>NC_142475.1:58591666-58894696 GCF_049115385.1 Moschus berezovskii | reverse complement strand
TGCATTCCAATCACTACACAGTTTCTGGCACATAGTAGCTGCTCGGAAAGTATTTGTTGAATGAAAGAGATGAACCAATTAAAGCAGCCATTCTTTCCTTTCACTGTGTACAAGTCTTTGGCGCATGCCATAGGGACTAGAGATGGGGCCCAGCGTGCATTTACTGAACACATACTGTGTGCTGGCTACTAACTCACTCATTCCAGCCTTGCCTCTCCACCCTGGCTCTCACCATCACAGCCCCGTGGGGTGGATTATGTGGAACGAGAGCGGGTTGTCAGTCAGTCCTCTTCAGTCCTCTGAGCTCCAGTTCCTTTTCTGCCAAGACTAGTAGATGATGACTTAGCTGCGTGCCTGGCACACAGTAGGGGCTCAGCAAATATCATGTTCCTTTTCCCCTACCCTAAGATGACTGGAGTAATTCTACCGTTTGCCCTAGAGCTTTGGAGATGATGAAAGAGCAGAGCAGAGGAAAGGGGAAGTGAAAGCGAGACCCCACCCTGGCCCACGCAGCTGGACCGTGGTCCCTCAGCCTCTCAGCTGAGTCCACCTAGGAGTGTTTGGGGAGAAGGCAGCTGCCTCCACCCCCCTAAACTCCAGGATGTGTCAGGCCTCAGCAGCAGACCCCACCATGGGCTGCAGTGGGGGGTCACAGGTGGCTTTGGGGAAGCCAGGCCCCAGGGCCACTGTGAGCACTGCCCGGAGCTCCAGCCTGGAGGAAGCAAGGGGCGCCCAGGGCCCAGAGCTGAATGGGCTCTTTCTCCTTGGTAACAAACGCAGGCCTTGTTTGTAGGTTTGTTTGTGTGTTTGTTTCCCCAGGCTGTTTCTGTTCTCTGACTCTTCCCACAGGCTCCGGCCTGGGGCAGGCGCCTCCCTGAGCTTTGAGATTTCCAGAGCATTGCTCATCTCTCCCCAGACCAGGAACACCTGGGGGTCCTAAGAAGAAGGGGGGGGGGGCTTTCCCCTTCATTAATGGACTTGAGAAGACAGTGTGCCCACAGAGGGAGGCCTGACCTCTAGGAAGCACTGACCAAGGCCGATGTGCCATTCTGGGGGTTTGGCATGAATTCTCACACCAGCTGCCCACCCCCTGAGCTGGGCATCCTTGACCATACTTGATGGATTGTGTCACCACTCATCTTGAAACCCTTCAAGGCTCTGTTTTTTGGCCAGAATGGGGAGCTTAGAGTACAAAAATTGAAACCTGGTGGGGCTCCTAGGCAAGGGAGCTTTTCTGTTCAGCCTCTATGACCTTCCTTGAGTTCCAAGGAGCAGGTTCCAACATTTGCTCGTGGGTGAAGGGAGGGGATGTGGAGACCAGGGAGAGGCAGCCTAGAAACTATAGTGCAACCTTGGGGCAGAGTTCTGGTTCCCCCTCAGGGACACACATAACAATATCTTTGAACTCTTCTACAGAAACAAACCCCAACAGATGGAAGACTTCATTCAGCATTCTTCATTCCAGAGAAGACCACCTGAGGTCATTTTAAAGGAACCAGAGAAGTTCATCAAGAGACCATCTGAGAGGGACGTCCCTGGTGGTTGAGTCCACCTGCCAATGTAGGAGATTCTGGTTTGATCCTTGGTCCAGAAAGATCTCACTAAGCCCACATGCCGCAATAACTGAAGCTCATGAGCCCTGGAGCCTGCGCTCAGCAAAAAGAGAGGCCCTGGTGGTGAGAAGCAGCTGCACTGCAGCTGGAAGGTGGTCCTCGTTCGCTGCTGCTAGAGAAGGTGCACGTGCAGCAGTGAAGACCCTGAGCAGCCAAATCTAAAAACCAATATCAAACAAAAACTGTCTTAAAAAAGAGAGATTACCTGAGGCCAGATTAAAAGAGCTCAGGCCTTGCACACACTCTAATCTCATCAACCATCCCACCCTCGCTGCTGCTACTGCTGCTGCTACGTCGCTTCAGGCGTGTCTGACTCTGTACGACCCCATAGATGGCAGCCCACCAGGCTCCCCCATCCCTGGGACTCTCCAGGCAAGAACACTGGAGTGGGTTGCCATTTCCTTCTCTAATGCATGAAAGTGAAAAGTGAAATCTAAGCCACTCGGTCATGTCCAGCTCTTTGCGGCCCCATGGATTGCAGCCTACCAGGTTCCTCTGTCCACGGGATTTTCCAGGCAAGAGTACTGGAGTGGGGTGCCAATGCCTTCTCTTCCCACCCTTGAACTGCTGCTGCTGCTGCTAAGTCACTTCAGTCGTGTCCGACTCTGTGTGACCCCATAGACAGAAGCCCACCAGGCTCCCCCTTCCCTGGGATTCTCCAGGCAAGAACACTGGAGTGGGTTGCTATTTCCTTCTCCAATGTGTGAAAGTGAAAAGTGAAAGTAAAGTCGTTCAGTGATGTCTGACCCTTAGCGACCCCACGGACTGCAGCCTACCAGGCTCCTCCATCCATGGAATTTTGAACTATCACTATAAAATTCTTTGCCAAATCCTCCTGAGTTAGGACACACAGTTTTTCAGGACAGGATTTCAGGACAGGAGCTCACTGTGTCCCCTTTTGCTTCAAAGCAATAAATTCTTTTCTGTTTCACCCCAAACTCTGTCTCCGAGATTTGACTCAGCACCAGTGTACAGAGGCCAAGCTTGCAGCATCAAGATCTTAGTGTCCTTCTAGCTGCAGTGGTTGAATTTGAACCCAGATCTAGCTGCTCTCCTGCCTCTCACCTCAAGTTAGGACCCAGACTCAGCTCCTGCACTGCCCCGTTGAGCTCCCAGCTCCTTCATCCTTTTATTTATTTCCACTCCATTCAGTTCAGTTCAGTTCAGTCGCTCAGTCATGTCCGACTCTCTGTGACCCCATGAATCACAGCACGCCAGGCCTCCCTGTCCATCACCAACTCCCGGAGTTCACTCAAACTCATGTCCATCGAGTCGGTGATGCCATCCAGCCATCTCATTCTCTGTCATCCCCATCTCCTCCTGCCCCCAACCCCTCCCAGCATCAGAGTCTTTTCCAGTGAGTCAACTCGTCGCATGAGGTGGCCAAAGTATTGGAGTTTTAGCTTTAGCATCAGTCCTTCCAATGAACAACCGGACTGATCTCCTTTAGAATGGACTGGTTGGATCTCCTTGCAGTCCAAGGGACTCTCAAGAGTCTTCTCCAACACCACAGTTCGAAAGCATCAATTCTTCGGCGATCAGCTTTCTTCACAGTCCAACTCTCACATCCATACATGACCACGGGAAAAACCATAGCCTTGACTAGACGGACCTTGGTTGGCAAAGTAATGTCTTTGCTTTTTAATATACTATCTAGGTTGGTCATAACTTTCCTTCCAAGGAGCAAATGTCTTTTAATTTCATGGCTGCAATCAGCATCTGCAGTGATGGATACTGAAATTCTCCCAGGCTCCCCAGGGCTTCGCTTCCATAAAACGAGGTGGCAACACACAGACCCTGGAGTGTGTGGTCTGGATGAAATGAGTTCCTTCTGTGGAAGCCCTTAGGCCATTGCTTGGGAATAGATTCCAGCTGTTCATGTTTCTTCACTCTCAGAAGCATGTTTCGGGGTGAGGCTTCCATTTTATAGATCAGTAAAGCAGAGCAATTAGGTAACCAGACCAAGGCGCCACACTCCTAGAAATTAAGAGTGCTGGTGCTGGAATTAACTCCTTCTTGGAAATGCTCCACCCCCTGGCCCAGCCTGGATGGAAGCAGTTCAGGGAGGGGGAGGAGGGACGAGTCCCCAAAGCCCAAAGTTGCAGAGGACCAGAGGGCAGAGGGAGGCCAGATGCAAGGACATTTCCAAGAAGAGCTGCTGTACTTGCTGACTGGTGAACTCCGAAGGAGTGTGTAGGAGCCACAACGTCAGCCCCATCCCCCCTCCTTTCTGGGTTTCTGTCTAAAACCCAGGCGCCAGGCCTCCCTGGGTAACTCAAGGGCCACATATCCTTGTGAAGGGGGTACGGAGGGGTCACTGTGGCCCAGGCAGATCACCCACTGGCAACTCTTCCCCTACATTCCTTTCGCTTCCACCCAGGGCTGCCAAGCTGACTCCTAACTGTCTCCTCCCCAGTCCCACCCCCAACTCAACAATGGAGCGCGCAAAATAAAAGGCCTCTGGTTAAAGAGCGATCCACCTTGGCAGGGCCAAGGCCATGCCTGTCCTTGAGTTCGCCCTGAGGTCTTATCCAGACCCAAAGATGGTACCTGGTGAAACAGATCAACCAGCCAAGGTCTCCCCAAGGGGCTTCTGCAAGTGTGATACCCCTTCTGGGGTGAGGGATGGAGTGAGAGGGTGGAGAATATTTGTGACAGGGGGACCAGGCCAGGTCAGCATAAAGCATACCAGAGGGAATCCTTGGACCTCCCCCTGGTATTGTGGGGGGTCTTGGGCAAGTCAATGAGCCTTTTGAGGCCTCTGCAGCCTCCTCCTTGAAAGGAGGCCAAGATGCCCAATGGTCCAGGCTCACTTTCCCATCTTTCTTCAGACTACACTCAGCTCAGAGCTGGGCACCTCGCCTCTATCACCACTATCCCCAGGGCCCAGGCCACCCTGGCTTCTGGGAGCTGGCATTCTTTGATGCTATTGAATACACTGCGTATGCCAAGCATTCCATGTAGACTTTCCTATTTCACACTCCCAGGCACCAATATGACCTCCATTTTTCACCAATGAGAAAGATTAAACTGAAGAGAGGGAGTTGCTTGCCCTGGTCACTGAATCAGTTAGAGGTGGAGTCATAATTCAGGCCAAGCAGAACAACTCTAGAAGCTGCCAGCTTCACCAGCATGCTACTCAAGGGCTGCATGTGCCCCATAACTGTAACACTCAGCCCAGGCCATCGAAAGGATTGAATATATAAAGAGGCTAACGGAAGACCTGGTATATAGAAGTAACTCAATAAACCAGATCTGCTTGAATGAAAGCAGTGCCTGGTCCAGAACTGGATGCTGGATACATTCACCAAGTCCATGAATCCTGAAGGACCTCGGATCCAGCCAGATACCATCTTTCCCACTGAGAAAGTGGTTGGTTGCCTCCTCTAGTTGATGTTTTGTCTGAGTCTAAGGTAGCACCATATGCACAGCTGGGAGATGAAGGCTGGATCCTGCAGCACTTGCTGGTCTCAAAAGAGTTGTTTTCTGATTCACCATTGGTTCCTTAGAATTCCATCTTCTGAGCTCCACAGGGGCGGGGGACAGGGACCAGGGAGCATGGAGCTTAGAACTCTGTGGGGGGTGGTGGGCAGCAGGAGTGGTCTCTCTGGGCATTGGCCACAGAAAAAAGCAACTCTGTTTTCTAGATGTGGCTACTGTCTGGAGGGAATGTGATGAGGTGAGGCCCTAACCTTCCTAGAGAAGCTCTAGGAATAATAACTTGTTGTTATTGCTGTTTAGTTGATCAGTTGTGTCTGACTCTTTTGCAACCCCATGGACTGTAGCCCCCCAGGCTCTGCTGTCCATGGAATCTCCAGGCAAGAATACTGGAGTGAGTTGCCATGCTATTTCTTTTTCCAGAGGATTGTCCTGATCCAAGGATAGAACCTGTGTCTCCTGCACTGGCAGGCAGGTTCTTTACCAATTAGCCTCCTGGGAAGGCCCAGGAATAGTAATAATAATAATCAATTGTCAATGTCTATTGAGCCTATATTACTAGGCTGTTCTAAGCTCTTTGCATGAATTAATTCATTGATAAGATCATCACTATCATTATTCCCATTTATAGATGAAGGAATTATGGCACAGAAAGGTCAGGTCATCTTCTGTATGTCACATAATAAGTAGGTGATGGAGTTGGCTTTGAACCTGGACTTTGGGGTTTAGGGGTGTTTTATCATATGTTCTCACTTGCTGCCTCTCAGTCTTTGAGCCAGGCTTCAAAGAATTTTTCAGTGGTTAAGGGTACAGTCTTTCATGATACACATAGAACAATGTTTGTTGGATTTTTTTTTCCTGAATTTTTCTGGCAATGTTAGATTAGCCCAGAGATGAGAAGGATAACTTCCCCAGCTGTTGAAGGACAGGGAGAGGAAAAGCAAAGACCCAACTTATATTATCAGACTTCCCCAGTGACTCAGACAGTAAGGAATCTGCCTGCAATGCAAAAGACCAGAGTTCTATCCCTGGGTTGGGAAGATTCCCTGGAGAAGGGCATTGGCAACTCAGTAGTACTGGCAACTCTCCAGTATTCTTGCCTGGAGAATCCCAAGGGCAGAGGAGTTTGGTGGGCTATAATCCATGGGATCGTAAAGAATTGGATAGGACTGAACGACTAACGCACTTTCAACTTCATTATCGTGAATTTACAGGTGAGGATATTGAGTCAGAAGAGCTGAGGGATCAGCCTGAGTTTCCAGCACAAGTGAGGAGTGAAGCTGGGGTTCCTCCCCAGGTCCGGCTGACTCTCTGCCACACCCCCAGGCAAGTGTAGATGCACTTTGGCAGAAACATCAGGCATGTACCAGTATTCAATAGACCTTCCAGAAGAGAAAGTTCCAGCTCATTCTCTGTGCTTCCAGAGGGCAGGGCTAGTCTCTTCTTGGAATTTATAGGGAGAAAACCAGAACCCACCATGAAAAAGACTCTCCATGGAGGACAGTTCATTTTTCTGTGGGAAAAGCTTTTATTTCAGGGACAAAACTCTGCCTCTGGTGGGATCAAGAGTCCACTATTTGAACCCCTGTTAGGGCAGGATGGAGGAATACAATGCCTTCTTTTTGTGCCTGTTTCTGTCCTGTCTAAAATTGAAAGTGCTTCAAGGAAAATACCCCCTGGTGCTCATGTTTTCCCACCCAGCAGGCAGCAGACAGCATCTTGGCTGGAATAATATTATTCTGTAGATTCACCTCCATGATTCCCTCATAAATTCATGTCAATAAAAGTCCGAGAGGAGCCCAGTGTTTATGTAAGGCTCTGATCTTGTCCTTCTCACTCTTAAGAAATTAGATGTGTTAGGAAACAGGAAAAAAATGAAAACATGCTCTTTATTTTTCACCTCTGTGGGTTTGCTAGATGTTCGCATGAAAAATTAACAAAAGGAACAAAAAAGAAGAAAAGAAAGATTTATGTTGCCAGGAACTGAATATGTCCTAGAGGCTGGTGAAGTAAGCCTTGGTCACGAGATAAGGCCCATCAGAGATCCGGAAGTTAAAGAAAGGTCAGAACTCACTGTCTTGTTCTTCGCCTAATGATTTGATTAGGGAATACAGCCCCTCTCAGATCTAGGGTTCTAGAATCGTTGTGTTGGGTTTTTTCCCCCCTCCTGAAGATGGTCTTAGATTATGTGGCACAGAATGGGGATCACACACTCCTGTGCGCCCACCGTGGCTCTGCCACTCGGTGACAGCGACGCTTTTGGAAATTTGTGTCACCTCTCTCCATCCTGGACTCCTCCTCTTGCAAAGGGAGAAGGGGAGTCCTCCTGTCCCCTTTGGGATGACTGAAGATGAAATGAGGTGACATGAAATGCCTGGCAGGCGGGCTCATGGTATATGCTGAGACAAGTTAGTTCCTCTCTTCTCCTTTAAAAATCTTTCCCACTTGGATTCTTTTAAATTGTAAAGCAGTGAATTCTCATTATATTTAGCCAGAGAATACAAAATTCTGTTTCAGGAAAAAAGTGAGTAATCTTCTTGTGGCAGGCACCATGAGTTGGCTTATCCAATATCCATTCTCCATTTCTTAGCAATAAAGCTTTATATTATTGGGGCTCAACGAAATAAAACATTGTACAGTTACTATAGCCAGGTAAAAAACTTCATTTCCCAGACTCCTTTGCAATTAGGTATGGTTGGTGACTTCTGAGACAGATTCCTAAAAGAGGCATAAACAGTTTCTCCCGTGTTCCTGCCCAGATGTGATAGTTGGAGCATCAGCTGCCATCTTGGACCACAGATGGTCTTGGGGGTAAAGGCCATTAGTCAAGGATGATAAAACGAAAGATGATGCCTGAATTGATGACCACGCACCTACTGCCACGTTAGTTCTGGACCATGTATTTCCGAACTTCTTTTTGTAAGAGCAATGAAACATATTTACTTAAGCTGATGGGTTTTTGTTTCTTTTCCTTTTTTTTTTTTTTTCAGTTTTCTATTGTATGGACCTAGATCTAATTATAACTAATAATTTGTCTTACCTTCTACCTCTTGACATGAGTGGTATTAGCAATCACATCTTCCTACAAGTTTACCATCACAGCAAAGATGTATGCTTAGAAAATACTATGCACGCCATACGTAGTAATTGCTTAATAATTATATTAAGGCCAAGTTTCCAGGCCTGGGCACACAGAACTCTAGCATAATCTTTTTCATACTAGGCTATTAAATTGTAATATGGATATATCATAATTCATTTTTCAATTTTCCTGTTGATATACTGAGAAGGTTTCTAGCTGTTTTTTATTTTCTTAATTTTAAAAATAACTTTAAAAGAAAAGAAAAAAATTTTATTGATTGACTTTTGGCTGTACTGGGTCTTGGTTGCTGTACAGGCTTTTCTCTAGTTGGGGGCTACTGTCTAGGTGTGGTGTGGGGGCTTCTCATTGTGGTGACTTCTCTTGTTTCGGAGCACTGGCTCTAGAACAAAGGCTCAATAGTTGCTGCACACAGGCATGTGGGATCTTCCCAGATCTGGTATCAAACCTGTGTCTCCTGCATTGACAGGCAGATTCTTTACCACTGAGCCACCAGGGAACCCCTCTAGTTGTTTTTCAAATAATATAAACCTTGCTGCAATGGATCTCTGGTATAAATACCCTCACCATGATGCTTTCATATTTCAGCAGACTGCCACAGTGGGATGACTAGTTCCTATTCTTTTTAAACCTCCCCACCCTTCTTCCTTTTATAGATGAAGCAAGAGAGGTCTTGAAAGATGATGTGCCAAATATAACAGCAGGAGACAATGACAATCATGCCTCCGGAACCCTCCCCATCTTAATTCAAAGTCTACTCTCCTATTTCGCCAATGTTTGGTGGCAGTGAATATTTATTGAAGGAATATCTAAATAGTCTTTATAGAAATAGTGCTCTGCTAGCATGTGCTTGAACATATCTGGTAGCAGTGAGCTTGCTATCTTTCTTTTCATCTTTGGAGAGTATTGCATGTTCTTTCTTACATGGTATTATAATCTGACTTCATGAATCTTCTACTTCCTGGTGTCAGTTTTCATATTTGGGGTTTTTTTTTATGTTGATTTTATTTATTTGGCTTTGCTGGATCTTTGTTGCAGCATGCAGGATCTAGTTCTGCAACCAGGGATTGAACGTGGGCCCCCTGCATCGGGAGCATGGAGTCTGAGCCACTGGGCCACCAGGGAATTCCCATGGTCTCGGTTTTGACTCCTAGAGAATCTAGACTACTTCCTTAAAGGACAGATGAGACTCACCAAGGTTGCCTTGAGAAAGGAAGTCAGAGTTATCTACCTGGGGCTCCTGACACTCAGATACGCTCATATATAGAGCATATACCATCGCTCAAGAAATGAGCATAGCTCTGAGGATACAAAGAGGAAAGGACACGACCCTGACCTGAAGGTGATTACTCCCCAGAGCTGCGTGGGATGTTTCTCAGCAGTGAGCCTCATCCTCTCAGCTTTGGGATGGTGTAAAAACTCATAGTGCTGACAACAGGGGCACAGTGAGGAGTGTTAGGAGTTAGAAGAGGAGACGTTTATGTGGGGTTGAGGACTTATTTGGGAAAAGTAAATGGGTAAGTAAGTGGGCAGCCTATCCTCAACCAATGGCAGAAATCACTTCCTCTATAAATGCTGACTTGTTTATCCTGGACAGGTCCCTTTCTCTTAAGCTGTCACATTCCCATGAGAGCCTCCAGCTTGCTCTCTCTCCTCCTATTTCCTTCTCTTTCTCTCTCTTTCTGGAAAAGACAACATTGAGAAAAATAGGCTGAAAGAACAGACTGTTTAGAAGCTTTTCCCCTCCTGACATTCCAAGGAAGCCTGTTTGACCCGTTCATTTCAAAGTGGAATTATAGCAAATAAATTTCACTGTAAGATACAGTATAATTCAGTTACAAAATAAAAGGTAACTTTAATCACTGAAATGTGTAGGAATTAAAATGTAATTTAATTTTGGCTGTGCTAGGTCTTTGCTGCTGCACGGGCTTTTCTCTGGCTGCAGAGTGCAGGGGCTACTCTCTACTTGCGGTGTGCAGGCTTCTCGTTGTGGTGGCTTCTGTGTTGCGGAGCGCGGGCTCTTGGCACGCGAGCTTCAGTAGCTGCGGCTCCAGGATCTAGGCACAAGCTCAGTACTTGTGGTGCACACGCTTGTTGCTCTGCGGCAGCTGGAATCTTCCCAGATCAGGAATCGAACACATGTCTCATGCATTGGCAGGTGGGTTCTTTACCACTGAGCCATGAGGGCAGTGATAACGAATCTGCCTGCCCACACAGAAGACTCAAGAGACACAGTTTTGATCCCTGGGTGGGGAAGATGTCCTGGAGAAGGAAATGGCAACCCACTCCAGTATTCTTGCCTGGAAAACCCCATGAATAGAGGAGTCATGGGGGCTGTAGTCCATAGGGTTGCAAAGAGTTGAACACAACTAATCACAGCATAGAGCCATCAGGGAAGTCCCCTAGGAATAAAATTATAGGCAATAAAAGGGGATGGCCACACCTTGGAGTAGAGCATAAAGTCTAACGTCGACAGGTCTTATATTGGAACCCTACCTTCACTCATGCCTGGGGGTCCTGTCATATCACTTCCTATAATTTCATTTCCTTGTTGTGGACAGAGGATAGAATGGAACCTATGCAAAGGAACTCTGCAAGAGAGGAAATGAGATAAAATCAACAAAATAGCCTCTGTAAGGTACTTGGCTCACTGGTCAGTGTCTATGGACTTCTCCCTTCATAGTTTCATGTGGTATGGCATAGGTGCATATGCTCAACATCCTCCCTGTTCTTGCTGGGTGGTCGAGGATGTGTAATGGTATTAAGAAGGTAATGTGTGAAGAAAGCGGATCAGAAGAGGCACAAGACCACACAGCCTCAGGGGTCCCTTGAACCTTTGTTCAAATCTAGAGCTGCATAGCTGTCCCTTGATGTTACCAAGCCAATGGGTTTGGACTAGGTTCAGTTCTCCTGTCTAACATTTGGCTGATTGCACTTGCTGTAAGCCAAAAGATGATGGGACAAATGCAATCAGTGTAAGGTAAAGAAGCCTGAAGTCTTGTCCTGATTTTGTTGCTAACCACCCATGTGACCTGGGGCAAGTCAGTAATGTCTCTGAGCATCGAATTGCTGCAGTGTAGAATGGGGGTTCAAAACTCTCCTTGCCTCTCAGAAGAAATCTCATGGTGTCTAACCAGGACTACAAAACACTTCAAAAAATTACTTAGCAGTGAGGAAGGGACAGCAGAACATAGCGATTACATTTGTTAATATATCAGTTTGGCTGCTGTAACACATAGCCCCAAAGTAATGACACCTTGATGCAGAAATTTAAATTATCTTTCCCATAAAAATTTGAATAGGTGGTCCAGGGCTTGTATGGCAATAGTAATCAGAACTCAGTCTTCTTCTGTCTCATTGTTCTGTCATTCTCAAGGTCAAGCTTCCTTCTCATGTTCTAACTTCCTTCCTTCTCCAGTTCTACTAGCCCCATCTCGTTGTATTCAATCAGCAGGAAGAAAGAAAGACTTGCACATAATCCTTGCTTTCCTATCCTATGAACCAGAACTTACTCACATGGCTCAGTTGCAAAGGACTCTGGGAAGTGAATACTTTATCTGGGCATCCTGCCTGGGTAAAAATTCTATACCCTTAAAGAAGGGAAGCATGGATATTGGAAGCCTCAGTTCCTTGCTTCAGGCATCTGCCTGGGGTAGGGCAGGCGGTCTTTGAGGATGAGCGCTATGACTCTGAGTCACCTGTGGCTCTCCCCATTCTTCTCTGCCCCGTGAGCATGACCACCTAGAACCGCCTGGGCAGGTGCCAAGCAGAAGTGCTGCCTGCCCCCGTGAGCTCGGTGAGAGTCATAGCATTCTCTCTTGCCTCCTCCCCTTGGGTCACGGGTCCTCAACTTGAGACAGAGGGGTCTTAGCCACAGCTGCCCTCAGGACCCCTGGGGACAGAGGAGAGAACTGACACCTGCTAGGGATAGACCCAGGTCTGGGAAGTCGCTGACCAAGCTGAGAACCAGGCCAGAGCGTGTGCTCTGGAACGTTCTGTCACCTGGGAAAGGACTCAGAGGTGAAATAAGATTTGTCTGGTTTGAGAAACAGAAAGGAGAACAATGTGGCTGAGGTGACCTGGGCAGTGAGTGAGGTTGGCTGGCGGGCAGGGGAAGGGCCCTGATGGGGAGCTGCTGTTGTACCCATAGGAGGATGGTCAGAGGAGGGCCTGCTCCAGGTCAGCTGCCCACTGGCGATCTGTCCCTCGGAGGACAGACCCCAGCCACCTTCCCAGGTCAGAACCCTCTTTGGAAGGAGATGCAATGAGCCTCTTCCTGCTAAGACACAAAGGGTCACAGGAACTGGCAGGTTAACCTTTTCAGAGGCACAGCACTCTTTGGACCAGGACTCTGAGAGGATCTCTCCTGTAGGAGCCCCCTTCAGTCCCTTCTCCCCAACAGACAAGGCAACTGGATTCAGCAAGGGAACTTGATTTGCCCAAAGTCACATAGCAACTTAGTAGCAGAGGCCAAGCCCCCAGCCTGGAGGTGTCTCCAGGTGTTTGAGCTGTGTGAGACCCGTATTCATGCTGTCCTTGGAATTCTCCCAGTTCTAAAGCTATCATCTTAAAAATGAGCAAGCCAGGGCTACCCACCAACTGTTACTTTGTTGGTTTGGGGACAAAAGAATAAAACAATATGCTACATAGACCCTTGTTTTGCTCACAAGCTGAGGTCTCCTGGGCAGTTTGCTGGGTCCTCCACAGCTGGTAATTCTATGCATGAAGTTTCTCTTTGAAACTTCAGGCCAGCAAAAGCCAGAGAGAAGGACAAACCTTTTTTGGGTCTGGGATATAATGAGGGTGTTTTCTTCTAGCCCCTGAGGAATAGTCTTTGGCTCATGACCCTTGAAAGTCAAAGGAGAAAAGGAAAGATATATCCTTCTGAATGCAGAGTTCCAAAGAATAGCAAGGAGAGATAAGAAAGCCTTCCTCGGTGATCAATGTAAAGAAATAGAGGGAAATGATAGAACAGGAAAGATTAGAGATCTCTTCAAGAAGATTAGAGATCTCTTTAAAAAACTAGAGATACCAAGGGAATATTTCATGGAAAGATGGGCTCAATAAAGGATAGAAATGATATGGACCTAAGAGAAGCAGAAGATATTAAGAAGAGGCGGCAAGAATACACAAAAGAACTATGTAAAAAAGATCTTCTTGACTCAGATAACCACAGTGGCGTGATCACTGACCTAGAGCCAGACATTCTGGAGTGCACAGTCAAGTGGGCCTTAGACAGCATCACTACGAACAAAGCTAGTGCAGGTGATGGAATTCCAGTTGAGCTATTTCAAATCCTGAAAGATGATGCTGTGAAAGTGCTGCACTCAATGTGCCAGCAAATTTGGAAAACTCAGCAGTGGCCACAGGACTGGAAACAGTCAGTCTACATTCCAATCCCAAAGAAAGGCAATGCCAAAGAATGCTCAAACTACTGCACAATTGCACTCATCTCACATGCTAGCAAAGTAATGCTCAAAATTGTCCAAGCCAGGCTTCAACAGTACATGAACTGAGAACTTCCAGATGTTCAAGAGGAATTTAGGAAAAGCAGAGGAACCAGAGTTCAAATCACCAACATCCATTGGATCATAGAAAAAGCAAGAAAATTCCAGAAAAAAACATCTAGGCCTGCTTCATTGCCTACGCTACAACAAGCTGTGGAAATAGATGGGAATACCAGACCTTTCCTGCCCCCTGAGAAATCTATATGCAGGTCAGGAAGCAACAGTTAGAACTGGAGATGGAACAGAGGACTGGTTCCAAATTCGGAAAGGAGTCTGTCAAGACTATATGTTGTCATCGTGCTCATTTAACTTATATGCAGAGTACATCAGGGCTCCCCTAGTGGTTCAGATGATAAAGCGTCTGTCTGTAATGCAGGAGACCCGGGTTTGATCCCTGGGTTGGGAAGATCCCCTGGAGAAGGAAATGGCAACCCACTCTAGTATTATGGCCTGGAAAATTCCATGGATCACGGAGCCTGGTAGGCTACCATCTATGGGGTCGCAAAGAGTCGGACACGACTAAGCAACTTCACTTTCCTTTCCTTTCCTTTTCCTTTCCAGAGTACATCATGTGAAATGCTGGGCTGGATGAAGCACAAGCAGGAATCAAGATTGCCGGGAGAAATATCAGTAACCTCAGATATGCAGATGACACCACCCTTACGGCAGAAAGTGAAGAAGAACTAAAGAGCCTCTTGATGAAAGTGAAAGAGGAGAGTGAAAAATCTGGTTTAAAACTCAACATTCAAAAAGCTAAGATTGTGGCATCCAGTCCCATCACTTCATGGCAAATAGATGGGGAAACATTAGAAACAGTGAGAGACTTTATTTTCTTGGGCTCTAAAATCACTGCAGGTGGTGACTGCAACCATGAAATTAAAAGACACATGCTCCTTGGAGGAAAAGCTATGACCAACCTCGACAGCATATTAAAAATAGAGACATTACTTTGCCAACAAAGGTCTGTCTAGTCAAAGCTATGGTTTTTCCAGTGGTCATGTATGAATGTGAGAGTTGGACTATAAGAAAGCTGAGCACTGAAGAATTGATGTCTTTGAACTGTGGTGTTGGAAAAGACTCTTGAGAGTCCCTTGGATAGCAAGGAGATCCAACCAGTCTATCCTAAAGGAGATCAGTCCTGAATATTCATTGGAAGGACTGGTGCTGAAGCTGAAGCTCTGAAATTTTGGCCACCTGATATGAAGAGCCGACTCACTGGATAAGACCTTCATGCTGGGAAAGATTGAGGGCAGAAGAAGGGGATGACAGAGGATGAGATGGTTGGATGGCATCACTGACTCGATGGGCGTGAGTTTGAGCAAGCTCCGGGAGTTGGTGATGGATAGGGAAACCTGTCGTGCTGCAGTCTACGGGGTCAGAAAGAGTCGGACACAACTAAGCGACTGAACTAACTAATATGATCCTGGATTCCAAGGCTGCTTCTGTTCTTGGAGTCCCCTCAGGGGGCTGTTCATAGAAGGTCTGTGACTGACAGAATGAACTTTGTATCCCAGACCTCTACTTCTGCGCTGTGTGACCTCAGGCAAGTTGCTTGACCTCTCCTGCATGCCTGGCTCCAGGCTGCACAGGAGTGAAGTCCATGGGAGCCTGTTCCTTTCTCCCCTCTGACCTGGAGGCAGGCCCTTCCCAGTGGTACAAACAGGAACTGAGCCGGCCGGGATGGCTGTGGAAAAGAACTTTCTGGCTGAGAGGGTGTGTTTGTATAGTTTGCTTCTCTGCCCCCAGGGCTCTGGGAAAAGTTCCAGACCTGAGAAAGTTTATCAGATTCCTTTCTTTACCCACCCAGCCTTGAATTTCATGGAAAACAAAACAGAGAAGGAAAAAAAAGCAGTCTAACATTTGAGTCAGTTACTGCATGGAGCTTAAAGTCTTTCAAAGCTGAGTTTCTGTATTGACTATCCACTAAGTGGATATTCTTAGACCATATATTTCAAGCTCTTTGAGCCTCATTTTCCTTGCTTCCTGGGTGCAAAATGGGCACAATAACAAAGATCCTGCAGGGCGTTTAAGGATGACCCTTCATTCCTACAGAATATGCCACACAGCCCTTGGCCTGGAGCCCATGATCTCAGTGTGACTGAGATATCTGGTGTTGCTCCTGGAGTCCCTCTGCACAGTCAGCCTCACCACCCGCTCCCAAATATGTCCATATTCCTTCTGCCCAGAGATATTATTTCACACGGCCAAGGGGAATTTGCAGGACTTCCTTGGTGGTCCAGTGGTTAAGAATCCACCTGCCCATTGAAACATGTATATTATCATATGTGAAACGAATCGCCAGTCCAGGTTCGATGCATGAGACAGGGTGTCAGGGCCGGTGCACTGGGATGACCCAGAGGGATGGAATGGGGAGGGAGTGGGAGGGGGGTTCAGGATGGGGAACACATGTACACCCGGGGCAGATTCATGTCAAAACCACTACAATATTGTGAAGTAATTAGCCTCCAATTAAAATTAAAAAAATAAAAAAAGAATCCGCCTGCCAATGCAGGGGACACAGGTTCGATCCTTGATCTGGAAAGATTCCAGATGCTGTAGAGCAACTAAGCCCATGTGTCTCAACTACTGAGCCTGTGCTCTGGAGCCCGTGCTCCATGACAAGAGAAGCCACCACAATGGGAAGCCCTTGCTCCGCAACTCGAGAGTAGTCTCCGCGTGCAGCCACGAAGACCTAGCGCAGTCCCCCAAAAATTAATAAATAAAAGAAAAAGGACTTTAGACAGCATATTAAAAAGCAGAGACATTACCTTAGGTCCGTCTAGTCAAGGCTATGGTTTTTCCCGTGGTCATGTATGGATGTGAGAGTTGGACTGGGAAGAAAGCTGATCACTGAAGAACTGATGCTTTTGAACTGTGGTGCTGGAGAAGACTCTTGAGAGTCCCTTGGACTGCAAGGAGATCCAACCAGTCCATCCTAAAGGAGATCAGTCCTGGGTGTTCATCGGAAGGACTGATGCTTAAGCTGAAACTCCAATACTTTGGCCACCTCATGTGAAGAGCTGACTCATTGGAAAAAACCCTGATGCTGGGAAAGATTGAGGGCGGAAGGAGAAGGGGACGACAGAGGATGAGATGGCTGGATGGCATCACCAACTCGATGGACATGAATTTGTGTAAACTCCAGGAGTTGGTGATGGACAGAGGGGCCTGGCGTGCTGCAGTCCATGGGGTCCCAGAGAGTCAGACACGACTGAGCGACTGAACTATACGTGATTAAGCTAAGGGTCTTGAGGCGGACGGATAGAATCCCAAGGGTTTTTAAGAGAGAGAGGAGGAGGAGGATCAGAGTCAGAGACAGAAGGAGGTGATATGACCACGGAGGCGGAGAAAGAAAAGGTGATGTGATTTGGGGCCAGGAGCCAAGGAATGTGGGCGGCTCCTCGGAGCTGGAAAAGGCGAGGATCAGATTGTCCTCTGGAGCCTCCAGAAGAAACACAACCCTGCTGGCACCTTGATCTTAGACTTCCGAGCTGCAGCACTGGAAGACCATAAATCTGTGTAGCCTAAAGATAACTGAGCTTGTGGGACTTGGTTACCACAGCCATGGAAAATGAATACCAACCTTCAAGAGACAAGGATGCCGAGACCCTGGTGCTCCTGGTTTCTGTCCTTTCCTGATTCTGGGCCTCCAGCCTTCTCTCCGATTCTGTGAGCTCCCTGACATTCCACACGGCTCATGCTCCCGGCACCAAGCCCGGCTCTCCGGGGCTCCACCCCACACACAAGCTGAACGTGTTCTCTGCCACGTGCAGTGTTGTTTATATCCCTGTGGATGATGTTCCTCTGGCCATTTATTTATTTCACATTCTGGTTGACGGCTGTGACTCATAACAGCTGATAAGACACATGCAGATGAGGGTTTGCTGGGACTTGTCTCCAGAACCGAAAAGGAAGAATCTGATGCTGGATGTAACAAAGGAGTTTTCCAGTTACTTGAGCTGCCCTTCAGAAAACGCTGGCGAAAAACCACAAGGGAAAGATGAGTTGGGCAATTTGGGCATGGAAAAAATCTCCCCTGCAGGCTGGGAGGGTTGACTCCAGCTGTCTGAGTTCTGGTAGCTCATGGGTGATGGGGGCCACCCCAGTTGTGACTTTGAGATTTGAAGAGAGCAAAGCAGTGCTTGCAGGTGTGTGTGTGTGTGATATACAAAATCCGTGCGGAGACCCCTCCCTCCGGCTCTGAGCTCCTGTTTCCAGGAAGGCATTTCTGGTGCTAAGGAGCTGAGCCTCTCAACTCTTGTCTTTGGTTACCTATTGAATGTTGTATCGTTCTGATTAGGTGTCCGGTTCCCAGAGGTCAGAGGAAGATTTCCCTTCATCTTCCAGCCCCCCAGCACCTGGCACAAACCACGGACCTGGTGCACAAAGAGTACTCAGCAGACATGTACAGAATCAAGCTTTCCTGTCTCTGGCCTCCTCTCCTGAATTCAGCTAGTTCGGCTCAGTTCAGTTGCTCAGTTGTGTCCGACTCTTTGTGACTCCCATGGACTGCAGCACGCCAGGCCTCCCTGTCTATCACCAACTTTAGGAGCTTGCTCAAACTCATGTCCATCAAGTCGGTGATGCCATCCAACCGACTCATCCTCTGTCGTCTCCTTCTCCTCCTGCCTTCAACTGGGCAGTGGCAATCCTTTACCACTGGAGAAGGAAATGGCAACCCACTCCAGTGTTCTTGCCTGGAGAATCCCAGGGACGGGGGAGCCTGGTGGGCTTCCGTCTATGGGGTCACACAGAGTCGGACATGACTGAAGTGACTTAGCAGCAGCAGCAATCCTTTACATCTCCAGCACTTTCCATTCACCAAAAACCCTTAGGAGGGTCCAGAGGAAAGAACACGTGTCTGAGTTCAAGTTCCAATGTGACCTTTGCGAAACCTCTCCCAGTCTGGCTCTCTTCAGCCATGGAGTGGGATAATAAGACCCTCAAGGGTGACCAGGAGCAGATTTCAGCAGATGGACCTTGCAGTATTGACTGTACCCTGCAGCGTCCACCACTGGGCCTGTAGAGTGGGCTTGGTGAGTGTCCGTCTCTTGAACTTGGGGGACTATCTCTAGAAGTCAAGTTCCCTTTCCTTCCCCATGACCTTCATGTCTTCATTCCTTTTCCCTTGGCCTCCAGTGTCTCCCTCTGAAGCAGGAGGGATCCATCCAGAAGGTAAGACTGAGGCTCCCCACTGACCCCAGCCTAAAGGCCCAGCTCTCCCTCTTTTTCACAAGTTGTATTTGTTTCTTTCTTGCTGTGCTGAGTATTTGTGGCCATGCACAGGCTTTCTCTAGTTGTGTCGGGGCTACTTACTGGCTGCAGTGTGCAGGCTTCTCCCTGACGTGGCTTCCCTTGTGGTGGAACACACTCTGGACTGCATGGGCTCAGTAGTTGCGGCACATGGGCTTAGCTCCCCCACGGCATGTGGGATCTTTCCAGACCACAGATGGAACCTGAGTCCTCTGCATGGCAAGGTGGACTTCCACTAGGGAAGTCCCTTAAATTTTTTTTTTTTTTAACTTTACTTGGTGATTCATTTGCTGTGCTGGGTCTTAGTTGCACCATGTGGGATCTAGTTCCCTGACCAGGGATTGAACCTGAGCCCTCTGCACTGGTGGTACAGAGTCTTAGCCATTGCACCACCGGGGAAGTCCAAGGCCCAGCTCTTCAGCATGGTTGGCAAGGCCCTTCCTGTTCTGGCCCCGCCTTTTCCCTCCATCAACCTCTTTGCACCCTTACCTCCAGCCACATGGAGCACATTTACCTCCCCACCCACACTGGGGTGTTTAGGCCTCCATCCCTCCCCTCTGCCCGCCATGCCAGGCTCGGGCAGGTGGTTGAGAGCAGTTGTTATGGGCTGAGCCCTAATGGAGTCATAATCCCAGTTCTTCCACTTCCTTGCAGGGTGGCCTTGGGTGTGCAACTTAGCTTCCCTGGGCCTCTGCTTCCTCATTGGTCTGATGAGGAAATTAAATACTTCCTTCTGAGGCACAGTGGATGATTTAATGACTTTTTGCAGGTAGAATTTGGAACAGGGCTTGGTATATATATTATATTATATAATTTTTATTTCACTGCTTTAGCTTGGAGAAGATGTTTCGAGTCTCAGCTCAAACATTAGTCCTTCCATGGAGCCTTCTTTGAAGTCTCCTATTATTTTTGTGTTGCTGTCTCGTCCTCCCTTCAGTTCTGTTGTGTTTGCTTGTGTATTCAGGAGCTCACACTTTTGGTAAGTAAATATTTATAGTTTCTGTCTCTTCCTGGTGAATTGACCCATTTACCACCTTGTGAGAGTTGGACTGTGAATAAAGCTGAGCGCCAAAGAAAGGATGCTTTTGAACTGTGGTGCTGGAGAAGACTCTTGAGAGTCCCTTGGACTGCAAGGAGATCCAACCAGTCCATTCGAAAGGAGATCAATCCTGGGTGTTCATTGGAAGGACTGATGCTAAAGCTGAAACTGTAATACTTTGGCCACCTCATGCGACGAGTTGACTCACTGGAAAAGACTCTGATGCTGGGAGGGATTGGGAGCGGGAGGAGAAGGGGACGACAGAGAATGAGATGGCTGGATGGCATCACCGACTCGATGGACATGCGTTTGAGTGAACTCCGGGAGTTGGTGATGGACAGGGAGGCCTGGCGTGCTGTGATTCATGGGGTCGCAAAGAGTCGGACACAACTGAGCAACTTAACTGAACTGAACCACTATGTAATATCCTTCTTGGACTCTTAGGACAGCTTTAACTTAAAGTCTACTTTGTTTGTTTTTAGTCTAACCAAGTCTACTCTATTTTTGGCTACCATTTAGATGGAACATCTTTTTCAATTCCTTCATTAAATACTTTCATTTAAAAATTGAGTTCTATTACCAAAATGATAGATTTTAGCAGTTAGAAGTCATCTCTAATCTACTTTTCCATTATTCATGAGAATATGTGAAAGAAATTGTCAATAAGCACAAACATTTTTTCCTTTCTCTCAGTTTTCCCTGTCCTTAACAATATTAATTAATTTAAAAAATGAATAAAATGGGTTGATGTAATATCCCCTTGTTCTTGGGTGGTTTTCTGGTAGACTTTGCCATATATTTCTGGCTTCCTCCCCTCCCTGCCTTCTTTCAGGTTCATTGGCACTGTATTACAATATTCTCACATCCTGAGAGTTCATATGAGGGGTAGAATCCTAAGGAAATAATCTGAGATTAAAAACTAGCACTGCGTCCCATGTTAGTCACAGAGTATTTGTTATAACGCAAACATCTGATGCAATCTTAATGCCCAGCTCTTATGTGCTGAGAAGACAAGACAAAGATAAACCACAGGTTGAAATGATAGGCAGCCATAAAAGGCAAGTTTGCAAATATTTGTTCAACACAAAATAAAAGCTCAGGATATGTTAGATTGAAAGAGAGGATAGACAACTGTAAATATCTAAAACTGTAAGTTCAATCACAGAAAAATACATATCATAAAAATAATCTGAAAGATAAATTACAAAAATGTTAACAAAAATGTTTATCACTGAATGATGGCAGTTTGGCTGTAATTTTTTTCTTCCACATTTTTGTGTTTTTATAACCTTAATGTGAAAGTATTATTTCCAGAGTCATAAAAGGGGAAGAGAAATCTCTATAACCACATGCAAAAGCAGGAAACACAGTTTTACCCAGTTTCAATTGCATGGGTGGGATGTGGTAGAGGTGGCAGCTGGTTTTATGGTTCCCTTTGGTTGAGCTGAAAATGGACATTCCTTCCAGAAAACCCTCAATGGATGGAGAGGGAGGGACCCTGAGCCCATCAGACCAGAGTGTCTCTTCCTGCAGCCCCCGAGGTGATCAGAAATGGACCAGTTGGCCTGGGGTCAGGGCAAAAGCCTATGTAATCCATTGGAACACACTCACCCAGCTCTCTCCCCATGGGGACTCAGTGCGGAGTCAGGCTCTCTGCCGTCTCCCAGAGAACCCCCTAGGAGGGAGCCCCCGGGGTCCACAGCCATGACCCCCTCATGGATGCCTGGGCACTGTTGTCCCTCCCTCCCCTGCTTCACTCTCCCACTCCTGGTGTTTCCTGAGAGCACTTCCCCAACAAACCACCAACGCGCAAATCCTGTGATAGAGTTTGATTCTTAGGAAACTCAACCTAAGACTTGGCATCTCCTGCTGGCTCCCCTGGCATTTTGATCCATCTTTGCTTCTCATGGATCTTACCCTAGGGGCACATGAAAGGTCAAGGTCTTGTACCCAGCACTCACCCCAATTCCAGATCTCTGGTGTGCCCTGCCCTCCAAGTAGGACTAGTGGTGAAGAACCCGCTTGCCAGGTTCTTCAGGAGACATAAGAGACGTGGGTTCGATCGCTGAGTTGGGAAGATCCCCTGGAGAAGGGCACGGCAACTTCCTCCAGTATTCTTGCCTGGGGAATCCCATGGACAGAGGAGCCTTGTGGATGACAGTCCATGGGGTAGCAAAGAGTTGGACACGACTGAAGCGCCTTGGCACACACACACACACCCTCTGCCCTGAGGTTGGCAGAAAGACCCACCTGTGTTTGCTTAAACTGGCAGCCAGTATGTCCTTGTTCCCTTCTGCAGTCATTTTCCCGATTCCTCAGGCATTTCTCTCTCTGCAGAAGAGGCTCTCAGTTGCTGTCCTCTGCCCTCATGCAAGGCCCTCTCCTTTAAACCAGATGATGAAGGTGGGACCCCTCAAGGAGTTTGCTGGAATCATTCAATGTGATCATGGATAGAGGGACCACGCAGAGTGCCAGCATCTACCAGGTGCTTGGTTGGTATCCCCCTACTGGTTACATTTCAGCAGTGTCCCAGCGTACCTTGGATAGAGTTCTGCAGCTTATTTGGGGCCTGGGAGCAGGAGGGTGACCCAAGGGGGCAGCTCAACCTGGTTCTTGTGGGTGGAGCAGTATGTGTTACAATATATTCACAGAAATAATACCATTGTGTGGGTTTCTGCTGGCCCAGAGAAAGGGTCACATTTCACCCACTGATGGTCAGCAATCAGCTTGGAGTGATCCATGGCTCAGCAGCTGTCTTGCTGTTAAACAACACCAAAGGCAACAACAATAATAAAAGCAGCTATTTCTTGACCTAACAGCTTTCCGTCTCTCACGCATGTGCTTGTGCTTCATCTCTCAGTCGCGTCCAGCTCTGCATGACCCCGTGGACTGGAGCCCACCAGGCTCCTCTGTCCATGGGAGTCTCCAGACAAGTATACTGCAGTGGGTTGCCATGCCCTCCTCTAGGAGGTCTTATGACCCCGTGGACTGGAGCCCACCAGGCTCCTCTGTCCATGGGAGTCTCCAGACAAGTATACTGCAGTGGGTTGCCATGCCCTCCTCTAGGAGGTCTTCCCACCCCAGGGATTGAACTGGGGTCTCCTATATTGCAGGCGGCTTCTTTACCATCTGAGCTACATAGAAGAAGCCAAAACTTTTACAGTCATATGCAATCAGCTCTCCTTTCTTTTCTGATCCTATCTTTTACTTGTTCCAGGAGTGTGAAAACTAAGGTAAAAATAGAGGAGAGATAAACAAGGAAGACAAACAGAAAATATCTAACTTATTCATAACTAGGGTTTCTGAGAAAGAAAACAGAAAGATGGGGGGAAATCATTCACATATATACTAGAGTGAAACTTGCTTAAAATAAATACGCAGATTCAATGGGTAAAGTCTCAGAAAAAAATGCCAGAAAATAATCAATGTCAAGATATAGTTCAGTTCAGTTCAGTCACTCAGTCATGTCTGACTCTTTGCGACCCCATGAATCACAGCACGCCAAGCCTCCCTGTCCATCACCAACTCCCGGAGTTCACTCAAACTCATGTCCATCGAGTCGGTGATGCCATCCAGCCATCTCATTCTCTGTCGTCCCCTTCTCCTCCCACCCCCAATCCCTCCCAGCATCAGAGTCTTTTCCAGTGAGTCCACTCGTTGCATGAGGTGGCCAAAGTATTGCAGTTTCAGCTTTAGCATCAGTCCTTCCAATGAACACCCAGGATTGATCTCCTTTAGAATGGACTGGTTGGATCTCCTTGCAGTCCAAGGGACTCTCAAGAGTCTTTTCCAGCACCACAGTTCAAAAGCATCAAGATATAGTTACCGAACTTTAGTTCTAAGGAAAGGACCTCAAAGACATTCAGGTAAAAAAAAGGTATGAGAAGGGATAAAGCCAGGCTGACTTCTGATTTTTTTCCAGCAGTTTCAACTGCCAGAAACAATGGCAATGAAATTTTGAAGGAAAGAAGTGGAGTTCAAATACGTAAAATCCAGCCACACTGGCTTCTGTGTATAAAGGCTACAGACAGATATTTTCAGTGAAGCAAGAAATTAGAAACTAGAGTATGCATGAGCTCTTCTTGGGGGGAAAAAAGAAGAAAATAAGAGAAAAACTAGCTGATATAAATTCCTGTCCCCCAAGTGATAAACACAGGACACTGACAGGGAGAAGCTCCATAAACAGACCGATGATGAATGTCAAGTTCATTTAAATGCCCAAGTGATTCAAAACAGATGCAAGAATTAGAGTTCTGAAATAGAATGCAAGTTATATCAAATTTAATATTGAAAACATCACTAATCATATAATAACCATGCTGTGGAAAAGGAGAAATATTAGGAACGTATGAAAGGGCACAGGCTTCCTTTTTGTCATTTATTCATTCAACAAACATTAGCTGAGCGCTTACTGTGTGTCAGAACAAGGCAAAGTCCCTGCTCTCATGGGGTTGGCATTCTACTGGGCCCTGGGACAGTAATTCCTGCTAGCTGCTTAGTTTGGGGTCATGTTACAAATCCCTTAAGGAGTTGCAGCACCTACCATGCTTGTTCATGCTTTTAATGTCCTCTTTACCGGAAACACTTTTACTGCCCTTCTTCTGTTTTGCTTCATTGACTTCCTACTCAACTTTAAATCCTCAATTTGGGTGTTAGCCTCTTCCAGGAAGCCTCCCCTGATCTCACACTCTGGTTGTTTTAGGTGTCCTTCAAAAGTGACTGCTTTGGCCACATCTCCTTCCCCAACTCCTGACAGCTTGTGTTATCTTGATATTTATCACACTTAATTGTAATTAGGTTCTATTCATCTATAAGTTCTTCTAGAAATTGAGCTACTTGAGACATAGATTATGTCTTCTGTGTCTCTGCATTCTGACTGCAGTGCCAAGCAGGGAAATAAGTAGAAGCATATTAAAAAGCAGAGACATTATTTTGCAAACAAAGGTCCGTCTAGTCAAGGCTATGGTTTTTCTAGTGGTCATGTGTGGATGTGAGAGTTGAACTGTGAAGAAAGCTGATCGCCGAAAAATTGATGCTTTTGAACTGTGATGTTGGAGAAGACTCTTGAGAGCCCCTTGGACTGCAAGGAGATCCAACCAGTGCATTCTAAAGGAGATCAGTCCTGGGTGTTCATTGGAAGGACTGATGCTAAAGCTGAAACTCCAATACTTTGGCCACCTCATGCGAAGAGTTGACTCACTGGAAAAGACTCTGATGCTGGGAGGGATTGGGGGCGGGAGGAGAAGGGGACGACGGAGAATGAGATGGCTGGATGGCATCACCGACTCGATGGACGTGAGTTTGAGTGAACTCCGGGAGTTGGTGATGGACAGGGAGGCCTGGTGTGCTGTGATTCATGGGGTTGCAAAGAGTCGGACACGATTGAATGACTGAACTGAACTGAAATGTTTATTAAATAGATTAGTAGGCAAACTGATGGATGGATGGGAGGATGGATGGGTGGGTAGATAGATGGATGGCTGGATAGGTTAATGAATGGGTGAAGAATAAAAGAATGATAATTCAGTGGCTAGATGAATGGATGAACAGTTGTATGTAGGGATGAAAATTTAAGAGTGGACAGATAAATTAGTCGTATACAGGTATGCATGCATGAATGGATGAATTAAAGAAGGGGTGGATGGATTAAAGGATGGAAGACAGGTGAATGTATGGGGGGACAGAAGGGTGGCAGTGCATGAGGTGGTCTCCCTGCACGCCACGTCAGGCTTCCCTGGTGGCTCAGATGGTAAAGAGTTTGCCTGCAATGCAGCAGTCCTGGGTTCCGTTCCTGGGCTGGGAAGATTCCCTGGAGAAGGAAACGGCAACCCACTCCAATATTCTTGCCTGGAAAATCCCAAGGACAGAGGAGCCTGGCAGGCTACAGTCCACAGGGTCGCAAGAGTCAGACACGACTTAGAGACTAAACCACCACCGCCATACCATATCACCCTCTGTGACCCACATTACATCTTATCGATGTAAACTAGAAACCTACCCCTGCCACACAGTGCCTCAATCTTTCTCTTCCATTCTATTGGCTACTTAATAAAGTCCAGGCTCTTCACTGTGCCGAGTAATGTCCTCCATGATCTGGTTCCTTCTTGCCTCTCTAGGTTCGTGTCTCAAAGTCGTGTCAGCCCCTGACTCAACCAGCACATATTACTTGTAAGTAGCCACCTGCTTGAAGCGAGGATGACAGTCAGCCATTGATATGGCCTCTAACTGGCATCTTTCTGCTTTGGCTTTTCCTCCTTCCTCTTCTTGGAATTTCTCAGGGTTCTTTTTCGCCTCGTTTGTCCCACCACTCCCTGTATAGAATGACACTTTTACATCCGAAACTTTCTAACTTGCTGATTTGTTGACTTGTGTGTTATTTGTACTAGGCTGTGAATTTCTTGAGAAGACAGGCCTAAATCTTGTTCAGTTTAGAATAAGATACTATACTTGGCAACAAATAGATACTCAATAAATATGTGTGAAAATATAACTCTGTAATAGACAGACTAATGGCCCCTAAAGATGTTTGGGTCCTTATATCCCTGGAACTTGTAAATATTCCACTATACATGGCAAAGGGAACTTTGCAATTGTGATAAAGTGAAGGATTTTTAGACAGAGAGATTACCTATTTTATTTTATATACTGTAGTGTGTATATATTAATTCCAAACATCTAATTTATCCCTCCCCGTGGGCTATTCAGGTGGGACCAAAGTAACCACATGGCATCTTGTGGAGATGGAAGAGGAGGCCACAAGAGCCAGAAAAGGAGATGTGATGACAGAAGCAGCTGCTGTAGTGCAGTGATTGCTGACTTTGAAACGTGGAGGGGGTGGAAAGGATAAATTAGAAGTTTGGGATCAATATACACACTAGTGTATATCAGATAAAACATATACTCAATAAGGACCCACTGGAAAGCACAGGGAACTCTACTCAATATTCTATAATGACCTAGATGGTAGGTTTTTCCAAAAGTCATGTACAGATGTGAACATTGGACCATAAAGAAGACTGAGGGCTAAAGAATTGATGTTTTCAGATTGTGGTGCTGAAGAAGACTCTTGAGAGTCCCTTGGACTGCAAGGAGATCAAACCAGTCAATCCTAAAGGAAATCAAGCCTGAACATTCATTGGAAGGACTGATGCTGGAGCTGAAGCTCCAATACTTTGGCCACCTGATGTGAAGAGCCAACTAACTGAAAAAGACGCTGGTGCTGAGAAAGATTGAGGGCAGGAGGAGAACCTTCTCAGAAAATGAGATGGTTAGATAGCATCACCAACTCAGTGGATGTGAATTTGAGCAGACTCTGGGAGATAATGGAGGACAGGGGAGCCTGGCATGCTGTAGTCCACAGAGTCACAAAGAGTCAAACATAACTTAGAGGCTGAAAAACAGTAACAAATATGGGGGAAGAATCTGAAAAACAAAGGATTATATGTATATGGATAACTGCGTCACTCTGCTATACACCTGGAGTCAATACAACATTGTAAATCAACCACTCAGTTCAGTTCCATTCTGTCGTTCAGTTGTGTCTGACTCTTTACAACCCCGTGGACTGAAGCACGCCAGGCCTCCCTGTCCATCACCAACTCCCGGAGTTTACTCAGACCCATGTCTGTTGAGTCTGTGATGCCATCCAACCATCTCATCCTCTGTCATTCCCTTCTCCTTCCTAGCATCAGGGTTTTATCCAGTGAGTCAGTTCTTTGCATCAGGTGGCCAGAGTATTGGGGTTTCAGCTTCAGCATCAGTTACTTCAATATAAAATAAAAATTAAATTCTTTACAAAGGAGAAAGAGGCCACAAGCCAAGGAATGCAGCTTGACTCCAGAAGTTGGAAAGAAAAAGAAACAAAACTCCCCCCAGGAACCTCCAGAAGAACATAGCCCTGCTGACACCTTGATTTTAGGTCATGGAGTCCCACTTTGGGATACACTGTCTTCTTCATTCACCATGCTTAGCAAGTGCTTACTTTGTGGTCAGTACTAATAATCGCAGGCGTTACCAAGATGCTCAGTCCACAACGGGTGAGCGTTCATGGTGCCCTCAAGTTCACGAACTGTAAGATCCTAAAGTGAAGTCTCTCAGTTGTGTCTGACTCTTTGCGACCCTGTGGACTGTAGCCTATCAGGCTCCTCCATCCATGGGATTTTTCCAGGCAAGAGTTCTGGAGTGGGTTGCCATTTCCTTCTCCAAAGCTTTTGTAAGATCCTAAGCTTGTGGCATTTTAAGGCACTGACTTCTTATTACAGCAGCAATAAGAAAACATCAAAAAAGGACCGACTAATACATGGGGAAGGCTCCCTGGACCTTCCCCTGTGTTTGGCTCGCTGCATCTGTTGTGTCTTTTAGCCCTGGGAGGCTGAGAAGTGACGTGACTGTCACGTGGATACTAAGTGGCAGGAGGGGTTTGGAACCCAGGCAGTCTGGCTCCATAGCCCCAGCTCTTAGCTGCTCCCCTGAATTAAAAGATGCTGGACATCTTCACTGCTGTGACCTCCAGACACCGCAGCTGACCGTGTTAGTGTGGATTCTAAGGAAAAATCTCAAAGGATCTCAGTTCCTCCTCATCCAGAGCCCAGAGGCTGGGATCTCTCTTTCCTCTTTCCTTTTCACCTTCTCTTTGCCTCCTTCCGCGAGGAGGGAGCCGGCGGCACTAAGGGAAACAGCTAGAGCGGTGGGTGGACCTTGCCGGGAGCCAAGCGGGCCAGGAGGCAGTTCGGGGAGCTCAGCCAGGCTGCACCCCTGCCTCTGCCCTGGGGCCCCCAGTCCTGGCCTCCCACTGAGAAGCTGAGGTGTTCAGGTGCCAAGTCAGCCTCAGGCTCTGGCCAGGTGGGCTGTGGCTTTTCCCAGAAATCGTCACGCTGTGCCAGTCTCCTCCTGGAATCCATGCTGCCCCCTGTGCCAGGTGGAGTCTGGCTCTGCTGCTCTGACCAGCCTGCGTGGGGGCGGGCAGCGCAGGGGCTGAGGGTGCTGTCCCCAGGACCCTGGGTCATCAGGACCCTCTCCTGAGGCCCGCTAGAGGTCTGCACCCACAGACTTGGAGAGCACAGATCAGGGCAAGAGGAAATGTGGACAGTGGGCAGACTCAGGTCCCCTCACCAGCAGTCACAGAAACATATACTGGTTACCGGTCACACTCATGACGTTAAAAATGCCAATGCTCACGCTTTCATGGGTCCTGAAACAAATTTGCTAGAAATCAGTTTAGGCTTATAATATTATTTTGAAAGGACTTTCCCAGGTTTCTCAGTAGTAAAGAATCCTCCTGCCAAGCAGGAGACTCGGGTTTGATTGTTGGGTCAGAAAGATCCCCTAGAGAAGGGAATGGCCACCCACTCCAGTATTCTTGCCTAGAGAATCCCGTGTACAGAGAGGAGTCTAGAGGGCTACAGTCCATGGGGTCACAAAGAGTTGGAAACGACTTAGCGACTAAACAATAACAACAATTATTTTGAAAACGTCATGGTCTCTGGCCCACTAATTCCACTTCTAGGGACTCTTTCAAAAGGGAAAGAAGACAAAACAGACATATGAATTGCAATTTATGTAGAACCATTATCATTGCCAGCTTAGATATAAGAATAAAAAAAGGAACAACGCAAAAATCAGATTAGGGGATCAGTTATATTTTGGTAATTCTGAATGATAGTAAGCTCAGTTCAGTTCAGTTCAGTCGCTCAGTCGTGTCCAACTCTTTGCAACCCCATGAATCACAGCATGCCAGGCCTCCCTGTCCATCACCAACTCCCAGAGTTCACTCAAACTCATGTCCACAGAGTCGGTGATGCCATCCAGCCATCTCATTCTCTGTCATCCCCGTCTCCTCCCAACCCCAATCCTTCCTAGCATCAGACTCTTTTCCAGTGAGTCAACTTGTCGCATGAGGTGGCCAAAGTATTGGAGTTTCAGCCTTAGCATCAGTCCTTCCAATGAACACCCAGGATTTCTCCTTTAGAATGGACTGGTTGGATCTCCTTGCAGTACAAGGGACTCTCAAGAGTCTTCTCTAGCACCACAGTTCAAAAGCATCAATTCTTCGACGATCAGCTTTCTTCACAGTCCAACTCTCATATCCATACACGACCACAGGAAAAACCATAGTCTTGACTAGATGGACCTTTGTTGGCAAAGTAATGTCTCTGCTTTTTAATATGCTATCAAGGTTGGTCATAACTTTCCTTCCAAGGAGTAAGCATCTTTTAATTTCATGGCTGCAATCACCATCTACAGTGATTTTGGAGCCCAAAAAAATAAAGTCTGACACTGTTTCCACTGTTTCCCCATCTATTTCCCATGAAGTGATGGAACCAGATGCCATGATCTTCGTTTTCTGGATGTTGAGCTTTAAACCAAACTTTTCACTCTCCTCTTTCACTTTCATCAAGAGGCTTTTGAGTTCCTCTTCACTTTCTGCCATAAGGGTGGTGTCATATGCATATCTGAGGTTATTGATATTTCTCCCGGCAATCTTGATTCCAGCTTGTGCTTCTTCCAGCCCAGCGTTCCTCATGATGTACTCTGCATATAAGTTAAGTAAGCAGGGTGACAATATACAACCTTGACGCACTCCTTTTCCTATTTGGAACCAGTCTGTTGTTCCATGTCCAGTTCTGACTGTTGCTTCCTGACCTGCATACAGGTTTCTCAAGGGGCAGCTCAGGTGGTCTGGTATTCCCATCTCTTTCAGAATGTTCCACAGTTTACTGTGATCCACACAGTCAAAGGCTTTGGCATAGTCAATGAAGCAGAAATGGATGTTTTCTGGAACTCTCTTGCTTTCTCCATGATCCAGCGGATGTTGGCAATTTGATCTCTGGTGCCTCTGCCTTTTCTAAAACCTGCTTGAACATCTGGAAGTTCACGGTTCACATACTGCTGAAGCCTGGCTTGGAGAATTTTAAGCATGACTTTACTAGCGTGTGAGATGAGTGCAATTGTGCGGTAGTTTGAGCATTCTTTGGCATTGCCTTTCTTTGGGATTGGAATGAAGACTGACCTTTTCCAGTCCTGTGGCCACTGCTGAGTTTTCCAAATTTGCTGGCATATTGAGTGCAGCACTTTCACAGCATCTAGGTAGACAATAAAATGAAAATTTTATAGGACTTTAATAGCATAAGAAACATTTTCTGATAAAGGATTATGTGATAATGAGAAACTACAAACAATACATACTGGGTGATTCAATCAGGGTGGGCACACACACACACACACACACACACACATTTTTTTTTTTTTTATTACGTACTTTGCTTTTTATTTATTTATTTTAATTGGAGGATAATTGCTTTACAATGTTGTGTTGGTTTCTGCCATACATCAACGTGAATTAGCCACAAGTATACATATGGCTCCTCCCTCTTGAACTTCCCTCCCAACCACCCACCCCAACCCCCCTCTAGGTTGTTACAGAGCACCAGGTTGAACTCCCTTGTTATACAGCAATTTCCCACTAGCTATCCATTTTACATATGGTAATATATATGTTTCAATGCTGCTCTTTCAATTCTTCCCACCCTCTCCTTCCCCAACTGTGTCCACAGGTCTGTTCTCTCTGTCTGCACCTCTAATTCCTGCCCTGCAAATAGGCTCATCATGTACTTTGCTTTTTTAACTTGAAAATTCTGGCGATCTTTTCATAGGAGTCTACAAAGACCTGCCTCATTCTTTGTATGTTAGGACCATGATTTATTAAAAGAGTCCCCTATGGATAGATATTTAGGGTGTTTCTTTTCCGTTACAAACAACAAATCAGTGCATATCCTGAACATACATCATCCAGCATATGCTGGACTAGGTTTACAGGATACATTCCTAGAACTGAAATTATGTGCTTCATATGACCTAATACTTTATGTGACCTAATACTCTCAAGACGAGTTTATTTATTTATTTTTTTACTTAATATAATTTTTTAATTTGTATGACTTTTTTAGTCATATAAGCATGGTTTTTTTTTTTTTCCAATTTTATTTATTTTTTTCAAGTTGAACAGACTAATTTCTTTAAACAGGATACCCCTGAATGCTGAGCGTGGTTATCTCTGTAACTAGTAGGTATAGCTTTTACTTTCTTATAATTATTTGTCTTTCCCAAACTGACATTATATTAAGTTTCAGTTACTTTTAAATCTGAATAAACACAGGTGTTAGTTCTTTAATCCGCATCAGAGATACACTGTCTTCTTCATTCATCATGTTTACCAAGTGCTGACTCTGTGGTCAGTACTAATAATCACAGGTGTTACCAAGATGTGCAGTCCACAGCGGGCGTGCTTCCATGGAGCCCTCGAGTTCATAGAGACTGCGAGATCTGGGCCCACCTGGGGACAAAGAGCCCTCAGGAGCCACCTCTTCTTATAAAAAGAGGCAGGTCTGTCTGTGAGCTCCACTGGCAAACGCATGTTTAAGCAACCAGCCCCAGGGTGTATCAGTTGACCTCACCTCACCTCCGTCCGCTTCACACGTGCCTGCCTGGGCAGGACTCCAGGCACCTTAGGTGGACATTTATATTTTTAGAAACAAAACTGATCAACAGCAGGCAAAAGCAGTGTCTGCCTCCACTTTCAGAAACCCAACTCTGACCTCACAGGGTGGCATCTCAGACTCCCTCCCCATCTCATCAGGCAGCCCTGGATGTCCAAGCCGCAGGCCCTCCCCTTCTTCCTTCCTGCAGTGTAGATGGTCCTTTTTTCCCAGAAGACCTGACCGCGCAGAATGGGAGCCAGAGATCTGAGTCTGAAGTCCAGCTTCACACTCACAGGTTGTATGACCTTGAGCAAATCACTGAACCTCTTCAAGCTCAGTTTCCTCATCTGAAAAATGGGCACAAGACCATGCCTCTTTCAAAGAAATGGGTTTTGAGTGTTCATCAATTAGAGTAAGTACTTGGTGAGTTCTCACTGTGTCTGGGCCCCCTGGTACAGAGGACAAGAGGCCATGCTGATAAACCACGCTTTGCAAAAGATGAGAAAGGCCCTGATATGTGGCCTTTTCCAGATGCTGTGCTGTAAACATGCCCACCATCATCCGTTTCAAGCTACTGATGGCTTAACTGGTTGGCAAGATTCCTGCATCTTTAACAGCCGGCTTTTAGCATTTTGTGAGCTTCTGCACTCTGTCCTGGGAGGACCACTGAATCCTGATCTTCATGGGCTCACGGTTTGATGGGGGAAAACCAAGAACAATTTGTATAGTGATTTAATATCTTTCTGTTCCACCTGTAAGCTTTGTGATGACAAAGACAATTTTTGTTTTTAGGAAACTTTTTCTTACCATGGAATCTTCAGTCCTGGCAAATAGGAAGTTACCTAATAACACATGTTGAATGAATGAACACATGTCTCCAACAAAAAACAAAATGATTGAACGTTAGGTTAAATGTTGAGATGCAGAGTAACAGGTAGCAGAGTAACCTTTTCAACAGGTGGCCTCTCAGAGGAAAATATATTTAAGAATTAAATGAAACAGTAATTCTTTTTTTTTGGCCGCGCTGCATAGCTTGCAAGATCTTAGTTTCCTCACCAGGGCTTGAACCTGGGGCCACGGCAATGAAAGCACCGAGTTCTAACCACTGGACCTCCAGGGAATTCCCTCAGTCTTTTCTTAATATTTCATGTGTGGAAGTCTGACCTCTCCTGGAAAGCTTCTAGCCATGAGGAGCTCCCTGCCATACAGAATGAGGTTTTCCATTTTTGGGGGTCTCTGAGGGTGTGGGTGAGGCCTGTGGAGTTGATAGGAGAGAAGAGTCTCCACCTCTGCTAAGCGCCTACTGTATGCCAGCCACCAAGGGCACAGCACTCTGTCCATCACCTCCTTGAGTCCTCCTAATGTGGGCATGACTCACTCTCCTCATTTTACACCCAAGGAAGCTGAGGCTGGGAGACACTGAGTCACATACTTGAGGACACACCACCGGTGTGCTCAAACCTGGCTCTTGCCTCAGGCCACCCGATGCCTGGTGCACACAGCCCAAGCCCACCACCACTGGGGTGGGCACTTCCTGTGCCATGTCTACCTGGACAATGCCCCTCACCAGTGGGATGTGCCTCTCTGAGACCCCTGACGGCAAACTCAAGCCATCTTGGGTGATATCCGGGGACTGAGGTGCTTATTAGGTGCCCCAAATGCCCTCATCTGTTTTCCTTTCACCCTGTCACATACTCCTCAGCACAGGCAGTAGAGTTCATGGTTAATGACCCGTCAGTCCTAGAGAAAGTCAGCCCTGAATGTTCACTGGAAGGACTGTTGCTGAAACTCCAATACTTCGGCCACCTGATGCGAAGAACTGACTCATGTGAATAGTCCCTGATGCTGGAAAAGATTGAAGGCAGGAGGAGAAGGGGACGGCAGAGGATGAGATGGCTGGATGGCATCACCGACTCGATGGACATGAGTTTGAGTCAACTCCGGGAGTTGGTGATGGACAGGGAGGCCTGGCGTGCTACAGTTCATGAGGTCGCAGAGAGTCGGACACGACTTAGTGACTGAACCACAACAGCAAGCATTGTTTGAAGGGACAAAGGCACATCCCTTGCAGGGGCAGATAAAAACAGTTGGACCCAGAACCTGAGACCAGCTCAGGCCCCAGGAGCTCAACCCCACAGGAGGCCACACGTTCTCAACCATGTCGGATTTGCCCCCAGCCCGGACACAACTTAGCCACTGAATAATGAACAAAGTCCCCAGGGAGACTGGGCCCAGTGAACTGTGTTTAAAAAAGGCAGATATGGAAGCCTCAGAACCTGGGTTACTCATTAAATTTTATTAAATGCTGATATCGCCAACCCTCATACATCGGCCAAGGGTACTAAGTCATCAAAAGGCCGAGGCAGACAAACAAGAGCCTTACTGATTAACCAAGCCCTGCTTTCCAGGCCTGCTAGCTGCTCAGCCTCCCTGGCTGTCTCTCCTCCCGCTGGTCCTGGGGCCTCAACTGCCATCTCTGACCTGGCCCTCACACTGGCTCCAAGTTAAAGACACAAATATTCAACCTGCTGTGCTTGGTTGCTCAGTCATGTCTAACTCTTTGCGACCCCATGGACGATAGCCCTGCAGACTCCTCTTCCATGGGATTCTCCAGGCAAGAATACTGGAGTGGATTGCCATGCCCTCTTCCAGGGGAATCTTCCTGACCCAGGGATCAAACCCAAGTCTCCTGCATTGCAGGCAGATTCTTTACCGCCTGAGCCACCAGGGAAGACCACATTCACTGGTAAACTCACAGGTCTTCAAAGTTTTCATGAATAATACTTGCAGAGAAACAGAAAAGTGGGAATAAAAATGACCGTCAAGAAAAGCAAACAACAAATACTGAAATGAAATTCTGGAATCTTCTGAAGTCCCCAGGGCTCCGTCTTAGCTGATGGGTGTATGAGTTTACTGTGACTACTGTGAAAAATTGCCACAAACAGGAGCTTAAGCTTCCCAGGCGGTGCAGTGGTAAAGAACCTGCCTGCCAGTGCAGGAGGTGCAAGAGACGCAGGTTCCATCTCTGGGTCGGGAAGATCCCCTGGAGGAGGAAATGGCAACCCGCTCCAGTGTTCTTGCCTGGAGAATTCCAAGTCCATGGGGTTGCAAAGAGTCAGACATGACTGAGCACAAGGCAATCCAATTAGCAGGGGCTTAAAGCAAGGGACTTTGTTATATTACAGTTCTTGGGGGGTCAAATGTCCAAAATAGGACTGTGTTTCTTCTGGAGGCTCGAGGCGAGAATCATCAGCTTGAGACTGCCCACCATTTCTCGAATCAGGGCCCGCATCACCCTGCTGCCCACGTCTCCCTCCTGCCTTCTTCTTCTCAGGACCCTTGTGACCATCTGAAGCCAGCTAGATGATGCAGGATGGTCTTTCCATCTCAAGGCCCTTAACTTAACCACATTTGCAAAGTCCCTCTCACGTAAGGTAACGTGTTCCCAGATTCCTGTTGCCAGCATGTGGACCTCATTGGGGAGGGGGCCGTTATTGGGGGGCGAACAGAGGTCTTCCCTAGTGGTTCAGTGGTAAAGAACCTGCCTGTCAATGAAGGAAACATGACTTCGATCCCTGGGTCTAGAAGATTCCCTGCAGAAGGAAATAGCAACCCACTCCAGTATCGTTGCCTGGGAAATCCCATGGACAGAGGAGCCTACAATCCTCAGGGTTGCAAAGAGTCAGACTTGACTTAGTAACCAAAACAACAGCAACAAATATCAACAGTGGGTTTGCACTCTCTTTGCAATAATCACATTGTCTTAAGGACATCAAGATTCCCACTGACCCACACACAGAGGCATCCCAGAATTTCCTTGCTTAAGGGCTTGTGTGCCAGGGCCGGGAGGAGCCCTCCCTCAGGGTGACAAGGTGCAGCTCGCTCTGGGGGGTGATACTCGCACTGCCAGGCATCACCGCCTCTGGGCACATCCTCACCCTTGGATGCTGATGCAGCTCCGGCTTCTATTTTAAGCCAGGGCTCCTCTCTTGGCCTTGACTTTGGAACCAGACTTGGCCACGCCAAGGTCAAGAATAGCTGGACAAATTACTCCTGCCTCTGAATCTCTGTTACCAAAGCATCAATGCCATCCCTCCCCAAAGCTGTTGTGAAGACTGGAAATGGAGAACTGCAATTCAGATCACTCAGAAGCCTGTAAAGGTCTCCTTGTGCTTTGGAATGAGGATAAGGTCTCTGAAGAACAGCTCGGATTCTGGCATTCCCTGCTTGATGTGCTCCAGAAGCTTCCAGAAGCACTTAGATCAAGCTCTCTCCCCAGATCTCCAGGAACCACGTTGTCCAACCACTGCCCACCTCTCTCCTCTTGCCCCCAATCATCCCCACCAGCCCGCTTCCGGTTCCTTAAATACATCAAACCCACTTCTGGGATTTGTCCGTCTTCCCTATCTCTCCAGCACAGTCTTTCCCAGCTGAGTGAGCCACTGTCTCTCGCCTGTGGCCTTAGCCCAGATCCCATCTCTTAGGGCAGATGAGAGTCGTTTCCCGCACTTCCTCCCCATCTGAGCACCATGCTTCTTTCCTTCGTCACACGTGTCATGTTCCTCCTCCTGGGCACCGAGCTGGACCACACCCCCTGCCTTCCTTGCAGTGAGGCATGGTCACGTGACTGTCCTTGCTGCCGGTGGCACGCGTGTGGGAGTAATGGCCTCGGTTACACCACTCAGCTTTGTAGACCTCCTGCCTGGCCCTCGCTGCCCTCTCTGTCCCTGGCTGTAAGGCCAAGTACAGAGCATCCAGTGAGGCCTGGGAGGGCCTGGCAGATGGGGAAAGGGGTCACATGCTGGTGAAGACTTCACCTTCTAATCGGAGGAGTCCTGATAAACACCCACACCAGATTTCTCCATGAGTAAGAAAGAAAGTCCCATTGTTCTAAGCTGCTGAGGTTTGGGCTTGTTGGTCAACCCTGACATTTTTGTATCTGCTTCCTTGTTTATTGCCCATCTCACTAAAACGTCAGCTCCAGGAGCACAGGGTCACTGGCTGTCCTGGTTCCTGTTGTCTCAGCTCTGAGCACAGTGTCTCTTACACAAGGTAGGGGCACAAACTAAGCTTTCTTTTTTTTAATAAATGAATAAATATATGAGTTGTATTTACGTTGAGTTGTTGGATATTATGAGTTGTCAAGTTGCCCTGACTCCACTTTCTGAACACTCTATGGAAATTCAATGCCCACCTCAAGCTTTTGCAAATTCTCATGGACTTGGGCTCAAGGGTTCAGAGTTTTGGCATTTTGCTCCCCTTTCCTCTGGTCTATTGAAGTCTGAGTGTCTTCATTTCCTCATATTCAGTTCCACAAGTCAAGCATGGAACCCCATCTCTCTCTGTGCACACACACACACGCATGTGTGTACACACACCAGCCCAGGGCGTTTGTGGGTGTAGGATACTTGACCAAAGTTAGAGGGGGGCGGAGGATGACATTCATCCCAGTGCAATGCACACAGCATCCAAATGAAGTCAACGACCCATTTTTACTTTTGGGGGCTCCCCTGGGGCTCCGCTCAGGTACCCTCCCTGCCGTATCTCTCTAATCGCTATTCTCACTGCCCGGCCCTTTCCTGGTTGTCTTTTTCCTCCTCTTCCTCTCTTCTCTCTCCTTGCAGCAGATTGTGCTTTTATCCCCAAACCATTGCAACACCATCTCCCATTTTGCACTCTCTTCAACTCTGTGACTCACCATCCTCTGGTCGAGAGGTGAGGTCTCTCTCCGTGCCCTCTTGACTCTGAGTAGGTCTGTCTGTAACTGCTTCATCCTGATACAAGAGGGAAGTCATGTTCATGACTTCTGAGTCCAGGACCTTATAGGCGATGCAGCTTCTGCCTTGTCCCCTTGGACGCCTGCTTTTAGCAACCTGCACTGATATGTAAGAGATCCAGCTCCCCTGGGGCCACCATAGTGTAAAGAAGCCCAGACCACATGGAGACACTGCAATGCTGGCTCTGGTCACCAGCCCCAGCCTAGGCTGCACCGGTCCCAAGTTGGGGCACAGAGGAGCCTTTTGATGTTCTCAGCTGCCTGATGTTGAGATAGCCCATTCGGCCGAGTCTTCAGGCACTTTTCTGTGCTCCACCCCACTTTCTGACACACAGAACTCATGAGCATAATAAAACTGTGGTTTTCTGTCATCAGGTTTGGGTATGCTTTGCGCTTCAGTAATAGAGCAGCTGGAATATCCCTTCCCAGATCTCCCAGATGCTTAAGGTTTTTCTTAAGCATCCTATTGTGTGAGTTCCTCACGATGTACTCTGCATATAAGTTAAATAAGCAAGGTGACAATATACAGCCTTGACGTACTCCTTTTCCTATTTGGAACCAGTCTGTTGTTCCATGTACAGTTCTGACTGTTGCTTCCTGACCTGCATACAGGTTTCTCAAGAGGCAGGTCAGGTGGTCTGGTATTCCCATCTCTTTCAGAATTTTCCACAGTTTCTTGTGATCCACACAGTCAAAGGCTTCGGCATAGTCAATGAAGCAGAAATAGATATTTTTCTGGAACTCTCTTGCTTTCTCCGTGATCCAGCAGATGTTGGCAATTTGATCTCTGGTGCCTCTGCCTTTTCTAAAACCTGCTTGAACACCTGGAAGTTCACGGTGCAACTGAAGCCTGGCTTGGAGAATTTTGAGCATGACTTTACTAGCATGTGAGATGAGTGCAATTGTGCGGTAGTTTGAGCATTCTTTGGCATTGCCTTTCTTTGGGATTGGAATGAAGACTGACCTTTTCCAATCCTGTGGCCACTGTTGAGTTTTCCAAATTTGCTTGCATATTGAGTGCAGCACTTTCACAGCATCATCTTTCAACATTTGAAATAGCTCAACTGGAATTCCATCACCTCCACTAGCTTTGTTAGTAGTGATGCTTTCTAAGGCCCACTTGACTTCACATTCCAAGATGTCTGGCTCTAGGTCAGTGATCACGTTATCGTGACTATCTTGGTAGTGAAGATCTTTTTTGTACAGTTCTTCTGTGTATTCTTGCCTCATCTTCTTGGGCTGGAAGAAGCACAAGCTGGAATCAAGATTGCTGGGAGAAATATCAATAACCTCAGATATGCAGATGACACTACCCTTATGGCAGAAAGTGAAGAGGAACTCAAAAGCCTCTTGATGAAAGTGAAAGAGGAGAGTGAAAAGGTTGGCTTGAAGCTCAACATTCAGAAAACAAAGATTATGGCATCTGGTCCCATCACTTCATGGGAAATAGACGGAAAAACAGTGGAAACAGTGTCAGACTTTATTTTTTTGGGCTCCAAAATCACTGCGGATGCTGATTGCAGCCATGAAATTAAAAGACGCTTACTCCTTGGAAGGAAAGTTATGACCAACCTTGATAGTATATTAAAAAGCAGAGACATTACTTTGCCAACCAAGGTCCGTCTAGTCAAGGCTATGGTTTTTCCCGTGGTCATGTATGGATGTGAGAGTTGGACTGTGAAGAAAGCTGATCGCTGAAGAATTGATGCTTTTGAACTGTGATGTTGGAGAAGACTCTTGAGAGTCCCTTGTACTGCAAGGAGATCCAACCAGTCCATTCTAAAGGAGAAATCCTGGGTGTTCATTGGAAGGACTGATGCTAAGGCTGAAACTCCAATACTTTGGCCACCTCATGCGACGAGTTGACTCACTGGAAAAGACTCTGATGCTGGGAGGGATTGGGGGCGGGAGGAGAAGGGGACGACAGAGAATGAGATGGCTGGATGGCATCACCGACTCTGTGGACATGAGTTTGAGTGAACTCCAGGAGTTGGTGATGGACAGGGAGGCCTGGCGTGCTGTGATTCATGGGGTCGCGGGGAGTCGGACATGACTGAGCAACTGAACTGAACTGAACTGAACTGATTGTGTGAGTGCTCAGTTATTTCTGGCTCCTTGCGACCCTATGGACTGTAGCCCACCAGGATCCTCTGTTCATGGGATTTCCCAAGCAAGAATACTGGAGTGTGTTGCAATTTCCTACTCTAGACGATCTTTCCAACCCAGGGATCAAACTCGTGTCTCTTACATCTCCTGCACAGCAGGCCAATTCTTTATCACTGAGTCACCTGGGAAGCCCAAACATACTATTAGCCAGGTCTTTTATGGTCCGAATCTCTGCCCTCTGGGTCTCTGATTCCACCCGGAGTGGCTTGTTAAGGTGTTTTCCTAAACAAAACTCTCTGGGATGTGTTCTGATGCCAGCAATTAAGATAGCAAAGTGTTTTATCTCTGCCAAGTTTTTGAGTGCTTGGCATCTAGAGATGCTGAATTAATGTTAGTTTTGAATTCTGTCTTCTTCTTTGAACTTCTGGGGAGCTGGAAGAGGAATAGAAGGCTGGGGTAAGGCAGCAACTTCAGAATTCCAGAAATGTGCCCCTGGATCACTTCGGATTCGGCATTCAAATCAAGCAGGATACAGCAACAAAAGAGCCCTTGCCAGCAAGTTTAATAGAGGACATTTAACACATACTTCTAGGTACAACAGTGCAGGACGATTTGAGAGGCCTTACATGCAAGGCTGCCAGATAAAATACATGACTGCCAGTTACATTTAAATTTTAGGTAAACAAGATTTTTTTCTATATAAGTATGTTTCACGTGATATTAAGGAAAACTTACTTATACTAAAAAAAAAAGATGTATTGTTTATCTGAAATGCACATTTTTAACTGGGCTCGCTGTATTTTTATTTCTTAATTCTGGTGAACTGTACTCACAGGGGACTTTGAGGCCTCCTGGAGGTTGGCAATAGGAGGAAGCATTCCTTCCTGGGGCTGAGGCATAAAAAGGAGGGGCTCTTACCAGGGCCCAGGGGTTGATGCTGCCCTCTGGAGCTGGCACCCTGGCAGGGACTGCCTTGCTGGGGCTGAGACCAGAGAGGGCATTTTGCCTCTGCAAAGATGCTGCTGGAAGCAGAGGGACAAACAGCACAGCTTCCTCCTTCTTCCCTCCCTCCTTCCCCTACCAGTGCCTCCTGTTGGCTGAACCTAGCTGGAAGTTACTGGCAAGTGAGCTGGGAAGTGTAGTTTGCAGGGGTCAGCCGTCTGGGCCACAAGCAGAGCAGACAAGGGAACAGTGTCTTCACTCTACAGTTCACCAGATTTATCAAAATACGGTAGACTTCTTTCACCATTTCTTGAGCTCTCACAATGTTCATGGCACCATATCAAGCAATTCTTAGACCACATGTCTTTCCATTCTTGAGCAAATTATGAGGAAGACACAATTCTTTTCCACATTTTACATGTCAAGACATCAAGGTTTGGTGAGATTGAGAAATTTGCCCTAAACCACACGTAAAGTATGCGGCAGGGTCAGATCTTTGCTACATCAGCAGGAGGCACTTCGGTCCTGTGGGCAGGTTGGGGGAAAGATGGGAGACAGAGAACCACAGCAATATCAATTCATCATAGACTCTTTGGATCTGGAAGGGGCACCATCTTGATTTACGTCCACTGGCTTTGGTTAACACTGTACCTGAAACATCTTATTGTTATTTGTTGTCATTTAATCACTAAGTCAAGTCTGACTCTTTGCAGTCCCATGGACTACAGCACAACAGGCTTTCCTGTCCATCACCAACTCCCAGAGTTTATTCAAACTCATGTCCATTGAGTCAAAGATGCCATAAACTATCTCATCCTCTGTCATCCCCTTCTCCTCCTGCCCTCAATCTTTCCCAGCATCAGGGTCTTTTCCAATGAGTCAGCTCTTCACATCAGGTGGCCAAAGAACTGGAGTTTCAGCTTCAGCACCAGGCCTTCCAATGAATATTCAGGACTGATCTCCTTTAGAATGGACTGATTTGATCTCCTTGCAGTCCAAGGGACTCTCAAGAGTCTTCTCCAACACCACAGTTCAAAAGCATCATTCTTACTCTTCCTAAAGACATCTAATCCATTAGTTCTTCCATCCAAACACCCCAAACTCCCATGTTGGCAGCCCAACATGGTAGAAAACAGCAGAAAGTCACAATTAAGGGTCATCAATTGAACTTGGAGTCAAAGGGCCAGTTCAAAGCCTGGCTCTGTCATTTATTATCTCTGTGACTTTGGGCAGGTTACTGAAGCCCTCTGTGTCTCTCACTCTTCATTTATAAAATGGGTCAGATGATGATAATAAAGACAATCGTGACAATGATAATGATGTTGCCTACATTACAGACGGCGTCACTGCAGGTAGAGTCAAGGCTGCCTTTGTGAGTAACTGTCCAGCAGCAACCCTGCCTGTCGATATGAATGTTCAATGAACTTATCCATGAGGGACACCCATATAGTATCTAGTCCATAGTCTGCACCCAATAAACATTGGCTGTTGTTATATTTATTATAGAATCAACTAAGTGTGGCACAGTACAGAAAGCTAAAAAGTGAAAGTGAAAGTCACTCAGTCGTGTCTGACTCTTTGCGACCCCATGGAATACACAGTCCATGGAATTCTCTAGGCAAGAATACTGGAGTGGGTAGCCTATCTCTTCTGCCGTGGGTCTTCCTGACCCAGGGATCAAACTGGTGTCTCCTACATTGCAGGCAGATTCTTTACCAACTGAGCTGTCAGGGACGCCCCTAGAAAGCTGAAGTCCCTGTGAACTGCGTGATGAGGGAGGTGAGCAGTGGTGGGAAACACACTGCGTCAGCAAGTTGCCCTGCATGCTAATTAGGACCCCGTTGCTATCCATGGGGGGCAGAGGACAGAAAAGACCAGCTCTAGCTGGAAAATACACATCAGGACTGGGAAGGAGTTAGTCTTACAGGAAAGAATCCCAGAGGAGGGAATATCCAGGGTGTGGGCTTGGAGGAGAAGCAGACACAGGAGCTGTGGGGTGGGGAGTGGGGGTGGGGTGAGCCGTGGGCCCAGGAGGGCAGGTGGCAGAGAAGAGGGCAGAAGGGTGGATGCAAGATGCAGAGGCTGGAGAGGTTGACAAGGAGCATGGGTTTCGCAGGAACTCTGGCTGTCTTCATGATAGGAAGACTTTCCAGTTGACAGCTTGCTTGGACAGGGAGGGCAGGAGGGCAGAAGGGAACAGGCTTGGGGCCAGGTCAGTCCCTGTTTTCCATCCCACTCAGCCATCACTTTGTTGCACTGAAGCTGTCAGGCCAGGTAATTTACACAGAGGGTCCTGGGTCCTCGTCCTTACTGAACGCCTTCACTTGGATCCATTGTTCATGTGAACAGACACCTTCAATCTTAAAGAAGGAAAGCGATGCTGTGGGGCCTCAGTGAGTTACTGTGTGTCCCTAAATGTGGAGCTGGCAGCCTCTGCCCCTGGCTCTATGCAAGGATTGTGACGCGTGATTGTGGACATGAACGTATAAGCAAAAAGTCAGAATCTCATTGGATAAGACCCTGATGCTGGGAAAGACTGAAGGCAAAAGGAGAAGGGGCTGACAGAAGATGAGATGGTTGGATGGCATCACTGTCTCAATGGACATGAGTTTGAGCAAACTCGGGGAGACAGTGAAGGACCAGGAAGCCTGGTGTGTTTTAGTCTATAGGATCACAGAGAGTCAGACACGATTTGGCGACAATTTAGACACTATTCCAGGATCTGGAATACTGCACAATATTCCTGGGGGCCCCTAATCTTAGCACAAAGTGTCCCCCTGTTCTGTCCATCCCCTCTCCATCCCAGTTGGATCCTTCCAGGTGGTGTGTCTTGGTCAAAAACTCTGCCAACCTGAGTCTTTGGCCTTGGGACAGCCCCACACATCCCTCTGTATGCCCTGGGCTCTGAGTCTCATCTAGGGTCAGATTAGGGGAGGACTTCTGGGATCTGGACCCCCAAGGCCTTTACTTTATGGCCAAGAGAGCCAGGGTCAGGGGAGAGACAGGGGGACCCTATGGGGTCTCCTGCAGGGCAGGAATGACTCAAGGAGGACTCTCCCATCTCTCAGCCATCCTCCACCTTCTGCTTCATCTCTTCCATTTCCCTGCCCACCTGCCCCACCAGCATTCTTCCATTCAGCCAGCAATGACCAGGCACCTGCCAGGTATGGTGAGAATACGAGGAGCCCTCCACCAGCCGCCGACCAAGAGTTGCCCAGGGGGTGAGGTGGACAGGAAGGCAAAGAAACAATTTGCTGTGGAGTAAGCGTGTTCCTCTGAGAGTAGAGGGTCATCCTGGGTGCTCTGGAAGCCTGGTGAGACATGAGATGTGGGCGCCAGGAGGCAGGGGGTGATGGATGTTCCAGACAAAGCTGAGAGGCCAGCTCATGACTTTCCAGTGGTCCAGAGGTGATACCTGGCAGCCCTGCCAGGAGGCTGCAGAGCTGGAGGTCGGGAGCGGGGCTGGGACCGGGCATAGGTCACGGGGTGACCTGGTTTCCCAGGGACTCAGAGTCCCGGGGAGTATGAATCTGACCGGAGGCATCACCTGAGCAATGCTGCTCTTTCTAAGCTTCCCGCTCTCAGCTGTGCCTACGTGCATCAGGACAGAGAAAATTCCACTGTCGACGGAGCGATGACCTGAAGAGGCTACACTGTGCGTTTTCCACCTTGATTCGGAAAGTTCAGCTGGTAAGGGGAAGCCACGTGTGGGGACAGGAAGTCGCATTTCCAGGACGTGCCTGGAGTCACAGCTCTATTTCTGGAACAATCCAGCGGGCTCCAATTTCTTTAGGAAATTTAAATGAAATCCTGCAAGGCCAGTTTTCTCTCTCATTGTTCCGGGTCCTGACAAGCCCTGCCTGCTCCTTCCCGTCCTCATCGCAGAGGCCTGGCTGTGGGGAGTGTGTGACCTGGCTGCCTTCCTTCAGGGCTTCGAGACGAATCCCTTACATGCCGAGGACACGGGACTGGAGGGACCCCACCCAGAGGGAGATCCTGTCTCCCTAATCTCTGGCCATGGGCCCAGCTCTGCAGACACAAGCCCCTACTGCATGTGTGTGCTCAGATGTTCAGTTGTGTCTGACTCTTTGTGGCCCTGTAGACTGCATCTCGCCTGGCTCCTCTGCCTGTGGAATTTTCCAGGCAAGGATACTGGAACACGGTGCCATTTCCTCCTCCAGGGGATCTTTCCAACCCAGGGATCGAACCTGCGTCCCTTTTGTCTCCTGTATTCGCAGGTGGCTTCTTTATCACTAGTGCCACCTGGTAAGTTCCCACAAGGCCCCAGAGGCTCCCGGAAAGCAAGACAATCAGGGAAACCTGCTCTGATCTTCCTCCTGCTGCCAAGACCCTCTGAGACGTTGAGCAAGCTTTTATTCCCACACCCTGTTTTCCGCATCCATAAAAAGGGATTATTAACTCATATTCTGTCCTCTTCCTAGGACTTATCAAATGAGAAAATATAGGAAAACAATTATTGATTACTATTTTAAATGATTTCTGTATTTAATTTTTTCACTTCAGTGAAATCCAGATTATATGTAAGTGAGCATTTTAAATTGTACCACCCAGTGGCATCTGATGCTTTTGCCATGGTGTGCGATTACCACTAATGAGAAGCCCCTGCATGGCAAACAGCAAGTAGCCCCTGCTCACTGCAACCAGAGAAAGGCCACACACAGCAGCAAAGACCCAGTGCTGCCAATAAAAAATAATTAATTAAAAAATTTCTTGAATTAATTTAAAGTATCCATGTTACAGAGGCAGAATGGACAGGGTGCAGGGACGTGGGGTGGCTGTGGCGGGTGACAGGCGGGGAACCCCAGGAAAGCTGCCTTGCACATCTGTTTTGCAGATAAGAGAGGCTAATGGAGTCCCCAAGAGCAGAAGCAAGAAAGGAAGATGAAGGATTTGGTTTGGGTCTGTGGAATTTTAAGGGCCATAGCAGAGAAAATACGCAGGAGACAGATGGGTACGTGGGTCTGAGGGAGGAGAAAGAAAAAAGAGAGTGGTGGCACCAGCAGCGAGGAGCGGCATGTCTGTGATCTGTAGGAAGAAGACCAAAGCAGGCCTCTTAGAAAACCCAGATATTTGAAGGTGAAGTGGGGGATGTGGAACCTGCAAAGGGCCAAGACGGAATCAGAGAGGAATGAGCAGCCACGCGAAGAGCGTCGGGCCTCCCACTGCTTTCTCTTTTCGGAAGGCTCCTATTAGACCCTCAGCAGCCAGCTGGGTGTGACCCTCTTCTCTTTTTGGAGCTGCCCCCGTCCTGCCGCAGCCCTCCAGCTCAGTCTGGTCAGCACTCTGGACTCTGGCAGCCCAGGCATTCCCTGAACTGGGCTGGCCCTTCCGTGATGGGTCAGCCCACCAGGGTCACCGCGAACATACCTGAGTGAGTGAGTGAGTGGAGTCGCTCAGTCGTGTCCGACTCTTTGCGACCCCGTGGACTGTAGCCCGCCAGTCTCCTCCGTCCATGAAATTTTCCAGGCAAGAGTACTGGAGTGGGTTGCCATTTCCTTCTCCGGGGGATCTTCCTGACCCAGGGATCGTACCCGGGTCTCCCGCATTGCGGGCAGACGCTTTACCATCTGAGCCACCAGGGAAGCCTAACATGCCTGCTTTAGAGCAAAACTGTGAACCCCCTGTCCCCACAGCTTTGGTGAGCACACAGAAGTCTCAGTAATGACTCACTCATTCCCAGCATAAGTCGTCTCCACGAGTTTGTCCTCTCTATTCCCCACGGCCTCAGGTGTCTCGAGGGCGTTGGACATCTATTTCGGGAGACACTTACTACTTGTTAACATGAAGTCACTCAGTTGTGTCCGACTCTTGCACCCCATGGACTGTAGCCTGCCAGGCTCCTCCGTCCGTGGGATTTTTCCAGGCAAGAGTACTGGAGTGGGTTGCCATTTCTTTTTCCATTGGATCTTCCCAGCCCAGGGATTGAACCCAGGTCTCCTGCATTGCAGACAGACTCCTTACCATCTGAGCCACCCAGGGAAGTACCTAACACATGTTAGCTTTCCTTCGATTCTCTTAATTAAGTAAGTAATATTTATTTTTGGTGAAACAGGGTCTTTGTTGCTGCTAGTGGGCTTTTTTCTAGCTGAGGCAAGTGGGGGCTCTCTTCATTGTGGGACACTGATTCCTTATCGCAGTGGCTTCTCTTGTTGCAGAGCATGAGCCCTAGGGAGCGTGGACTCAGTAGTTGCAGCACCTGGGCTCAGCTGCTCTGTGGCATGTGGACTCTTCCTGGACCAGGGATCGAACCTGAGTCCCCTGCATTCTCAGGTGGATTCTTAACCACTGGACCACGAGGGAAGTCCCTTTCATTCTATATAAATATAATAAATTCCCAAAGGCCCAGTTAGTCAACCAACACAAGTTTTAAGAGTCTACTATGTACCTGGTACTGTGCTAGTAGTTGGGAATTCCGAAGAGAAGAAACAGACTGTGTTCCTGGCCTTAGGGAACTTTTGTTTGTGACTTTGGGCTAGTGGGGAATTGAGGCATCCTTCGGTGTCAAAGCTTGAGACACATAGATTTTGCCCAGGTCCCCCAGTGTGCAGATCTGGTAATGGAGATGTGGGAGCCAGTATGTAGCCGCTACTGCCATGCTGTCTGCAAGAATGGGAGTGGCCTGGCTTCACTTGCAAAATCCACCCTCTCTTCTCAGTGTGCTTTCCCTGATGCCCAAATTACTCTTAGCATCTCCCTGGAGCAGTTCTCTGGACTTGCTGAGGCAGCTGCCAGGAAGAGTTCCCTTCTCCCAGGAGACAGATGCTCATGCCACCACTGGGCTGTCTACACCGGGGCGGACCATCTTGCACAAAAGGAGCCAGACAAAGGTGACAGTCACAGCCACCCAGACACACCAAGCTCCTAGTCCACACAACAGCCCTTGAGATAACAGAAGGCACGGATGAAGACTAGGCTGAACAGCCTTGATCCCACTACCCACTGTCTCTGGGGCCCTCCCTCGGCTCTGGGCTGGCCTGTCTGCATTTTGCTGAGCCCGCAGAAGGGAGCCCTCCACCCAGGCATGCTTAGGACCCTGGGGCCCTTTCCCCAGTCAGCTCCCTGATGTCCGTGACATTGAGGAAGACATGGTGGACATACTGCTCCTCTGCTATCCCAGATGGCCCCCCACATTCCCAGCCTCCCCAGCAATTCTGTTTGGGCCACATGGGTAGATCACGCTGGCCACTAGGCTGTGAGCGGAAGCAATGGGTGTGGACTCGAGTTAAGAACTAGTGAGTCATCTCCACCCCCTCAGCCCTTTGCCAGTGACTTTGAAGACCGTGGACTGAAGTTGAGGTTGGCACGGTCACAAGAAGAAGACACTGGGGGAGTCTGAATGGATGGCTGAACTCACCAGCCTCTGACGCAGCAAGAAATCAACCTCTGCCGCTCTGTTCTAAATCACTGGGATCTGTGGGCTTATTTGTTACTATAGCACCAGCTTGTCGCATCCTGACTGATGCAGTCAGGTCTGATCTTGAACCCTCTAATCCCTCATGGAGTTTGTGACCACAGGCAAGTAACTAACAGTCCCTGAGCCTCAAGTCTTCCCTGAAAGAGGTAGCACTATCTCATCCATGGGGGCTCCTGTGAGAACTGAACGAGAAAAAGCATAATGAATGCCTGGAACAGACACAGGACTCAGAAAATGTGGGGCTGCCATCTTGGCTTTCTGTAAACTTTGTCTTTTAGTACCCATTCTACAGATTGAGAAGCTGAGGCTCCAAAAACTCAGGTTTATCCCATATATTACAAGGCTAATGAGTCACAGAAAGGGTGGGAGTCTTAAGCTAGTGAAATGCTGAGGTCCAGAGGTCCAGCAGGGCCATGGAGAGAGCTAGGCTGTGTGACAATGTGACATCATTTAAAGCTTTTTAGCCAGTCCACACTTGCTGGGGTTTTGACCTTTTCCAACTGTGTCCAGCCTTTTCCTCTTAACCCAATTCTCTTGGCCAAGAGACAGAGATCTCAATGTCCTTATCTGGAGGGTGTGGACTTGATAATTCTCAATGCCAAGTTGTTTTTTTTTCCCCAGGCAAAGCTATATTGGGGCCACTGCTGCAGCAGGGAGGGAAGCAAGAACAAACAATAGTTTCCCTTGCTTGCTGGCTCGCTCCCTGAGGAGGGGCGAACTGGTTCCTTACATGAGGTGAGGGTAGGGGTGTGTCCAGGGGTCAGGCTGGAGGGGTGGTTTGCCCACCCCTTAGGTGGTGCTGGGGGTGGGGCTGGGGGTGCATACATAGCACCTTGCTTTTGCCCCTGGCTTTCAAAAGTGCAATTGGGTTTTTTTAGTGTCTTTGAATCTTTTGTCCAGAATTTGTCCCAACTAATCAATGCCATTACTTTGCCAACCAAGGTCCGTCTAGTCAAGGCTATGGTTTTTCCAGTGGTCATATATGGATGTGAAAGTTGGACTGTGAAGAAAGCTGATCGCCGAAGAATTGATGCTTTTGAACTGTGGTGCTGGAGAAGACTCTTGAGAGTCCCTTGGACCGCAAGGAGATCCAACCAGTCCATTCTAAAGGAGATCGATCCTGGGTGTTCATTGGAAGGACTGATGCTAAAGCTGAAACTCCAATACTTTGGCCACCTCATGCGACGAGTTGACTCACTGAAAAAGAGTCTGATGCTGGGAGGGATTGGGGGTGGGAAGAGACGGGGAAGACAGAGGATGGATGGCATGACCGACTCGAGGGACATGAGTTTGAGTGAACTCCAGGAGTTGGTGATGGACAGGGAGGCCTGGCGTGCTGTGATTCATGGGGTCGCAAAGAGTCGGACACGACTGAGCAACTGAACTGAACTGAACTGAATCAATGCCAAGTCATTTTAAATCCTTACCCGGGTGTGTGTGTTTTCTGTTTTCAAACACTGTGTTGACAATCTGGCTGAAGGCGAGTCCACTGTGCCCTCTGGTGGCCAGTGTGTCTCGGTGTTCGGGTGCGGCTCTTGACCAAGGTCACTGTGGAATGTGGGCAACTCCCAGGTCAGGGCAAACCAGTCTGTTGAGGGGGTGGGGGCGCATCTCCAAAGTGCTTCATTTTGGAGCAGAGCAGACAGTTCCCTGTCCGCACACTCTTGTGGGGATCTCAGAGCCTTGCTTTTGGAGTCCTGGCTCTCTCCCCCGTCCTTTGCTGGCAGGTGACTTCATCTCCTGGAATCTGTTTCCTTGTGAAATTCTCTTCTTCCAGAAACAGTGCCTCTTGGCAGGATTGCTGCCAGATTAAATGAGACCCTGGTGGCTCAGAGGTTAAAGCGTCTGCCTCCAATGCAGGAGACCCGGGTTCGATCCCTGGGTCAGGAAGATCCCCTGGAGAAGGAACGGTAACCCACTCCAGTATTCTTGCCTGGAGAATCCCATGGACGGAGAAGCCTGGTAGGTTACAGTCCACGGGGTCGCATAGAGTCAGACACGACTGAGCGACGGAACGGAACGGAATGTAGGCAAAGCCCTTAACCCATGTTGACAGCATATGAAAGGGAATTACGATCATCACTAAGAATCTCCCATGTTTCCTGGCGTCACTGTCGTCCTGGCATAAGACTGTGACCTCCCAATGTCAGAGAAACTGTCTTGCCCATCCCCAGCCCCCAGTGGCTCTTGGTACACATTTATCAAATGACACACACACACACACACACACACACACACACACACACACATAACATTGGGCTTCCCAGGTGATGCTGTTGGTAAAGAATCTGCCCACCAATGCAGGAGACATCAGAGATGTGGGTCCGATTTCTGAGCCAGGACGATGCCCTGGAGGAGAGCATGGCAACCCATTCCAGTATTCTTGCCTGGAGAATCCCATGGACAGAGGAGCCTGGGAGGCTATGGTCCATAGGGCCGCAGAGTCCCCCACAACTGCGTGGCTAACACACACACACCTAACATCAGGAATCACAGTTTCCCCTTTGCAGAAAAGGTCCCTGTCTGAATCCAGGTCTTTGACACCCAGGACCTGTGGGTACCTTTGATTCAGCCAAGGTTCCTTCTTGGGGGACTTACAAAGGAAAGGAATCTTCCATCAGTCCACAAATCTACACCAACTCTAGCTCCCTATTTTGGACAAAGTTTCAGGAAAGCCTGTCCAAATGTTTTAAAACTTGGAGGGGAAGGAGTTCTCAGAACTGGTTGGTCCCCACAAGAAGCTGAGCTTGGACATCGTGGTGGGGTAGAAGGCACTCGAGTTTCTGCAGTAATAGGTTATATGTTAGCACTGCTTCTCCAGGACTGGAGAAAGGATGCTCTGAATTGATGGTTATCAGGACCCCCTGCTGTGGTCTTCCACTTGCCAGGTGTGTGGCACCCACGTGGGTCTCCAGCCCTGCAAAGAAGCTGGCTTGTTCCCTGACTTGTGGGAAGTGCCTGGAGGCTCCTGAGGACGCCGCCATCACTGCAGCCTGTGGTTGCTCTCGTCCAGTTCCCAGCAGCATCTTCCAGGGTGAGAACCACATCTCTGTTGGCTTTGTTGATGGTTCTGGACTTCACGCACCCCCGCTCCCCAAACTTTCCTTTGCTGTGGGTGCCACTTGGGCTGTGGGTGCCAGATGGCACCTTCCGCCTTTCCTGTCACTGGTACCCACAGTCCTGCTTCAGACTCTCCCCCATTCGTGGCAGACAGCAGATCGATGATGTGTGTTTCTTACCAAACTACTGCCTTGGCTCGCAGGCTTCTGCCCACATCCATGGCCTCCACAGTCCAGAGCCTGACAAGGCCCAGGTCTCTGATTCCAAGTGGCTGAGGTCTCGGTGCTTCAAGCCCACCTTCCTGTCCTGGGCTCTGGGTTCATGGAGAGACTGCTTAAGGAGCCAGTCAAAATCCTCTGCTCACTATACTTCCAGTCAAGCTGAACTAGAGAGTGTGGCTTTGAATTGGAGCAAAGCATCCAATTCCCTTATTTGTTTCATCCAGTTGAACTGACTTTTCCACCCCCAACTGCAGCATCCCACCTGCAGCAGCCACGGCAACCTGTGCAGGGAGCCCTGCGGAGTCTGCAGATGGGGAGGAGGCTGAGGGAGGGTCAGCTCCCCGAGGGCAGCGGGGGCGTGGCTGGGCTGCTGGGCTGCCTTCTCTTTCTGTCTCTTCTTTGTTGTTGCTGCTGCTAGTCAGTCGCTAAGTCATGTCCGACTCTGCAACCCCATGGACTGTAGCCCGCCAGGCTCTTCTGTCCGTGAAACTCTCCAGGCAAGAATACTGGAGTGGGTTGCCATTTCTTTATCCAGAGTATCTTCCAGACTCAGGGATCAAACCCACGTGTCCTGCATTGGCAGGCAGATTCTTTACCACCAAGACAACTTTGAAGGCATGTCTCTTCTTACAAGGGCACTGATCCCACTATGTGGCCCCACCCTCATGACCTCATATGAACCAAATCACCTCCCAAAGGCTTTGTTTCTGAATACCATCACACTGGGGTGAAGGTTTCAACATGTGGATCTTGGGGGAAGACAATTTAGGTCATAGCAGTGGGACTGGAATTGAGCATAGCCAGTCTCTGAATCCTTCCCTATGCCCACAAATAAAAGTGTGGCAAGGCGCCCAGAGTCTCTGAGAAACAGGTTACCTGGAATCTGCCGATTCCAACGAGGACCTGATGTTTCAGTTGAAGATGACCAAAGGGCTGGGACTCTGACACGCGGAAGGAACATCGTTGTGTCCTCCAGGGCTCCAGAGTTTGGAGAGGCCCAGTGGTGTGTGTTACAGGGAAAGGGTGAGAGGGTAAAACACACCATCATCCTTGTCCCGTGGACGGATGCTGTTGAGGGAGGGCTGCCAGTGCCTGAGCCCCGGCCGTGTTCAGCGGGTGCTGAGTCAGACCAAAGCAGAAGGAGAGGCCGGCCCTTCCCCAGTGGACGCAGAGGGACCCACAGAGCAGTGCGGGCTTTCTTCTCAAGCCCCTAGAGCACAGCTTCCGGTACCTCACACAATGTCCTCACTTGGGAAGGGATAGACTTTGGTGACTTGACTTTAGTGAGTCCTGGTGTAAACAAAACATCTTCCAAAGGCAATTGGAGGACAGGGCGCCAGAGAGCCAGGGACACCTCCACCTGGTGAGTGACATGGCAGATGGATGTGACAGGCACATCCCAAGAAACCCACTAGCTCACGCACAAGGAGAGAGCAACGCCTGAGGTGAATCCCTAAATACAGGGGGCCATGAACAGTGACAATGAACAAGGAAGAAAGAAACAAAGAGGGGGAAACACTGATGCTCATATACTCTCTCCTGTCAATCCTTGTGTATGTGTGCAGATCCTTGTGATAGAAAGTAAAAAGAAATTAGAAGCCCACCTTCATTTTTGGTTGGCTTGTTTATACCTACTTTCAAAATTTTGCATTGTTTTTTAAATGTTAAGATAACTTTTATGCAATTTTTAGAGGTTACTTTCCATTTACAGTTATTACAAGATAGTATCTATATTCCTCATGTGTGCGATACATCCCTGAGCCTGTCTTCACCCAGGAGTTTGCACCTCCCATTTTTCCACTTCTATATTGCCCGCCCCCACCCGACTCCCCTGCACATAGCCACTGTTTTTTTCTGTTTCTTTTTTGTTATATTCCCTAGCTTATTGTATTTTTTAGATTCCACTGTAAGTGAGGCCATACAGTATTTGTCTTTCTCTGTCTGACTTATTTTGCGTAGCATCATGTCCTCCAAGTCCATCCATGTTACTGAAAACGGGAAATTTTTGTTCTTCTTTTCTTATTCCGTTAACCCTTTGTGAAACAGTCTAGCGTGTGCTTGGAGCAGCCTGCGGGGTGCTGCTGGGTGTATTTCCTCAGTGGCCCCACAGTCAAATCCTGGGGGACCGGCTTTTGTGGGAAGGGTCAGTGGTGCAGAGCAAGCTGGCTTTGGCTTGTACCCAGCGAGTGCCTGAAGGTTCCCAAAGAAGTGCCTTTGCATCCTCGGGGCCACCTATGGAGGATCCTGGCTGATTCTGTCCCCTGCTGGCAGCTCCCGCTTGGGACAAGGGGGCGGTGAGTTCCCACCTGGCTGAGCTCACCCCGTGGGGCTTGACTTCGTGTTTCGCCACCTTGTGGCCGCCTGTCCACATTACAGCTCTATTGTGATAGAATGGCTGTGGGCATGTTAGTAGCTCAATCTTGTCCACCTCTTTGCAACCCAATGAACTGTAGCCCACCAGGGTCCTCTGTCCTTGGAATTCTCCAGACAAGAATACTGGAGTGGGTAGACATTCCCTCTGCAGAGGTCTAATGTGACACCAAACAGGAACAAACCTAGGGGAAGATAGGTCTCTGATGGAGGGTCAGCAATTTTTTCAGTCAACAAATGATAAGAGCAGGGCCCAGATATGGTATAATTCATTTAACTCTCAATGTGTGTTTACAGTTTCCTGCGTGACTCAGATGGTAAAGAATCTGTCTGCCATGTGGGAGACCATGGGTTCCATCCCTGGGTCTGGAAGATCCCTTGAAGAAGGGAATGCAACCCACTCCAGTATTCTTGCCTGGAGAATCCCGTGGACAGAGGAGCCTGGTAGGCCACAGTCCACAGGGTTGCAAAGAGCTGGACACGCCCGAGTGACTATCACTTTCACTCCACGTTTACATGGATGGTAGGGCAACACTCCAACTTTGTTCCGTCTCTAAGTCTTGCCCAACTCTTTGTGACCCCATGGTCACATGGAGCCTGTAGCCTGCCAGGTTCCTCTGTCCATGCAATTTCCCAGGCAAGGATACTGGAGTGGGTGACCATTTCCTCCACCAGGGGATCTCCCCAATCCAAGTATCAAACCCGAGTTTCTTGAATCTCCTGAATTGGCAGGCAGATTCTTTACCAGTGGCGCCACCTGGGAAGCCCCATCCCAACTTTATTCATATGGAAATATGTGCAGGGAGGCTAAGCAACTTGCTCATGCTCACAGAGCTGATACCGTGGACACCAGACAGCCTGACTCCCGAGCGCCTGTGTTAATCTTTTCACCGTCCTGCCTCCGGGAGCTGCCTTCAGGTCACCACAAACTTGTCAGGAAACTGGGGAGGTGTCACTGAAGAGAACAGGTAGCCCCAGATCAGAAGACAGAAGGAAATCTTGTCTTGAACCTCACCTCTGCCCTCAACTGCCTGCAGTCATTCGCCAGCCCTGCAGGGCTGTTGAGAAAATTCAAGACCACGCCTAGGGAGGAGGTTTGCAAACTGTCAAGTGCTGTACCTACTAGGAGGTAGTATTATTGACACCAACTTTCCATTCTGTATTCCCATGATTGGATTGCTGGAATTATTCTAAAAACTGGGAGATTTGTGCCACCTCTGGATCACACTTGGATGTGCCCATCTCTTCGGGAAGGAGGGACACTAACTTGGCCCACATCAGGCTACTTCATTCAGCAAATGCTCAGTGCACTGAGCGGGCATGTGTCTCCTCCAGCCTCCTAGGATGAATTTATTCTAGGTCTAACGGCCTTTGCAGTGGCGCCCACTGGATAGATGAGACAGCTGAGGTTCAGAGAGCTTGGGTGACTGGCATTAGTCACATAGCCGGGAGAAGGCACATCTGAGGAGAGGCTAGCTCTCCATGTCCTGAGCCTCTGGGTACCTGGTCGGGGTGGACACTAACCCCGGAGGTGTCTTTTAAGACTCAAAGCGTCCCTTGCGTGGAGACTTTGAGAGGCCGTACCAAGACACGGCCCTTACAGAAAAACGACAGACACATCTGAACGATAAAATAGCTCTCTTTTATTCATTTTGATTTGGATCATTGGAAATATTCAACAATAAATTAAAAATAAAAAATAGAGCAGAAGCTGTGGAAGGCAGGCTCTTGCCAACTTCATTCAAAAAAAGCATCCAGATGAACACTCAGCTGCAAAACACGGGAGCCAGGCAAGGAGGGGCGGACGAAGAAAGCGGACTTTAAAACGCCACCGACCAACCCACCAACAGGACTGCAGAGAGGGGAAAGTGCTCGGGGGGCTTTGGCTTTGACACAAACCGGGTTAAGTGCGAGCACGAGGTGCACCAGGTCCATGCTACCGGGGCCCAGTGGGGCTCCTGACACAGACCCTGCTTAAAGCTGGTGTCTGGACCAGGCTCTCGGGCGGGTGAGCGACTATGGCAGATCAGAAACTGAGCAACAGGGGCAAGTTCAGTATAAGTACAGATCTCTGATGGGCTGGGAGGGAAACAGGAGGCTGGAGGCAGGCTTGGAGGAAAGGCATTACTTTGGGTAAGGACAGACTACGTGGTGCCACCTTGCCTGGCAGCTGTTCCTCACCCCGTTCCGTGCACAGGTGTCATGTACCCTGCCAACGCCCCCCAGGGGGGCTCAAAACACATAAGCCCAGACCTCACAAGAGGCTGACCAGCCAATGGCCTGTGGCCAACCCTGCACAAACCAGATGTCCCTGATGGATGCAGTGACAGCCCCCAGCTCTTTGGAGGGGTGAGAACAGTTGCCGGTCCTGATGGCACGTGGCCGGAGTCCAGCCATCTCTGGCTTCCCTCGAGAAAGCACTTCCGGCCACACCCATGTGAGGGAGGGCGAGCTGTTTTCAGTTTTCCACTTTTTCTTTGGGTTCAGGCTGCCTTGAAGAAAACAGTTAAAGCAAACATCACAGTTCTCAGCATTCTCTGTGATTCTATTTCAACTTGGACCCAGAGGCCCAGCTTGCATCGAGGTAGGTTTGGCCTCTCGCCAGCCCTTCTGGCCACAGCCAAGCCTTGGGGGGCAGTCTCCTCTGAACCTGCCCTCCCCACCCATCCACCACAGGAATGACCTGCCCACCCCTTGTTGCCTGGCTTCTCCCTTTTACCTCCTATTTCCTTAGATCTGGCTTCTCCCACTAACCCCAGCCTAGGTGGTTTTCTGGACAATACCTGATGAAGCTGGGGTTTCCAAACACATCTGCTCAAGAACGTTCTTCTCTGCCCCAGATCACTACTCTCCCATCCTCCTTTCTTCTCCTTCCCGTGGGTGAGGCCAGGGGCTCCGGGGATGTGGCTACAGGCATAGGTTTTGCTCCAGCTCCAGACAGCAGCTTCCTGGTTCCCTGAGGGAGCCAGAAGGCTGGGGTGTTGCTGACATCTTTCTCCCTCGTTAGCCTGGCCTCTTTAGCTTCAGGCTCAGCACTGCCTGCTGCAGCAGGAATGCCTCTAGCCCTTGCCCGGGGCTAGTCTCCAAGGAGCTCTGTCTGTGGAATGGGCAGAGCCCTGGGCTGGGATGCTGGGCCCCAGGGAAAGCCTCCCCTTGTGGGTGCTTCTCACCCTCCGGCTGATGGCCAAACCCCTGTGGAAACACTCTTGTCCAGGTCTCGGCCACCCTTACCCCAGGTATGGGGCCCCTTGATTTAAGGCAATGGTGTGTTAATCCTGGCCACAGTGGCGGGCGCTTAGGTGGCCGTTGGTAAGCCCAGGAGACAGACACAAAGCCATGTCTGCCCCAGCTGTGGGAAAAACGTGATGCTATCTCCTCCACTGGAAGGGAGGTGTGAGAAGGCGGAGGTCACAGCCTGCCTCGGGCCCCCGAGGCGGCCTGAGAACGAAACCGGGTGCTGAGAGGCTTGTAGTCAGAAACTTAAACCGACTGCGGCTCTCGGAGGGGCTGGGGAAGCCCACCTCCAGGTGGTCAATAGGGACCCAATAACACCCTTTTTCGGCTAGAAATCTATTTCACAGTTGGTTCACTTGTGCAGTCACTTCCCTTCTCTGGCTTTGCTTTGCTCATTTGCAAAAGGGGACCCGAAGACTGAAAGGCATGTCACAGTGAACAGCCTGGTGCCGGGGAGAGACGGGGTGGAGACCAGGCGGCAATGAGTCAGCCAACCCACACACGCTGGCAGAGCTCCTCACGTCAAGGGCTGCCATGACCTCTAGCTTCTGAGGATTTATGCTGGGAATCATGACCTCACAGCAGTTGACAAGCGATTGTCGATCAAGAGGGTCTTCGGTTTTGGAGGATTTTAATGCTGGAACATTTTTCGTTTGTTTGCTTGCTTTTTTCAAAAAAACAAAAACAAACCTTCTGGATTCTGAATCTTTGAGAATAATGTCTGGGGAAGAACCAGCAGGGTGTGTGGCTTCTAGGGACACTTGTGAATGACCGATGCCCACCGTGGGCCTCCCCATTTGCAGAGGGAGATGAGGAGGCAGAGGGCAGGGCTTGCCAGAGGGCTGCGGGGCGCGGTGCGGCGGGACCCCTGGCCTCCCAGAGTAGCATCCTTCATCCTCCTCCAGGCCACGGTCACACCTTCTCAAGGCACCGTGGCCCTTCAGGGAATGCCCTCGACAGCAAGAGATTTCTCTTTTTTTGATTAAATGTCAGCACGTGCGTGCTAAGTTGCTTCAGTCATGTCCGACTCTTTGCAACCCTATGGACTGTAGTCCGCCAGGCTCCTCTGTCCAAGGGGATTCTCTAGGCAAGAAGACTGGAGTGGGTTGCCATTTCCTCCTCCAGGGGAATCTTCCCAACCCAGGGATCAAACCCACATCTCTTACGTCTCCTTCATTTGCAGGTGGGTTCTTTACCACAAGCGCCACCTGGGCCTATGAGTCCGTTCCCACCCAGCCCCAAGACAGTAGCGCTTGATTTGGAGATTCTTAGCCTGAGACTGAATCTAAGCCCACAGTGAGGAAGAAGAAAGTGGGGCTGGAAGAGAAGGAGATACACAGCATCCGGCAAACCTACCAACCTGACACCCCACCAGCAAGCCCTCAAACACCCCAGTACCCCATGTCTAAAGATCTCTACAAAACTGGCTTTGAGCGCCCACACTCCAGCTGCCTGCCACAGCAAGCGTAAGTGAGTCTCAAAGTGCAGACGATGTCAGTTGAATTTAAAAGACAAAACAATAAATAATCAGCAAGGCTGACGAGGAAGAAAGAGCAGCTGGGACATGAAGGATGAGGTATGACTTCTCCCCTCTGACGGTCACGTTTCTAGGATGTCCTCATACAGGTGGCCAGGGGGGATCTGACCCTGATGGCAACTGCTGGCTGACGCCCCCTCCGCCGCGAAGCTCTGGAAGGTTACAGGCACCAAATCCAATAGTCTGTGAAAATAAGAATGTATGGTCCATGGCTGACGGGACTCTGGATGGAGCCTAGTTCCAACCTAGCTTTCTTGCAGCTCAGACACTGGCTCCGGAAACTAGAACACTCTCCCCAGCTACAGACCAAGGGGAGTGCACTGCTGGGGTCCCCTTCCCCAAGTTGGGGCTTTTGCCACATGTCAGTTAATGCATGAGTTTCTCCCTCCAGTACCAAGGCACATGGAAGCGCTTAGACCTGCGCTCAGCCGTCATGATAACCACAGAGATCAATTACTTGAGGAAACGTCAGCTTGGGAAGAAGACATCTCCTGGGTATTTAGAGTCTCTGAAGACCTTCAGGGCGGGGACCCCTCCTGGCCACGGTTCAATGATCTTTGGGCAGAAAGGGGAGGTGGGCTGTCCTGGAGGTCGTCTTCACCCAGAAACGTCCCTGTGAGAATCAGAGCTTTGACCCCGGAGCCCTTGGCGGAGCAGTCTCTGTGTTTCCCCCCAGGAGACCATCCTCTCCTCTAGAGCGTGGGAATCCTCGGATGGGACCTCTCCAGAGTCTCCCCACCTCCCCCAGCCCAGGACAGCAACGAAGAGGGGGTTCTCCCCACCGAGACTGGTTCTGAGGCTTGCTCTGCAGCCCTGGCGGGGGTCGGCGACCTTGTGGAGTAGATGCTGCCAAATGTTGGGGTGCAGGAGGCTGTGAGGGGCACCTGTGCACACCCCTGAGGCTGGCCCTCGAAGTTCCTGGAGAAGAACGGCTCCGGCGAGCAGCCGGGGCTGGATGCAGAGTCACATGTGGCGCGCCTGTCCTCGGCCCTGCGCGGCATCATCTTCCCTTGAAGATCCGGATTTTGTTGATGGATGCCAGGGTGGCTGTCACATTGGACTCGAAGTCCCCATCGTGCACCCCCGTCTTCCGGAAAGCTCCCGCCGACGGGTTATTCTCCCAATAATGGTGCCAGTTCCCTCTGCTGTCCGCCCCGAAGCCGTACAAGTCCACCTGCCAAAGGCAAAGCAAAGGGAGAGCCGCTCAATGCGGGGAATAGCCTCCAGGAGCCTGGCACTCCCAGGCGCTTGCTGCAGCAAAGGCAAGTTGAGTGAAAGTCAAGTCCAAGGCCAGAAGGCAGAACGGAAGCCTACTGCTTGTCGGTGCCTGCTGGGTGCACCTCCAGGGAGGTACAACCTCTTCTCCAAGGACAGAAGGGCAGAACTTCAAAGTCCCGCAGTCCACCCCAGGCCCCAGTTCTGCCTCCTGCTGGTATAACCTGTGAATGCCAAACCACTTCTTTGAGCCTCACTTTCCCCACCACGACTGTGGCGAGGTGGCTGTGACCCACCAAGAAAAGGTGCTGATCCTTTTCCTTCCCTAGGCTAATATTCATCTGGTCCAGGGGTCCTCACTGTCTGGTGGGTGATGGGGCAGGCTTCTCACCTGCGACAAGCATTTACTGAATCTTTATTCTGTGTCAAGTGTGCATTAAACCTGTCAGAGTTCAGGGGGATGCTGGAGAAATTAGGGATGAGGGAGTTAAGTCTCAGCCCTAGGAGCTTCTTCTTCTTTTTTTTTTTAAACAATATATAATCATATCTTTATCAACATGCCCTTGCCGGGATGAGTACTGTTTTAGGGGGAAAAAAATTGTCTACTTAGACAAAAATATATATTTTTGGTTATATGATTCCGAGAGGTTTTCTCTTTCTCTAGCTTCTATGATCATATCACCATTTAATAAATTTAAACTAGGGTAAAAGACAAAATATACGAGAAAATTTTACTTGTACATTATGCAACTTAAATCCTAATTTTTCTTTCCTTGAAACTCTCCATAAAAGTATTTTTAATTAATGTGCTTCTTGGATAAACAAGCGTTAACACAAAATAAGATATTTCATGATCAAATAAGGTAGGAAGTTTAACAGATGGTTATTTGTTTGCTTTTGTTCTGTTTGGAGATCAGCAAACTTATCCTGTAAAGGGTCAAATATTAAGTACTTTTTCATAACCTATCTTTTAGAAACAAATCACAATCCTGCCCATATTCAAGAGGAGGTGACGACAAAAAGGTATGAGTAACAGTCCCCTTGAGCTGCTAGATTATGACAGCCACCAGCTGGGCCCTCAAAAGGGGCTGAAGTCAGGGCTTCCCCACCACACTGAGGCGGGCGAGGAGACCGAAGTGGGCAGAGAGCTTGTCCGACAAGGTGACCTTCGAACGGGGTCTTGGAAAGTGAGTAGAAGATGGCCAGGAAGGGTCTGGCATGCTAAGTTGCTTCAGTCATGTCCGACTCTTTGTCATCCTACGGACCCTAGCCCACCAGGCTTCTTTGTCCATAGGACTGTCCAGGCGAGAATCCTGGAGTGGGTTGCCACGCCCTCCTCCAGGGGATCTTCCCAACCAGGGACCGGAACCCGCATCTCTTACATCTCCTTCGTTGGCAGGTGTATTCTTTAGCACTAGCGTCACCTGGGAAGCCCAAGAGACTGGGGAGGAGGCTTTCAGGGAGAGGAACGGCCTTGCTGGATGCAGCGTGGCAGACAGATTCCAGGGGTGGGGCCTGCCAGACCAGGAGGCAGCTCTGTGCTGACTGCAGCCTTTTTAGGAAACGCTAGCACAGACACGGCCACCCCAGGGCAGGAGGGAAGGGCACCCCTGAGGCAGAAGCCCACGGGCTCTGTGACCAGCAGACAGGAGGTGGGGGCTGTAGGGGGTGCCAAGAGGCAGACATGGTTTCTGGCAGGGACACCCGGATTCTGGCTGAAGGAGGGGGGGAGATGGTGGCAGGATACACGAGTTAGAGATGGCGGGTGGGCTTTGCTACCCCCTCAACTCCTACCTGCAATTTCCAGCTATGAGCCTGCTGGGACAGCGGGCAAGGATGGACCGTAGGTGACAAGAAGGGACATCGGAGTGTCCTGCCTGAACCCGGGCCAGGGAGGAAGCTGGGGGGTAACTGTGGTCCCCCTCCTGTTTCACTGCCCACAGGCAGTGAACACCCCAGATTGCCAGTGGGAACATGGGCACAGCCTGGCAGACGGTGAGGAGAGTCCATGATGGGGAAAGGCACACTTGGCAAAATCACTGGTTCTCAACCTCAGTGAGCAGAGAAATCCCTGGGTGTCTGGGGGAACCCCGTCCCTGGTCCCCGCTGCCAGCAGTTCTGGTGGAAGTGGGCTGGGCTGTGGCCGGGGGGCTGGAATTTAGCTGCACAGATGATTCTAATGAGCAAACGAGATGGAAACTGAGGTCCCATTAGACAGCTCCCCCATTACAATCTGCTCCCTTATTCTGCCCCCAGGTCTGAGCTTCTACCTGCTGGGCCTGGCCCTGCCTGGGGCAGCTCCCACACCAGGAGAACATGGCTCCTTCCTGGAAGGTCCAATGGAGGAGGCACAGCAAGTCCCACCGTGGAGACAGGACCTGAGCTCCCAGAAGAGGCCTGGGGGTGGGGATGGATGTCCTGACCGCAGGCGCCCTCGCTGCCCCTGGGGAACATGAGGCAGCGGGGGATGGGGTGTGTCCTACCTCATCACAGACGTGCAGTGAGAAGATAACCGAGAGGATGCCGGTGGACGGGTACCGCCCGTGGCCCTGCAGCCAGCTGTCGAAGACGTACTTGATGAAGGCCGGGTGGTAAATCAGGATCTGTGGAGGGAAGGATGCGGCCCAGGGTGAGGGGGCTGGGGAAGGACCCCAGGCATGTGTCAGGCACCGCACGCTGTTGTGTCCATGGGGACACAGCAGTGCCTGGAGCTCATATCCCTACACGGGGTGGGGGGGGTTGGGAGGGGTACGATCTAGTGGAAAGTATGGACCTGAACCTAAATCAGGAAAGGCTGGGCTGGAGGAAGCGCAAGCTGCAATCGACTTCAGGGAAAAGTACCAATAACCTCAGATATGCAGATTACACCACCCTACTGGCAGAAAGCAAAGAAGAACTAAAGAGCCTCTTGATGAAGGTGAAAGAGGAGAGTGAAAAAGCTGGCTTAAAACTCAACATTCAAAAAACCAAGATCTTGGCATCCAGTCCCATCACTTCATGGCAAATAGATGGGGAAACAATGGAAACAGTGAGAGACTATTTTTGGGGGGGCTCCAAAGTCACTGCAGATGGTGACTGCAGGCATGAAATTAAAAGATGCTTGCTCCTTGGAAGAAAAGCTATGACAAACCTAGACCACATTTTATAAAGCAGAGACATTACTTTGCCAACAAAGGTCGGTATAGTCAAAGCTATGTTTTTTCCAGTAGTCACGTATGGATGTAAGAGTTGGACCATAAAGAAAGCTGAGCGCCGAAGAATTGATGATTTTGAACTCAAACTGTGTTGGAGAAGAAGACTCTTGAGAGTCCCTCGGACTGCAAAGAGATCAAACCAGTCAATCTTAGAGGAAATCAGTCCTGAATATTCATTGGAAAGACTGATGCTGAAGCTGAAACTCCAGTACTTTGGCCACCTGATGTGAAGAGCTGACTCACTGGAAAAGACCCTGATGCTGGGAAAGATTGAGGGCGGGAGGAGAAGGGGACGACAGAGGATGAGATGGTTGGACGGCATCGCAGACTCAAAGGACATGAGTTTGAGCAAACTCGGGGAGTTGGTGATTAACAGGGAAGCCTGGCGTGCTGCAGTCCATGGGGTTGCAAAGAGTCAGATGTGACTGAGAGACTGAACTGAACTGAACTGAACCTAAAACACGGATACACAGAGGATGCTGGAAAAGAACGATGAGACCACAGAGAGAAACAAAGCAGAGAAAGGTGAGGAGGCACTGGGGTGAAAAGGTGGCATCTGAACAACAGTCAAGGAGGCCAGGGAGAAGGAACAAGGTGGTGGAGGAACAGGACGGCGAGACCACGCTCTCCCCCACAAATTCATCAAGAGAACATTTGAACGTGGAGTAAAGGCCACAAAACAACTTCTGAATGCTGGCAGAGGACGTCAGGCTCCCAGAAAAGCAGCCCATTGTCTTCGAAAGGAGGCAGGAAAAAACATAAAAGATAAAAGGAGAGACAAAAGAGGTAAGGATGGAGCTCTGTCCCAGGAAGGGAGGCTTTAAAAAGAGAGAAGTTTCCAAACACCAGGAAACACTCTCACTGGCGAGTCTGTGGTGAGCCTTGGAACCTCAGAGGGCCACATAACCGGGAGGAAAAAGAAAGAAAGAATTAAAACCCACAGATTACCCGCCAAACGGTAACTCCCAGCGGAGAAGCAGCATAGACGCCTGCATCCACCATTAGCAAGCACGGGCTGGGCAGGGAGGAGCTGGCTGAACTGCTTAGAGAGAGGACTGGGCTTGAATGCCGCGAGAACAATCTGAGAGATCTAACTGGGGATAGCAAAGCAGACTGGGATAGCTTCCCCAGGAAAAGGTGGAAAGCTCTAACCTAAGACTCCACCAGACCTGCTCACAGAACAAAGGACTGAGTGAGCGAGCCGGCTGCGGTTGGCCCATCCCCCATCCCCCCACCGAGACAGGCAAGGGAGGGCAGCCAGAGCCGGAGGGGGCAACCGCGGCCCCAGAAAGGCATCCGATACCAAACTGCAGGCAGGCTTCGTTGCTAATCAAGACTTCTTGGGCTCGGGCCCGTCGATATCTGCCTGAGAAGGTGTGCCAGTTGTACAACCAGAAAACCGAGTGGCAGGGACTGGGGAGGTGATAAGTCGCAGTGACTGCGCTCGCCAAACACCTGGTCACCTGAGCTGCTCGGACCAGGGAAGGCACAAAACGCAGGCCAAACCAAGTCTGCGCCTTTGTGGAGTACCCGAGAACCTGAACTTGAGCTGCTCAGACCTGGGAAGTGCATACAACCCAGCGCCGGCCTCGGACAGTTCCCAGCAGAGCAACCTAGAGCCTGTGCAGTGTAGACTGGGACAGCACACGCGCTGTGAGCGGGGGCAAACCCACTGTGGCCTAGACACTGCGAGCACTCCCCAGACGCCAGAGATATTTGTCTGCAAATATCTCTGCAATGTTCCTCCCTTCCCAGAACAGGACTTAACAACTGAGCCTTAAAAAGTGTCCACCCACACCCTAGTGTCAGGGCGGAAATTAGACACTGAAGAGACCAGCAAACAGAAGCCAAAACAGAGGGAACCACCTTGGAAATGACAGATAGTCTAGAGGTTACTCCAAGAATAAGACCAAAAACCAGAGGCAAGAGGCTTAAGCCCAAATCCTGAGAACACCAGAGAACTCCTGACTCCAGGGAACATTAATCGATAGGAGCTAATCAAACGCCTCCATACCTACACTAAAACCAAGCACCACCCAAGGGTCAACAAGTTCCAGAGAAAGACATACCATGCAAAATCTCCAGCAACACAGGAAACTAGCCCTGAGCTTCAATATACAGGCTGCCCAAAGTCACCCCAAACCCACTGACATCTCATAACTCATTACTGGACACCTCATTGCACTCCAGAGAGAAGAAATCCAGCTCCACCCACCAGAACACCGACACAAGCTTCCATAACCAGGGAACCTTGACAAGTCACCCGTCCAACCCCACACACAGCGAGGAAACTACATAATAAAGAGAACTCCACAAATGGCCAGAAGAGGGAAAGGCCACCCCAAGCAAAGCAATATAAGCAAGATGAAGAGGCAGAGAAATACCCAGCAAGTAAAGGAACAAGATAAATGCCCACCAGCACACACAAAAGAGGAAGATATAGGGAATCTACCTGATAAAAAATTTCGAATTTTGGTGGTGAAAATTATTCAAAATCTTGAAAGCAAAATGGAGTTACAGATAAATAACCTGGAGAAAAGGATTGAGAAGATGGAAGAAAGATTTAATAAGGACTTAGAAGAAATAAAAAAGAGTCAATATACAATGAATAATGCAATAGATGAGATCAGAAACACTCTGGAGGGAACAAACAGTAGAATGACAGAGGCAGAAGACAGGATAAGCGAGCTAGAAGATAGAATGGTAGAAATAAATGAAACAGAGAGGAAAAAAGAAAAACAAATTAAAAGAAATGAGGACAATATTAGAGACCTCTGGGACAATGTTAAACGCTCCAACATTCGAATCATAGGAGTCCCAGAAAAAGAAGACAAAAAGAAAGACCATGAGAGAATACTTGAGGAGATAATAGTTGAAAACTTCCCTAAAATGGGGAAAGAAATAATCACCCAAGTCCAAGAAACCCAGAGAGTCCCCAACAGGATAAACCCAAGGCGAAATACTCCAAGACACATATTAATCAAATTAACAAAGATCAAACACAAAGAACAAATATTAAAAGCAGCAAGGGAAAAGCAGCAAATAACACACAAGGGGATTCCCATAAGGATAACAGCTGATCTTTCAACAGAAACTCTTCAGGCCAGGAGGGAATGGCAAGACATACTTAAAGTGATGAAAGAAAATAACCTACAGCCCAGATTACCATACCCAGCAAGGATCTCATTCAAATATGAAGGAGAAATCAAAAGCTTTACAGACAAGCAAAAGCTGACAGAATTCAGCATCACCAAACCAGCTCTCCAACAAATGCTAAAGGATCTTCTCTAGACAGGAAACACAGAAAGGGTGTATAAACTCGAACCCAAAGCAATAAAGAAAATGGCTACGGGATCATACTTATCAATAATTACCTTGAACGTAAATGGGTTGAATGCCCCAACCAAAAGACAAAGGCTGGCTGAATGGATACAAAAACAAGACCCCCATATATGTTGTCTGCAAGAGACCCACCTCAAAACGAGGGACACATACAGACTGAAAGTGAAGGGCTGGAAAAAGATATTCCATGCAAATAGAGACCAAAAGAAAGCAGGAGTAGCAATACTCATATCAGATAAAATAGACTTTAAAATAAAGGCTGTGAAAAGAGACAAAGAAGGAAACTACATAATGATCAAAGGATCAATCCAAGAAGAAGATATAACAGTTATAAATATTTATGCACCCAACATAGGAGCACTGCAATATGTAAGACAATTACTAACAAGTATGAAAGGGGAAATTAACAATAACACAATAATAGTGGGAGACTTTAATACCCCACTCACACCTATGGATAGATCAACTAAACAGAAAAATTAACAAGGAAACACAAACTTTAAATGATACAATAGACCAGTTAGACCTAATAGATATCTATAGGACATTTCACCCCAAAACAATGAATTTCACCTTTTTCTCAAGCGCACATGGAACCTTTTCCAGGATAGATCACATCCTGGGCCATAAATCTAGCCTTGGTAAATTCAAAATAATTGAAATCATTCCAAGCATCTTTTCTGACCACAATGCAGTAAGACTAGATCTCAATTATGGGAGAAAAACTATTAAACATGCCAACATATGGAGGCTGAACAAAACGCTGCTGAATAATGAACAAATCAGAGAAGAAATCAAAAGAGAAATCAAAATATGCATAGAAATGAATGAAAATGAAAACAAAACAACCCAAAACCTCTGGGACACTGTAAAAGCAATGCTAAGGGGGAAGTTCATAGCAATACAGGCACACCTCAAGAAACAAGAAAAAAGTCAACTAAATAACCTAACTCTACATCTAAAGCAACTAGAAAAGGAAGAAATGAAGAACTCCGGGGTTAGTAGAAGGAAAGAAATCATAAAAATTAGGGCAGAGATAAATGCAAAAGAAACAAAAGAGACCATAGTAAAAATCAACAAAGCCAAAAGCTGGTTCTTTGAGAAGGTAAATAAAATTGACAAACCACTAGCCAGACTCATCAAGAAACAAAGGGAGAAGAACCAAATCAATAAAATTAGAAATGAAAATGGAGAGATCACACCCAACAACACAGAAATACAAAGGATTATTAGAGAATACTATCAGCAATTATATGGCAATAAAATGAATAACCTGGAAGAAATGGACAAATTCCTAGAAAAGTACAACTTTCCAAAACTGAACCAGGAAGAAATAGAAAATCTGAACAGACCCATCATAAGCATGGAACTAGAGGATATAATCAGAAATCTTCCAGCAAACAAAAGCCCAGGTCCAGACGGCTTCACAGCTGAATTCTACCAAAAATTTAGAGAAGAGCTAACACCTATTCTACTCAAACTCTTTCAGAAAATTGCTGAGGAAGGGAAACTTCCAAACTCATTCTATGAGGTCACCATCACCCTAATCCCCAAACCTGGTAAAGATCCCACAAGAAAAGAAAACTACAGGCCAATATCACTGATGAACATAGATGCAAAAATCCTGAACAAAATTCTAGCAATCAGAATCCAACAACACATTAAGAAGATCATACATCATGACCAAGTGGGCTTTATCCCAGGAATGCAAGGATTCTTCAATATCTGCAAATCAATCAATGTAATACACCACATTAACAAACTGAAAAATAAAAATCATATGATTATCTCAATAGATGCAGAGAAAGCCTTCGACAAAATTCAACATCCATTTATGATAAAAACCCTCCAGAAAGTGGGAATAAAAGCTATATATGACAAACCCACAGCAAACATTATCCTCAATGGTGAAAAACTGAAAGCATTTCCCCTAAAGTCAGGAACAAGACAAGGGTGCCCACTCTCACCACTACTATTCAACATAGTTCTGGAAGTTTTGGCTACAGTAATCAGAGCAGAAAAAGACATAAAAGGAATACAAATTGGAAAAGAAGAAGTAAAACTTTCACTGTTCGCTAATGACATGATCCTCTACACAGAAAACCCTAAAGACTCTACCAGAAAACTGCTAGAGCTAATCAATGAATACAGTAAAGTTGCAGGATATAAAATCAACACACAGAAATCCCTTGCATTCCTATACACTAATAATGAGAAAATAGAAAGAGAAATTAAGGAAACTATTCCATTCACTGTTGCAACGAAAAGAATTAAATACTTAGGAATATATCTACCTAAGGAAACAAAAGACTTGTACATAGAAAACTATAAAACACTAGTGAAAGTAATCAAAGAGGACACTAATAGATGGAGAAATATACCGTGTTTGTGGATTGGAAGAATAAATATTGTAAAAATGAGTATACTACCCAAAGTAATTTATACATTCAATGCAATCCCTATCAAGATACCAACGATATTTTTCACAGAACTAGAACAAATAATCTCACAATTTGTATGGAAATTTAAAAAACCTTGAATAGCCAAAGCAATCTTGAGGAAGAAGAATGGAACTGGGGGAATTAACCTGCCGGACTTCAGGCTCTACTACAAAGCCACAGTCATCAAGACAGTATGGTGCTGGCATAAAGACAGAAATATAGATCAATGGAACAAAATAGAAAGCCCAGAGATAAATCCACGCACCTATGGACACCTTATCTTTGACAAAGAAGGCAAGAATATAAAATGGAGAAAAGACAGTCTCTTTAACAAGCGGTGCTGGGAAAACTGGTCAGCCACTTGTAAAAGAATGAAACTAGAACACTTCCTAACACCATACACCAAAATAAACTCAAAATGGATTAGAGAGCTAAATGTAAGACCAGATTCCATAAAACTCCCAGAGGAGAACGTAGGCAAAACACTCTCCGACATAAATCCCAGCAGGATCCTCCAAGACCCGCCTCCCAGAATATTGGAAATAAAAGCAAAAATAAACAAATGGGACCTAATTAAAATCAAAAGCTTCTGCACAGCAAAGGAAACTATAAGTAAGAGAGCCTTCAGAATGGGAGAAAATAATAGCAAATGAAGCAACTGATAAAGGATTAATCTCCAAAATATACAAGCAGCTCCTGCAGCTCAATTTCAGAAAAATAAATGACCCAATGAAAAAATGGGCCAAAGAACTAAACAGACATTTCTCCAAAGAAGACATAAAGATGGCTAACAAATATGTGAAAAAATGCTCAACATCCCTCATAATCAGAGAAATGCAAATCAAAACCACAATGAGATACCATTTCACACCAGTCAGAATGGCTGCTATCCAAAAGTCTACATGCAATAAATGCTGGAGAGGGTGTGGAGAAAAGGGAACCCTCTTACACTGTTGGTGGGAATGCAAACTAGTACAGCCACTATGGAGAACAGTGTGGAGATTCCTTAAAAAACTGGAAATAGAACTGCCATATGATCCAGCAATCGCACTCCTGGGCATACACACCGAGGAAACCAGAATTGAAAGAGACACATGTACTCCAATGTTCATTGCAGCACTGTTTATAATAGCCAGGACATGGAAGCAACCTAGATGTCCATCTGCAGACAAATGGATAAGAAAGCTGTGGTACATTTACACAATGGAGTATTACTCAGCCATTAAAAAGAATGCATTTGAATCAGTTCTAATGAGGCGGATGAAACTGGAGCCTATTATACAGAGTGAAGTAAGCCAGAAAGAGAAACACCAATACAGTATACTAATGCATATATATGGAATTTAGAAAGATGCAAATGATAACCCTGTATACGAGATAGCAAAAGAGACACAGATGTATAGAACAATCTTTGGGACTCTGTGGGAGAGGGTGAGGGTGGGATGATTTGGGAGAATGGCACTGAAACATGTATGTTGTCATATGTGAAACGAATCACCAGTTCAGGGTTGATTCATATTACAGGATGCTCGGGGCTGGTGTGCGGGGATGACCCAGAGGGAGGATAAAGGGAGGAGGGAGGTGGGAGGGGGGTTCAGGAAGGGCAACTCATGTACACCCGGGGCAGATTCATGTCAATGTATGGCAAAACCAACCAATATAATATTGTAAAATAATTAGCCTCCAATAAAACAAAAAGAGAGAAAAAAAAAGAGGCCAGGAGCAGGACCTGAGGCTGCAGGGGAAGGTTCCAAGGGAACAGCATGGGCAGGAGACAATGACACTCCTGGAACACTGCAGGAAGACACCGAGCCACCCACCTGGCCTGACATGGGCCTGAATGACCTTCAGTCCCTAAAATGACTTCACATGCCAGCTGTCCCTCTCCTCGTGTCATAGTCGGGGAAATCGAGGCTCAGAGACACTAACATGCTCAACGTCACACAGCCGCCCCCGGGAGGATATCAGCACACAGCATCAGTGAACAAGCTGTATGTCTCTAGGCACATTACCTGGCCTCTCTGAACCTGATCTCTTCATCTCCATGCAACACTTCACTTCCACCATCCCTCTGCCCTTTGTCCACGTTTTAGCCAACCCCACACCAGGGCCTACTGGGGAACACGGTGATACAGAGAGACAGGAGGTGAGGACTGGCTTTGAGACGCTCACACCATAGGGGCAGTGGTTCTCAAACAGTGTCAGCATCCTTGGGGGGCTTGTAAAAACCCAGAGCTTCTGGTTCAGCGGATCTGGGGCAGCCCGAGGATCTGCACTGGTGACAAGGGCTGGTCCAGGGTCCAGGTTTAGGGAAACTTTCCAGGGTTCGTCTCTGCACTCTCTAGGTGGGGGCCCACCCACTGCCACCAACCCTGGGGGCCCAGGGGCTCTCTGAAGCCAGATGCTGGCAGAGTGGGGAGATGGCTCTCTCTCTGTCATCAGGCGGAGCCTTGAAAGCAAGGCTGAGTTCAGAGGACAAGGCACCTGCGCCTTGACTCACCTTATTCTTTTTCACTTTGATCTTGGCGGGGACAGGAACGTAGGTACTGCAGGAGGACAAGGCAGGTGGTTAGTCTGGGGAAAGGGTCGGCTGCCTGGGCATCGGCTGGGGAGGGGAGGGCTGGAGACGCAGGTGGACCACGGGGAGCAGCACTCATTCACCAAGGGGCTCCACCTCCTGCAGTAGCCCACTATGGACACCAGAGGGCGATCGTGACTAACTCTAGGACCTTCTGTGGAGGCGAAGCTGAGCCCCGGCTGATACAGCCCCTCCTCTGCCAGAGCCTGCTTCCCTCACTGCCCTGCACCCCGAATCCCTCGGGTTTCCTAACGGCCTCGGACAAGGAGGCTCTCAGCCATCTGGGCACTAAGCCCCTTTTCTTTCAGGCAGGAATGGGACCAGGTGCGAGCCTGGCTCTGTGTAGAGGCCAAGCCTCCAGGTCTCCCTGGAGGACAGAGGTCATGAGAAGGACCAGTGTGAACTCAGCAAGATGCGTGCCAAGCGGCTGGAACAATCAGATGTGAACTAACTCTCTGATGCTCCAGGCAGGACCGGTGACACACCGGAGCCTACATGCTCCTCACCTGGTCTCCCTAGCCAGCCCCCAGCCCGGCTGGGGCCATTTTGACAGTATGAGGCAGATGGTGGGGGTGGGGGGGGGGAGGTTGCTGTCATAATTGGGGAGCAGCACAGAGATGAGAAAGTTCATCAGGGTCCGCCTCCTGAGGGACTCACAGGGCGTTTGGGGAAGCAAGGGCAACCCACTCCAGTCTTCTTGCCTGGAGAATCCTCTGGTTAGAGAAGCCTAGAAGGCTACAGTCCATGCAGTCGCCAAGAGTCAGACATGACTGAGCAGCTAACACTTGCACTTTTCACTTTGGGGAAGAAAACCCAGGAGGTCTGTTGTGTTGTGGCATGGGAAATCATGAGCAGGAGGAAGGCCAGAGCTCGGGGGGCCTCGGGGTGATGGGAGGAGGGTACCAGGGAGAGCCAGAGGCAGCCTGGGGGTGGGGCTCTGCCGTTCAGGATGAGGCTTGGGGAGGTGAGGCGCCCCAGTGGAACAGTATGAGTGTGGCTGTGGTGGGTGGAACAGCATGGAGGGGGCTCAGAGGCCCCCACTCAGCAAGGAGGAGCGGTGGCCCCCCGGCAGTGGCCCCCACCACGCAGATGCCCCAGGGAACTTACTGGGAGATGGTGCCTTTGGTGGTGGCGCTGATCACCCACTCCAGGTCGACGGTCTTGAAAGGGACCAGGACCATGCTGACGTTCTCTGCCAGCTCCCTGAAGCTCTCGGGGTACACGAGGTGGTGGGTGGTTTTCCTCCCAACGTCGGCCTCAAACCCTGCAGTGGGGGCCTTGTTCATCCTGGGAGGGGAGGGAGAGACGACAGGCATCGTGTCAGCATCAAAGCTGACCTGGAGGGTCACCTTTAGCTCAGAGAGGCTGTGCTGTGTCCCCTTTGCTGGGCCCCAACTTCCTCATCTGTAAAATGGGCACAGTGAGGGCACAGGTCAGAGGCTTTAGCTACTTTTTTTCTCATTTATGATCTCAGGTGAGCCTAACCATCCTCACCACCAATAGCTGACTGTCCCGGTGCAGTGATGTACCTCGTTGACCTTTAACAATAACTGGTATATGTATTTTATGGTCCTATTTTTTCGGCCAAACTAATCTGAGCATAAAGAACTTATCCCAGAACACAAGAGCTACCCAATGGCGGCCTTGAACTCAGGGCCTGTCGACCCTAAATCTGACTCTTTCCCCCTCACCGTAGACATTCCCACCGGACGCCAGTACACTGAGGCTTCCCAAGGCTAGGTGAGCGGTCTAAAGACATGAAGTCAGAGTCCACAGACACAGGGGACAGTTCTAGAAGGGGCCTGGGGATGGCTGCCTGAGTTTCTCACGCTGCGCACTGGAGTCCTGGGTCGGGTGCCTGGTGTGGGGGTGACGAGAAACCCAGGAGAGAGGTGGGCATCTTTCTGCAACACTCATTTACTTGGAGACAGGGAAACCTACTTTGCATTAGAAGTATCAGTTATATTATGGCCTAGATGGCCAAGCAGGGGCGGGCTGTAAAGATGGAGCAAGAGTCTCGAGTTAGCCTTGTCCTCCAGCCAGGCCACTCCAGGCCGAGTTCCCAGCCCACTGGGTGCTTCTCCGCACGGTGTCCTCTCTGGGTTCAGAGAGGCCTTGCTGATTCATCCCCATCCTGCAATGCACATGGGGAAACTGAGGCCCTGGGGAAGTCTGGGCTCCCCAACTGGAGTCCTGACCTCCTGACCCCAAGCCATGATGCCCTCTGCAGCTCCAGGGGCCCAGGTCGGGGCAGCGGGGTGGGCTAGGGGGCGAGGGGCCGCACTCACCTGAGCACAAAGTCGTGACTGTCTATCTGAGGCCCGTACCAGGACTCCCTCAGGTTGCCCGAGTTGCCCACGACAGCGCAGCGCCGGCAGCCCACCGAGCCCTTGTCCAGCAGGGGGTCCACGTCCCCGGGCACCACCTGGAACAGCTCCTTGATGGTGTCGTTCAGGTTACTAGGCTGCTTCTCCCGCTGGAGCTTCTGTGGGCAGAGGACACAGGACGCAAGTCAGACGGGCTGGACCCCGAGCCCTTCGGGGCTGGTGACCTGGCTCCTCCCGAGGCACCTGGAGACAGAGCTCCACCTCCCCCACAGGAGCCACTCGGGGAGACAGGAAGGCCAGAAACCATTCATTCAGTCTACAAATGCTTCCTGAGCACCTGCTATGCTTGGTGGGTAAAGAATGTGCCTGCGATGCAGGAGACCCAGGTTCAATCCCTGGGTCGGGAAGGTCCCCTGGAGAAGGGAATGGCAACCCACTCCAGTAGTCTTGCTTGGAGAATCCCAAGGACAGAGGCTACAGTCCATAGAGTCACAAAGAATCAGATACAACTGAGCGATTGACACTTTCACTTTCGTGAACGTGGTGCAGCTCTGGCCTCTTGAGACCAGGTGGTGTGAGTGAGTGAGGCACATGGAAGAAAGGTCAGGTGATCCTCCACGCCCGTCTGCCCTCCGTATCCTACCGCTCGGCAACCTCAGCCCAGGACCACCGGGGTCTGTCCAGACCTAAGAATCAACACTTCGCAGGATACATCAAGGAGTCCATTGTCTGCTTAACAAGTTATTTTCATGTCCACACCTGAGGTCAACTACCCTGGGAACTCCCTGACCCCCAGGCACGGGCAAACACTGGGTTTATCCCGAGGGTGACCAGCCACCTGGTTGGCCCAGGGTTAAGGAGTTTCCCTGACTTCCCAGGTAGCTCAGGGGTAAACAATCTGCCTGCCAATGCAGGAGACATGGGTTAGGTTCCTGGCTCAGGAAGATCCCCTGGAGGAGGAAATGGCTACTCACTCCAGCATTCTTGCCAGGAGGATCCCATGGACAGAGGAGCCTGGCAGGCCACAGTCTGCGAGGTCAGACACAACTGAGCACTGGCATGGGAAGCGGGGCTCTCAGTGACGAGAGTGGGGGAGTGGGTTGCCGGAGTGAGGCCCCCTCTGACTCTGGGGGAGCTTGGCCACACTGCACGGTGACCACACGCTGACACAGACCACTCCCCCTCTCAGAGTGAAACCGGGAGAAGCATCGCATCTCCTGTGTCACCAGGCCACAGGGCTGTCAGTTCAGCACAAGGGAGGAGGGTCTGAGTCCGCCGAGCACATGTCCCGGATCCAAAGGGGAATTCGAAGCCAGGCTTTTATAAGCCCATCTTAACGTCTCTCCCCCAACACCACCTCTGTCTCAGAGCCCTGGAACCTCGACCTACAGAAAGCCCAGTCCCTGAGGCTGGGTCGGGGGAGGTGGCTGTGGGGTGAATCCCACCCGTCTCACCAGCCCCAAGGACAGGAGAGGGGCTGCAGGAGAGAAAGGTGAGGTTAGCTGATGCTCTGGCCACTGTCTAGATCAGTGACCGGAGGATTGTGTGGGGAGGTCCCCGTGTGCCTGGCCCCCACCTGGCACGGGAGCAGTCAGCATCCACAACAGGAGGCGCAGCGGGAGACCCGGATGGTCCCGTGGGTAAGACCATCTAGCACCTCCTCTAGCCTAAGACACGGCACATGCCTGGGGAACCACGGGCAAGGACGTCAGGGCCACAGGCACACCCCTGCTGTAAACATCACACAGGATGGTAATCATGGAAGAAAAAGGGAAACTAACAAATGTTGGTGAGGACCTGGAGGATCTGGAGCCCTCGTGCCTTGCTGGTGGGAATGCAAAATAGTGCAGCCACGGTGGCAAACTGCTTGGCGGTTTCTCAGCGATTCCATTGCTAAGTATTAAAAAGACTGATCAGGGACCTCCCCGGTGATTCAGTGGTTAGGACTTGGCGCTTGCACTGCTGAGGGTCCAGGTTCAATCCCTGGTCAGAGAATTTAAGGTCCCACAAGCCCCGACCAAGAAAAGGAGAAAGAAATCTGAAATCAGGGTCCTGAACAAGTTCACTCGTGTTCAGAGCAGCATTGCTCACAATAGACGAAAAGCAGAAACAGCCCAAGGGTCCACTGACAGATGAATGCATAAACATCCGTACAATGGGACAGCACTCAGTTACTCAGAAAAGGAAAGGGACATTTCGATATACGGTACCAAAGGATGGATTTTGAAAACACGCATGCTGAGTGCTATTTCACTGACTTACTTGCCAGACACAGAAAGACATGTTTGTACAATTCCACTTACAGGAGATGCTAAGTCACCAGATTCATCAAGGCAGAAAGTAGAATGGGGGATGAGTAGGGGGTCGCTATTATTCGATGGGTCTGGGGTTTCGCTGGGGGTGATGAAAGTGCCAGGGATGGGGAGTGGCGATGGTTACCCAACATCATGACTGCATTTACTGTTACTGAATTGCACACTTACAAAGAGTTAGGATGGTAAATACTGTATGTATGTGGTGGTGGTTTAGTCACTTAGTCGTGTCTGACTCTTTGTGATCCCACGGACAGTAGCCCACTAGGCTCTTCTGTCCATGGGATTCTCCAGGCAAGAATACTGGTGTGGGTTGCCATGCCCTCTTCCAGGGGATCTTCCCGACCCAAAGATCAAACTCAAGTCTCTTGAGTCTCCTCCATTGGCAGGTGGACTCTTTACTACTAGCCCATCTGGAGAGCCCATGTGATGTCTATTCTATCAAAACAAGACAAAAACCACATCCAGATTAAACACTTGCTCCTATAGGACCTCCTGGGGCAGCTCCAGGCTCCTGAATACACAGTCACCTGGGGATCTCACTAACATGCAAGATCTGGGTGCCAGATCCGGCACTTCTTATAGGCTCTCAGGTGATGCTGCTGTTGGCACTTCTTACAGGCTCTCAGGCGATGTTGTACTGGGGACCACACTCTGACAACCTCTAGGATTGAAGACCACAGCCAAGCTCCCCATCAGGAACCTCCTCTGAGGACACCCACCCAGGAAGGGCCTGGACATTGTGAGGATGCACCCAAGACCAGAGAGAGTCCCCCATCTGTGCCACTACCTCGGGGAGCATAACGCTGTACACGGGGTTAAGGAGCGACATGGCATTCTTTAATCCAGCGCTCAGCAATAGTTACTGAGCGCCTACTACATGACACACACGCCTGCTTTGTCTCAAGGGACCCAGAGTTCAAAGGCTCAGAGCTGGCAGGATACCCGTGTTGGGAGGCCAGCCTTTTGTTGTCCCATTCACCTATTACCGACTCACTCCTTGATTCATTTTAAAAAGCTTTTGTTCAGTCTCTCAATCGTGCCCAACTGTTTGTGATCCCATGGACTGCAGCATGTCAGGTTTCCCTGTCCTTCACCAACTCCTAGAGTTTGCTCAAACTCATGTCTATTAAGTCAGTGATGCCATCCAACCATCTCGTCCTCTATTGCCCCCTTCTCCTCCTGCCCTCAATCTTTCCCAGCATCAGGGTCTTTTTCAATGAGTCGGCTCTTCTCATCAGGTGGCCAAAGTATTGGAGTTTCAGCATCAGTCCTTCCAAAGAATGATCAGGGTTGATTTCCTTTAGGATTGACTTCTTTTAAAGGGTAAGTTTATTTTAAAAGGCAATCTCATATCTCTGCCACATGAATGCAAGAGTTACTTGGCAGAAGTAAAAAAGTAATTATCCAATACGATGAAAACAAAATCACCTTATTTACTTCCAGCTCCATTGTGTTGCTTGCCCAGGCAAGCCGCCCTGTCTTCGCTATTAATAGAACTGAGATGGGCAGGTGTTAAAAGGCTGCATCACGAAACAAGGAGGCACATGTAACCCTTGCAACTTCAAAGATGGAAAGAGAACTAAAGCAGGGATGACTTCCTCCGCCCCGTGCCTGACACGATGCTCTTAAAGGCCCCGCCCCCATATCACCAGGAATCACGCCCCGGGGCCCCAGCTCACACTCCAGGAATTTTGACTCTGTTCCCAACCTTCACTGGCAGGAGGGAAGACTGAGGTCCAGAGATGGAAAGATCCAGGCCACTGGGGGAGGGCAGAGTGGGTAGAACCGGGGGCAGCAGGCCAGGATCTAGCTGTGTTTCTAGGGATGAGAACCCTAAAGCGTCCACTCACTGGCTTGGGGAGCTGAGGCCGGTCACAGCCTGCTGCGTCCCTGTCCTCCCTGGGAAAGGACCTCCTGATTTCTCTGTCTTCTGTAAATGACAACGCAAAGTCCCAGAGGGCTGCTGACAAGCACACAGGAGACAGTGGGGCAGAGGTTCAACGTTGCCTCCTCCCCTTCACTCTCCTGACTAGTTTCCAAGTACTGTAGTGTATTTCCCTGTCTACAGTCAGGGCTCAACCGGTGCCTGCCTGCTGCTGGTAGGGCTCATGTCTTAGGGCAGAGCCTGGAGGCAGAAGCTGAGACAGCCAGCATGACCCTGATGTGAAGGATGTGGGGGAGTTTGTGATCCCCAAGGTACCTGGGCTGTCAGCTTCCAGCCCCTGAAGCCTCCATCCCTGGTCTGGCCTTCCTGTTCTCGCTCCCATGTGGGTCTGAAGAGGCCGTAGTGGCCAAGAAGGCAGAAAACAACGGTGCTTGGGGGCAGACGGCGGAGTCCCAGGCCTGGCTTTTTACTGACAGCCTGGTGATCTCAGTCAAGTCCTTCACCTCGACCTGGAGACAGAGGAGAAGAGGCAGCAGACCAGAGCGGGAGGAGCGTGTCTAGGCCCAGCCCCTCTGACTCATGGCATCCAGCACCTTCCGTGGCCCCCTGCCAGCCCACCAGCCTGCCGGGCATTTCCCGCCAGGCTCGTCACATTTGAAAGGCAGGGTTCTGGGTTCAACATCCTAAATCTGGATCTGTCCTGGATGCCTGGGGCCTGTAGGCAGTGCTACGCTGCCTCCCGGGAGCTCTCAGGATGGTTTTGATTTCAGTATTCCGTGTCTCTGCCTGGAGGGACAGAAGTGCTCGTCAGATGTGGTGCCCCGACTCTATTCAAAACATGTGGTCTGTGTGTTGTCAAGGAACCCAGAAGCTCGAAAGGCCTGCTCCTTTCTGTTGCTTTCTATTGGTGAGGCCCCTTCTCGCCTCCCCTCCTCCCCTCCTCCCCTGCAAAGTCCCTACCAAGTGGCCACCAGAGGCTAAACTCCAGCAAAGAAGGACTGCAGACAAGCACTGGGGTAGGGATCAAAAAAAAACTGATAAAATGTTAACAGCCATGTGGGAAAATATTCAGCCTTCGTACATGCTGAAAAAGATGCGAATTCATTATCCCTTGCCCATTAGCAGCACAAAGAAATAAAAATGTTAAAACCTAATGTTTGCAGTGTTGTAGAGAAACCTGGTGAGGAGACTATTATGACTTCAATCTGAAACTCAGCAAGATGAAGTTCCTCAGAATCATTCTTGATATAGGAAATTAAGAGAAAACCCAGGGACCCTGTGTGCCTACCATCCATCACTCTGCCTTGTGATCGCCCATTTTCCCTTCTCTCCCACCACTCTTAAAAAGGAAAAGCTCTTTTTTCCATCTAAATATATTGGCATCTACTAGATGCTCAATAAATCTTGAATGACTGGGTATTTTTTCACTCTCCTTCAATCCATTTTGCATTTGACAACCAGAGTGACTTTTCAAACAACTAGATCAGATCATGGACCTCTTCTGATTAAAACTCTTGAAGTTTTCTGCTGCACTTAGACACAAATGCCACACTCTTCGCTTTGGGTCTGGCCCACTCCCAGACCTCCTCTAGAGGCAGCAACCCCTGCTCACGGCCACGCAGAGCTCCTCTGCTCACCTCCCCCCACCCAAAGACACCAAGCTGATGTGGCCCCAGGGCTCTCGCACCTGCTGTCCCTGTGACCTACCACACTTCCCCCTGATCCTTCCACGGCTTGTGTACTCTCTGCCTTTAGTCTCTGCTCAAGTCCCGGCTCCTCAGAGACCTTCCCATTGACCCCATTTATAGAGGCTTCTGCCCCAAGCTCCTCCCTATCACAAACCCCTCTGTTCCTCCTCCGAGCACTTCTATCTGAGCCTATCTTGTTTGTTTGTTATCCATCTCTCTCTGCCAGAATATAACTCCATGAGAGGAGGATTCTGTCCTTTTTGCTTCTCAGTCATAGTTAAATAGTGGCGTCTAAAAGATATGTCCAAGTCCTGACCCCTGGAACCTGTGAATGGGACTTTATTTGGAAAAGCAATCTTTGCAGATGTAGTTAAGGAATTCGAGATGAGGTCCTCTTGAATACAGAGTGGGCCCTAAACTCGGTGACAGGTGTCCTTACAGAAGAAGGAAGACAGGTGCTTAAGACACAGGGAAGGGGGCCGTGTGAAGACAGAGGCAGAGGCTGGAGGGATGTGTGCACAAGCCAAGGAATTCGCAGCGACCAGCGACCCTCAGAAGCAGGGAGAGAGGCATGAGATGGAGTGTCTCAGAGCCTCTAGAAGAACCAACCCTGCTGATCTCAGACTTGATCAGGGTGAGCTCAACCTTGATCTCAGACTCTGCCTCCAGAAACAAGAGGGAACACATGTCTACAGCTTCAAGCCACCTTCTACATCACCTGTTATGGCAGACACCAGAAACGCCTACAGAACCCTCGGCTCTGATTTATACAGAGTGGATTCTCAATACACAGATGCCGAATGAATGAGGGACTAATATTCCGAATCTCACCGAGCACCCAGCAGGGCCCCAGTTCATGCCAGGGGCTGAGCGTTTGGCCGTCAGGAGCCTCCCACGAGACCCACCCACAAGAAGAAGGAAGCGAGGTGCTTAACACACAGAGAACAGGGCTGTGTGAAGACGGAGGCAGGGACTGCAGGTATGTGTGCACAAGCCACGCCTCCCACGAGACCCAGCCACAGCCCCGGTTCTCACCAGCCACCAGCTGTAGGTGTCTTCCTCCAGGAGCGCATTCTTGGCCGTCAGCAGTGGCTGCATGGACTGGTTGAATCGCTCGTCGAACCAGGAGGAGACCCTGCGCTGCCCGATGCAGCGAGTACAGGTGCAGGGCCTGTTGGAATACTTCATGAGCTTCTTGAAGTTCTCCGAGAGCTCGTGGACCATCTGCTTGGGGAACCAGGTGGTGGCCAGCATGGTGTGAGAGTAGTTCAGGAAGAAGGAGGTGAGGAAGATGAAGAGGACGAGGAGCGTGAGCACTTTGAGAGTCCTTTTCCTCATGGTCAGCTTTCTGCTCTCCTGAGGGGGCGGGGCAGGGATGGGCTGCAGGAAACCACGCCTAACTGGGGAAGAACTCCCAAGAAAGAACCCAGAGATAAGGGCTCATTCGCAGGGCAGGACAAGACAGGGACGGCCAGGGAGCTTTAGAGCCTCCCAACGGCCACGTCTGCAGGTTGACGGCCACCAGGCTGTGCCGGACATCACCCGCAATACTCAAAAGCTATGTGGACCACTTGTGGTGGTTTGGCTCTGCTGGCATGCAATTTGTCTTTTTAGGAAATAAAGTGGCCTGTTTCATCAGCAATCTTCAAACAGCCGATAATGTCTCTTGATGAAGCTTTAATCAAAGCTTAATAACCGTGATTTCCTTTCCCATCCAAGGGGGTGGCGGGGTAATTAATCCTTGTGACAGCCCAGGGTCCCTCGGAGGTGAAGACGTTGCAGGAAGGGCCGCGGTGTGGGACGGAGGGAAGCTGTTTCTGCCACCGCCCTCTGGACAGGATGGTGCGTGACAGTCCTTAATTAGAACTGGGTCTTGCCCACACTGTCACCAGAGATGTGGTGGGGAAGCAGCTGGCTTGATGAAGGCACTGAAGGTTGTCTGTCATCTACACAGAGAAAGAGGAAGAAAACAGGATGAATGTCTATTCCCCTCTTACAGAAAAAACTTCCCTCTCTCCACTTCCTCCCTTTCTGCTCCGTTGTGACACCACCGATAGGGCAGGTGGACAAGCTTTTAACCTTTTGAGCTTCAGTGCGTGCATGTGTACAGTGGGATGTTAATGCCTATTGTGCACGGTTGCCAAGAGACAACCTTGGATCCAAGGACACCAGCATCCTCTCTCTCAAAGGTGCTGGGGCCTTTCAGGTGCCTGGGAAGTTCCCACTTAAGAATCTTTCATGATGGATCCCTGCCACCCAGCCCAAAGCCTGGCACAGCACAGGGCCCTGGCAAATACGCATTGAGTGAATCAGTTGAGTGGATAGATCGGGCTTGGTTGATAGCCTCGAGAAGTGGGCAGAATCTGTGTTGTCAGCTCCGTTTTCCAGTTGAAGGGGTGGTTCAGAGAGGGTCAGGCACTTGTTCACAGTCACACAGCAAATGGGGTTGAGCAGCCTGGTGAGAATGGCAGTCTTCAGACCCAGCCTGTGCTTTCTGGCTCAGCTCTCTCCTCTGGATCAGTGGCTCTTTCCCTTCATCTACGTCTGTGTCCCTTCACGCCCTGTGGGTTCCCGATGTTGGGGCCACAACAGTGAGTGGGACTGAGTGTTCATCCTCATGGAGCGCCCAGCTCAGGGAGAACACAGACAAGCACACAGCACAGGCAGAGAGGAGCTGGGATGGCGCGGAAGCCAGGAGAGGCCCTGCCAGGCGTGGACCTCCCTCCCGGAGTCAAGGTAGCCAAGCAGGGTGGAGTGGATTTTCTGGATGGTGGGGACAGCCAGGCTGGGTGCCCGGAGGCCAGAACAACTGTGACCTGTGGGTCAGTCATGTTGCTTCAAGTTACAAGCAGTCTGCTTTACACAATAAAGGGGATTTATTCTCTGATGTCACTGAAAAGTCAAGGCCCAGGGAGGGCGGCAGGCATGATCAAGTAGGGACTCAACACCGATCGCCTCTTCCAGTGAGGGAGCTTAATGTCTGGTACAACTCCAAACCTCACATCCAAGCAGCAAACTGGCCAAAGCCGAAGAATGTCTCTTTCCCCCCTCCTCTGCAAAAGTCAGGAGTTTCGCTCCAGATGAATTAGGCTGCGTGCCCATCCCTGGACCAATTACTGCAGTAGGAGGGGTGGGAACCCTCTGCCTGCCAAGTTAAATCAGAGCCTGCCCTTGAGGATAAGCAGGTTAATCTGACTCAGATGACAGAGCTGGTTGCTGGACGGAGGAGCAGGGGGTGGCTTGAAGGGACAGCTCTGCACACCATTCGATTCTCTATGCAAGTCTCGCTGTCACTGCAAGTACAAAGTAGAGCAGGAGGCAGATGGAGAGACCTTGCCCCTGGGCTGATGCCTCGAGGAAGCAGTAGAAGCAACACATCTTGTCCCCTGGCTATCTCAGGATGCTGTGGATTTAATCTGATTTTTGAACTGCCCCTCTTTCTACCAGAAAGTAATCAATCTCCCTTTCACTGTCACTTCCCTGGAGCTGGGGAGGGGGGGGGCACAGAATCCAGCTGGTTGACAGACTACACGTTGGGATAACGAAGGTAATTGATCAGACGGATAGAGATAGGGGCATATGCTCAGCAAGGACCAAAGAGAGTCAGGTTCAAGTGCAGAGGTGTGACCACAGCTGTGCTGTGCATGAGCCCAAAAGCCAGGGAGACTGTGGGGACTTGGGTTATGAGCCTCTGAGGCGTCCCGGTGTGCTTTCTCTGAATAAATGGCTCCCAGCTTTCTCTGTACCCCTCCAACTATGGTCATCTGGGGCCCAATTAACGGACAGGGTGTCCATCCAGGGCACACTCCTGCTCTGTTCTTGGTACCCCAGCCCCTCCAGGTGCATGGACTCAGAAGGTCTGGGATCCAGACTCAGATCTCACTTCTTCCTCTCCCCATGACCTTGGGAAGAGCCACTTAATCTCTCTGAATCTCAGTTTCTTCTTTGGACAACTTGGGAAACCCCTATCTGGGTGACCGTGTACTTTGTTAGTTGAGGAAATAGATATGCATGAATGCACCATCCTCTCTGGCTCTTAGTGGCTCATCCAAGAATATCCATTCATACATAGAAAATGGCAAAGGGAAGTTTGTGTGTGTGTGTGCATAGTCATGTCGGACTCTTTGTGACCCCGTGGACTGTAGCCTGCCAGGCTCCTCTTGTCCATGGAACTTTCCAAGCAAGAATACTGGTGTGGGTTGCCATTTCCTTCTCCAGAGGATCTTCCCAACCCAGGGATCGAACCTGCATCTCTTGTGTCTTCCACATTGGCAAGCAAGTTCTTTACTAGCTAAGCCACTGGAGACAGAAAGTTTAGCAATTGCTTAATGAATACCAGAAACTCAGCAGAGAGCATTTTGTCTTATCTTCATGGTCATCCCATAAGTGGAGGTATTATTGTCCCATTTTACAGGAGGGAAAACTGAGGGTCAGTAAAGTTGAATAAATTGCCCCAAACCATTCCGCTGGTAAACCAGTACTTGAACCTGGGCCAGGTAGAAGCCTGCCCCTCTAAGAGTAGCATTTTGGTTGTTGTTGAACTTCAGAATCCAAGAGAGAGTGAAGGGGAGAGTAGCTTGTGCTCAGCAAGCTCTGTGTGCCCAGCACCATACGTGCGTTATTAACTCATTTCACAAACTTTGATCGAGTGCTTCAATGTACTAGGTTCTGGTTGCAGGAAAGATGCGGGGGGACACCTTCTATGTCTCTTGGCAACCGTGCACAATAGGCATTAACATCCCACTGTACACATGCACGCACTGAAGCTCAAAAGGTTAAAAGCTTGTCCACCTGCCCTATCGGTGGTGTCACAACGGAGCAGAAAGGGAGGAAGTGGAGAGAGGGAAGTTTTTCACCAGCCAACATAGGGCAGGAGGCCATGCAGAGAGATAGTGTGACATCCCAGCCTTGCGAGAGCTACCATGCAGTTTGTACTTAGTCACTCAGTCACGTCTGACTCTTTGTGACCCCACGGACCGTGGCCCGCCAGGCTCCTTGGTGCATGGGATTCTCCAGGCAAGAATACTGGAGTGGGTTGCCATGCCCTCCTCCAGGGGATCTTCCCAACCGGGCAGTTTAGCAGGCATTAACCAAACATTCACAAACCCAATCTGTCCACTTATTTGGTTTGCCAAGTTTTGGAAGCAGTTCTTCTCTTAGTGGCTGGTAATCACCACTGTCTCCCTATTGCTGGGGGTGGAGGGGAGGAAGGTAGCTTCCTTGCCTGGAGCAAAGTGCTGGCTTTGCTGTCATCTCGCTGTGTGACCTTGGACAAGTCACATACCTTCTCTGAACCTCAGTTTCTCATTTCAGGGAAACATGTCTGATGTTGTGTCTAAGTTGTGTCTGACTTTGGGACCCTGTGGCTCATTTGGATCCTCAAGTCAGCTGAGTGAAATAAGCCAAATGAGCCACAGGGTCCCAAAGTCAGACACAACTTAGATGAACTGCAAAGCCAGCACTTTGCTCCAGGCTCCCACCTCCTCCTGGGCTGTCCTCCGTAAACACAGCTAATTGTTCTACTTCATCAGGACCTGCCCCCAGGGTCCTCATTTCTTTTCTTGTCATTTCTGTGGGTTTCAAATCTGTCATCTTTCTGACTTCCTGAGATGGATACTACCTTGTCCACCCTCTCTTCTGCTGTGTCCAGTCCGTTTAAATTCTATACTACATTTACTGCAGTTACTGTATTTTTTCAGTTTTAGAATCGCCACCTGAGTAATATTTTAAATAAGTTCCAGTTCTTGGGTGAAAATCTGCACCTTGTCACCTGTCTGCCTACAATGATCCATCACGGTTATTTTAAAACCATGTCTTGCCCTCGTGACATCTGGAGGAGATGAGGGTCTATTTCTGTTGTCTGTTTTCTCTCCTGATCTCTCTTTGTCCATTTGGTTCTGTCTCCCAGCATGCCTGGTTAACAGTGGATAGAGCACGGGCCGGAAGTGTAGCACCTGAGGACAGGGCAGTACTTAGGCAGGAAGGAATCTGTTTGCCCCTGGAGGCAGGTAGAGCACAGGCACACTCCCCGTCCCAGCTGGTGACCAGACAACCAGGCTGCACAGTCTTCATGATGACTAGCTATTCCTGGCTTGCCCTTACTTACAAGGAATAGACTTTCTTTTTTTTAAATATTTTATTTATTTATGTATGGCTCTGCTAGGTCTATGCTTTGTTTTGATAGGCTCTTCTCTAGTTGTGGGCTCCCCTGGTGGTTCAGACGGTAGAGTCTGTCTGCAGTTGGGGAGACCCAGGTTCGATCCCTGGGTCGGGAAGATTCCCTGGAGAAGGCAATGGCATCCCACTCCAGTACTCTAGCCTGGAAAATCACATGGACGGAGGAGCGTGGTGGGCTACAGTCCACGGGATCGCGAAGAGTCAGACACGACTGAGCGCCTTCACGTTCTCTTTCTTTCTCTGGCTGTGGTGAGTGGCTCTCTCTTTCTTTCTCTGGCTGTGGTGAGTGGCTCTCTCTTTCTTTCTCTGGCTGTGGTGAGTGGCGGCTACTCTCTGTTTGCGGCACACGGCCTTCTCACGGTGGCGGCCACTCCTGCTGTGGGCTTCAGTGCTGCGGCTCCCGGGCTCCAGAGCACAGGCTCAATAGTTGTGGCATGTGGGCTCCTCCCATGGAGAAGGAAACGGCAACCCACATCAGCGTTCTCGCCTGGGAAATCCCTAAGGACAGAGAAGCCTAGTGGGCTACAGTCCACAGGGTTCCAAAGTCAGACACAACTTAGCGACTGACTACATGCATGGGTATTTGAATTGCTTCCACCTTTAGTGGACTACTGAGCCACTTTATAGGCAGCTCAGTGGTAAAGAACCTGGCTGCCAATGCAGGAGACCCAGCTTCGACCCCTGGGTTGGGAAGATCTCCTGGTGTAGGAAACCGCAACCTACTCCAGTACTCTTGCCTGGAGAGTTCCATGGCCAGAGGAGTCTGGTGGGCTGCAGTCTAGGGGATCATGAAGAGTCAGACATGACTGAGTGACTGAGCATGTGGGCTTAGCTGCTCGCAGCCTGTGGGATCTTCCGGGACCAGGCATCCAACCAGAGTCTCCCGCACTGAGCCACAGGAAGCCCAGGGCGGAGCCCCTCTCAGAGGAGGTCTGTGAGTTGGGCAGGCACGCCTCTCCCACGCACTCTCACTGCCAGTCTGTGCGCGCCCTACACTGTGAGACTGTCAAAAGCCTCGTCTAGCTTTCAGGCCCTCAGCTGCTGTTTCCAGCTTGTTTCCCTGGGCTCCGGTGCCGTGCAACTTAAATTCTGGCAAACGCCTCGAAAGGAATAAAAAAGGTGCAGAATAATGGCCCTCTTCCTGCGGTTTCTGTTGCTTTGCTCCCTGGCCCCTGCATTTTAGCTGGCCTGGGAGTCCTGTACTCCATCTTTATTTCATTTCATCATCACTGTTCTTCACTCCTCGCCTCTTGAGACTGCTCGACACTGAGCTGCTTCTCTCTGCTTGTCTTCTGGAGCCGCTGGTCACCGGACACTTGGAATCCATCTGTTCTGGTTCTGTGCCAGTGGATCATGGCCAGTGGTTGTTGGAATAAAAAAAAATGGCCCAGAGACACCTGGGTTCAAGTCCCAACTCTTTCTATCCCAGTTTTGTTCTCAGGGGTAAGGCACTGCAGCTGTCTGACACAAAGTGGGACTGTATGCGTGCTCACTGGTTTCAGTCATGTCTGACTCTGTGAGACCCCATGGGCTGCAGCCCGCCAGGCTCCTCTATCCATGGGATTCTCTAGGCAAGAATACTGGAGTGGGTTGCTATTTCCTCCTCCAGGGGAGCTTCCTGACCCAGGGATCGAACCCGCATCTCCTGCATTGCAGGCAGATTCTTTACCCCTGAGCCACCGGGGAAGCCCACATAATGGGACTCGTAACACCTGAAGGCAGGGCTGCTGTGGGATAAAGAGATTTGCACAAAAGCGAGCAGCTTGGTTTGGGGGCACAGAACAGGCACTTTATAAATGTCAGTTCTCTTCCCTCCCTGAGTTTCAGGCTCCTCGTTTGTAAAAAGTCCAACAGCTTCCCTGGCTTGCCTTGCTGGCGGGGTTATTTGAAAGACTGAATGGAATCAGGCATGAAAGAACAAACCAGGGGAATGAAGAAAATGATGATTCCGACTCGCTTCATTAGCTGCTTCCATGCGTCGAGGGATGGGACAACCAGCCCTTCACTTCTTCCTGCTCTACTGGCCAGGACCTCTGAGGATCTGCAGGGAGGAGGGTCCCAGAGCAGTGCATGGGCTAGAGTGTAGTCTGTCATTCATGGGGCCCTTTTCCCTTCAAAGGGTTAACTGTTAGAGCATCAACCTGTGTGCCACGCGAGGGCCTTTAGGGCATCCTGATTCTTCCTGCTTGCACGGCCCCTGCCTGCTAGAGTCTACTGGACTGGGGATTCTGTCTCTGCTCTCTCCTCTGCATCATGGGGGCTGGAAGGTTAGAAATGACACTTCCCAGCGTCCCCTTATCAGGGGGCTCTGCAATAGCAGAAGGATAATCAGCATGAAGGTGGGCTTGTCCTCCTTCCTGTGGGGGCAGAGGCTGCTCTGTGGACCAACCCCTCTGCCTCCCTCCACCTTCCAGTTTGCAGGGCACCTCCACACTGTGAGCTGGCGTCTTTTTTTTTAAGAGTTATCTTTAATTCCATCTTAATTTGGCCGTGCTGGGTCTCCGCTGCTGCGCTCGGGCTCTCTCTAGCTGTGGTGAGCAGGGTTACTCGTAGCGGTGCACGCGTTGACCCTTGTGTGGCTGCTCTTGCTGCAGAGCAGGTGCTCCAGGGAGCGGGCTCAGGAGTTCTGGTGCGTGGGCTTAGCTGCCCCTCAGTATGTGGGATCCTCCTGGAGCAGGGATCGAACCCGTATTCCCTGCACTGGCAGGTGGATTCTTAACCACAGGATCACCAGGGAATCCCTGTGAAGGCTTCTTGTGGCTTCCTGGCCTCTGGGCTCCAGCCTTAAGCATCAGGACCGATATACCTGAGGGCACGGCCCCCATCACCTTTCCAACGACCGTCTAAGCCCCAGATCCTCTGAACCAAATCCTTCTGAAGCTTCTGCCTCAGTGAAGCATCCTCATCACCTGGGGATAAGGTGGTGCCCACCTCGCGGGCTTCCCTTGTGGCTCAGCTGGTAAAGAGTCTGCCTGCAACGTGGGAGACCTGGGTTCAATCCCTGGGTTAAGAAGATCCCCTGGAGAAAGAAAGGCTACCCACTCCATTAGTCTGGCCTGGAGAATCCCATGGACAGAGGAGCCTGTTGGGTTACAGGGTCCATGTGACCATGGGGTCACAAAGAGTCAGACACGACTAAGCGACTTTCATTGTGCTTCACACTTGACACACGCCTCACAGGGCTGGCCTGGGAAAGGCTCCAGTCAGTGCAGGCAGAGCTCGGGGGTCTGCACCCAGCACCCAGCGAGCACTCTCCGAATGTTGGGCTTGCCTTCTGCCATCCTTCAGTGGCCTCTGGTTTCCTCAAGCAGCACCATTGAACGCCCCCACCCGGCCCTCTCCTCTCTGCCGACCTCACTGAAGAGATGCGGAGACTGAGCTCAGAAAGAGGGAGCGACGCGTCCAACCACACGTGGCAAAGTCCAGAGCCGAGAGGGGAGCCGGCCGCCTGACTCCAGGACCGCCTGGATTCTTTGAAGGAGCCCGCTCTGTTCATGCAGCTGCCCTGGCGTAGCTGTTTCCACACTTGCCGGGGGCAGGAGGGTGGAGGGCGTCACGGGCTGGGATGGACAGGGAAAGGAGCCAGCAAGGGCTGAGGGGGCCGCATCAGGCACTGATTAATCTGTCATCAGGGGACATCACCTGCTTATGGAGGCTCTCCCTTTGCAGACCCTGTTTACCCACAGTCACAGCTCTGGGGCTGGGTACCAGCTCCATCTTTCAGAGGCGGGAACAGAGGCCCACAGCTGTCAGGACAGAATCCCAAGAAGCTGGGGTACTGGGGGAGGGGGAGTGCAGCAGGTGGGGGCCCCGCCCTGAGCCGCCCCGACGTCTGAGCTGAGGGAGACGGATGGTGACCACGCCACAGCGGCCACATGAGGATCGGCGTGCAGCCAGTTCGGGACCTGGCACAGGGCAGATGTGACCTCTCCCAGCTTTTGCTTCCTCCCTGGTCAGCATCTCCAGGCCAGCCCCACCCTCTGAGTCACACACAAAGTTGGCAGCCAGGCTCGTGTGGCCCAGCCTGGACCTGGACGAGCTCTGTGTGTCTCTCTCTCCCCCGGCTCAAGAGGGACCAGCCTTGGCTGCAGCCAGACCCAGGTCGCTCCAGAAAACATCATCCAACAGCAGCCCAGCTTGGGTGAGGTGAGGCCTGAGAGATGGCCTCAGGGAGAGGCAAATGGGCTGTGATGATAAGTAACACAGAAATCCTGCCTGACTTGCCAGCCCGCCGGCTGGCCATACAGAGTTCACACTAACGGCGGCAACGTCAACCAAACCACAGCATCAGCTCCTGCCTGAGTCTCCAGGCTGTAGGTCTGCCGCCCACATTTTCAGTCTGCCGGCCCCGCGTTGCGTGCCGTTGTTTATCAGTCTCTAAGTCATGGATTAGTGCGACCCATGGATTATAACCCACCCGGCACCACTGTCCACGGGCTTTCCCAGCAAGAATACTGGAGTGGGTTGCTATTTCCCTCTCCAGGGGATCTTCCCAACCCAGGGATCAAACCTGCCTGCATCTCCTGCTGTCACAGGTGGGTTCTTTAGCACTGAGTTCCCGGGGAACCACTCCCCCCACCACCACCCACCCTTATGGCATGAGCCAATTCCTAAAGTTTAATCTCTCAATATACACACACATCTATTATATTGGATTGTTTCCTCTGGGGAACCAGCTGTTACCCTTTCCTTTGTGTGATGGACAAGAGAGCCAGGGATGAGTCAGGGGGTCCCCTAAGAAAGTGGTAATGGCCAGAAGACAGGATGGGTCAGTAACTGGGCAGAGAGGACGGGGCCTCCGGGCAAAGGAAGCTGCAGGTGCAAAGCCTGTCAGGAAAGCAGGTGGCTTGGAAGGAACTGAGAGAGAGACGGTCAAGTCGAGCAGAAACCCAGAGAGGAAGATGCAGGATGGGGTAGGGGTGGGGGTGGGTCAGGCAAGGGCTGGAGCCACATACCAGGGGCCAGGGGAAGTCTCTGCAGGGTTTGCAGCAGAGGGGAGGTCAGGCTCAGGAGGGTCCCCACTTGCCTAAGTCCCCCGGATTGGGGCGCCTGCAGGCCACCTCCCATGCGCAGCACCGCCCCTGCCCGGCTGACCCTGCGTTCCTGGGAGGGCTGAAGGTGTGTGGCCCGGCCTCCTGGGGGCTTGGGTGGTGAGCTGGGCACCTTGGCTTTCCTTCCCTCCACTCCTGGCACTCTGCTCTGTGCCCAGGACTGCCCTGGGGCCTCACCCGTGAGTTCCCACGCTGGTTGGCTTTGGGCCATGCAGGAACAAACAGGAGACTGGAAGGAGGATGGGGGCTGAGGCCAGATGCTTAGGGCTCTGGCCCCTCCCGACCCCCGTGGGTCAGCCAAGACCTGGTGGCCTCTGGCTCCTGTCAATGGCCCGCTTCATGCAATGACTCTGTTTGTGGATCTCAGTCCTCTTCAGCTCCAGGATTAGAAACACCCCATGGTTTTTCATCCCCAGGGACCACACCATGCCCTTCAGAATCACCCTGGCATTCACCTGCCCTGGGTGGCCCACTCTGAATGGACCCTGTGCATCCTGCAAAGATCATCCCCTGGAGGTGTGGTCCGCAGGAATCCCCGCCTCCCCATCGCTTCTCTCGCCAGAGAAACAGCTGGTCCAAGAAGAGCCGCGGCAGCTCGGAGGGCTTTTCAGGAAGAATTGGCTCAGGCTCTTTCTGGAATCATACCAACGCTGCTCCCAACGCTGCCCGGGACTCACCCATCAAGAACCCTTCCTGTCCTCCTCCAGCCAATGAGACAGCCTGGGGCAGGGACAGCTCTCGGGTGGGCGTCCTTGTGGGTGCCATGCAGGCTCCAGGCTCACCACATTCCAGGTTCCACCAGGGGGCGCCCTAACAAGGTCCGCCTCCAGGCTCCCAGGGTAACACCCACCAGCCGCCTCCCAACACTGCCTCCTGCTGGATCACAGGTGGGTCACAGCCCAAGGCCCCTTTAGCCCCTGACTGCTCTGGGAGGTGCCCGGGACTTGGCCCCACCAACTCCCGAGGCCCTGTCTGTGACCCATTCACCGGCTGTCTCCCACTCGTCAACTCTCTGACTTCTGCTGGACTTAAATATCCAGGTATCAGACAGAATCCTCACTGTTTTTCCTGCGGACTAAGGCATTTGAGCTGTGGAGTTGGAGAAGACTCTTGAGAGTCCCTTAGACTGAAGGAGATCAAACCAGTCCACCCTAAAGGAAATCAGCCCTGAATACTCATTGGAAGGACTGATGCTGAAGCTGATGGTCCAGTACTTTTGCCATCTGATGCAAAGAGCCAGCTCGTTGGAAGAGACCCCGATGCTGGGAAAGACTGAACACAGGAGGAGAAGGGGGCGACAGAGGATGAGATGGTTGGATGGCATCACCGACTCAATGGACATGAGTTTGAGCAAGCTCCGGGAGATGGTGAAGGACAGGGAAGCCTGGCTTGCTTCAATCCATGGGGTCACAAAGAGTCGGAGATGACTGAGCGACTGAACAACAAGGCTCACAGAACATCTCTAACCAGATCCGGTGGCCACGGGTAGCGGTACCTTCAGCCTGTCTCCCCATCTATTCATGCAACCCACCCATCCAGCTGTGTCAGTATCTGACGCTTTCTTTGCTGGACACCTGGCAAGGCACCTAGAGGATCTCCAAGGTGGACACCCTTCAAGGATGTGGCTTCTTAGGGACCAGCCCGGGTGTGAACAAGACAGTCACGAGTCCTCTGCAGAAGGTGGTATTGTTATCACTTCCTTGGTACAGGGCAGAGCTGGGGTCACATGAACATGGAGGGCTGGGGCTGATGCCCAAGCCAGCTCTTCAATGCCACCCTCCTGGCTTCTCACCTGGGCACATGAGGACACCTGTAACACCTCACTGAGCACACCGCCATGTCTCTCTTCATTGCTAGATAGTGAAGCCCGCCTGGGCAGCAGTCCATGAGGGACCAGCATCACTAAGGAGGGAATGCCAAGGGCCCCAGGGGTTTGGAAGTGGCAGGTTAGTAGCAACCAAAGGGAGAAGGGACACAGCTTCTGTGGACGAGGCGGGCATGGAGCTGGACCTTGAACGCAGCAGGGGCCTGGGGCTGAAGGAGGTGATCAGAGAGGTGACGGAAACTAGTCGGCTTCCACACAGTGAATTGGTGGAGGTGGTGGTGACGGGGGCACAGTTCTGGAAAACAGGGTGCCCTTAGGAGTGACTGTGGTAGGTGGGGGCCTGGTGATGAAGTCTGTAGGAATGCGGGCTTTGGGATGAAGGCAATGGGGAGCCAGCGATGGTCTGTGAGCAGCAGATGGCGTCCACACAACCAACGCGTGGAGCCTGGACTGGATGGTGTGCACACTGTGCCCCCGGAGTCTGGAGAGCAGCCCCGCCTCCATCTCGGTGTATTAGGAAGCCCATTTGGGGGGACTTCACTTTCTTCCACTCCTTCCTGCAATGACTTCTCCGTTTGCCCATTTTCCGCACACCCAAGAAGTGCGGCAGGCTGGGGGAACCCTCTCTAGGACTTGTAAATCCTCCTCAGCCTAGTACCTCTTGCCTGCTCCTGTGCTGGGGAGCTGGAGGAAAAAGCAGAGGCTCCCGGACGCACCAGCTGGACTTCAGAGCAGGCAGTTTGGAGAAGCACCCGTGAGAAAGATGATTAACCAGGATTAGGGTCATATGAGAAGGAGCTGGATCAATTTCCATGCTTTGAGCTGCACAAAAGGGAATTTAAATCCACAAATCTCCTTATGTGTGTAGACTGAGGGATGCTCAAATCGGAGTCCCAAGACATCCACACAATATCCAAAGTGTGTAACGTGGTCAGGAATCTCAGGAGTCGCCCTGTGTAGGCACCTCCAGGCAGACACCAGGTCCCAAAAGACAGAGGGGTTTCCCTGATTTGGGTGGCAGAGAAGTCACGACAAAGAAAAGACAATTCAGAAGGGTGAAGTCCCTCACCACACCCTCGCCTAGGGGGTCTGCCCTTGGTTCTAAAGAGCTGGGGGTTCCCTGACTTCCTCCCAGGCCCCCTGACTTCAAGGGGAGATCTGAATTCTAATGATTAACAAGGGGCATCCAATCAGCTTCTGAAGGGAGTTGAGGGGGTTGATCTCTGGTGATGCCCAGAATGGGAGTTCAGATTGCAGGATAAACCCAGCGGCCAGAGACGCAAGGAACCCAGCACCCACCTGTGTTCTGGGGTGGGCAGGGGCCCCAGAAAAGCACGTGTCTGGCACAAGCCATCCCTGGAAGTCAACGGTTGGAGGACTGTCATGGTGTCCAGTGGGGTGACTGGGATAGAACTGGCCCAGCTCCACACCCCTGGCCAAGCCCCATTTGGGAAGAGAGGAGGGACAACTTTGTGTATTCAGCCCCGCAGCTCGCTGAGCCCAAGTCACCCACGTGGGGCCCCCTCCCAAGCCCTGAACTTGGGGAAGGAGGGACACCTTGCCCCCTTGATGAGGGGCTGTGCAGCTGTCCACTGGGAGGACTGAGAGCAAAGGTGTCTGAGCAGACGCGCCAGGAATGGTGTCGGGGGCCCCAGCGAGCTCCCGGGGCGGCTGAGGTCGGGCAGCTTGCGGGCAGCAGAGGCCCAGCGAGCCGGGAAAGAGCCCAGAGACCAGGGACGACCTGCACACGTGGAGGACGCGGCAGGAGTCCTCGGAGCCGGGAACAGCAGGGGGGCTGGAGCCACGGGAGGGGGCATCCCCGAGCGAGTGTTCCCCATTTGCACCCACAGCTGGTGAGTCCCGGGGAAACCAGTGCTGGTGTGTGTGTCGGGGAAGGGGGAAGGGGACCTATCTCTAACATCCACAGCTGTGCGTCAGGCACCGAGCTGGGCGCTTCTGCCAGGCCGTGAGGGGGTGATGCTGCCTCTGTCAAGGTCAAGGCTGAGGGATCTTGTTCAAGGACACCTGGCCAGGGATGAGCCTGAGATGCAACCGAGGGTCAAAGCCGTCCTGAGGCTGCCATGCCGGTGGGAGGCCCTGCCCTGCATCTTAATCCCCCTTGGGAGATGTGAGGGATGCCCAAAGCCAGGTGGCCCTCTCCCGTTGCTGGAGCTTTGGCCCCTCGACCTTGTATCTCGCCATCTGTAATTAACGAATATCATCTACTAATAATAAGTGCTCATTGTCCAGGACCTTATTTGACCAAAGGAGCTCAGGCAGTTAAAGCACACGATCATGGTCAGCTATCAGGCAAGCAGAGGATGGAGACAGAGAACTCAGGCCAATTTCTGTTTCCTGTGAAGGAAGCAGAAAGAGGACGGAGGACTGAAGCTCCGCAGCATGATTAGCTCTGTGACGAGCCACCCTGACTACGCTGATCCTTCGTGTGCAAAATCAGAACCATAAAAACCCATGCCTTGGGAATGAGACAGAGACGAGCTGTGACCTCCACAGGGGCCAGTAGCCTATCTGACTCCTCCTCTGTATCAAGCCTGTTAAGAGCAGACATACCTTGTGACCTGACTGTGTGCTGAGTGTCCTATCAGGATTGTTTAAGAGCTTTCTTCCTGTGAACTCACTGAATCTATTAATATGCCCATTTTACAGATGAGGAAAATGGAGGCTCAGGGAGGTTAAGCCATTTGGCCCAGGGCTGTACATGTGGTAAGAGGGACACTAAAAGGTGATCTAGGATCCAAGAGCCTGAGCTCTGCACCTAAGCGTCTGCCCCGCAGCCCGAGCTGCTCTCACAGCTGGAGTCCTAGCTGGAGCCCAACACCCCTGCTGTGGGTGCATCCATGCCGCCGGGAAGGTCACACACCCACTCAGCCCTACTCCCACTTCCACGCCTCCCTACAAAGTGCTCACAGCTACTACCCATCCTCTATGCAATGGGGGAGGCAAGTCAAGCAGGAAGGCAGGAAAGAATGAACTACGCTGACCGCCTCCCTCCCCCCCCTGCCAGATGGCGAATACTCCCCTTGTGGCCACAAGTGCTTGGGGACTAAGCTACTCTGCCCCAGCTCTCCGGGCTGAGGGCGGGAGACTGCAGGGTCTGTCCCCTGTCGCCCATCAAAAGTCTCCCACTTAGGGAGTGTGGCACTTTGAAACTCTCTCGTTCTGCCTAGTTTGCTTTAAAGTACAGACTTCCTTTCATCTTTTCCTGAAATGCTGTGGTGAGAGGCGGGCTTTAAAGAGGCTGCTGCCCTGGAGTCTCAGAGGCTGGCCGGGGTGGCGGGTCCAGGCGTGTCTCGGGGTTTGATGGAGCGTACCTGACACCAGGCAGGGTCTCCATCCGAGAGTCCCAGCGCTTCTATTCTGCCAGCTGGGATACTTCACCCAGCCACGGGGCAATGCGCATCCTTGTGTTTGACTATCCTGAGCTGACACAGGGACCACTGGAGTTTGTGGGAGGGACACTGGGGTAACTACAGCCCTCCCCAGATATACAGTACAGAGTAAGAGTGACGGATAAGGAAATCCAGCCCGTGTTTTAAAGCGAGACAAAAATTCAAACACAAAGGTTATCCGTCCACGTGGGCCTGTTCCTTCCATTTCAGTGCGTTTGTGCGTCCCTGTTAACCAGACCGCCATGCCCTTCTCCAGGGAATCTTCCTAACCCAGGAATCGAACCCAGGTCTCCCGCATTGCAGGCAGATTCTTCACCATCTGAGCCACCAGGGAAGCCCGACTAACACTTTCATTTTTATGTGTGTGTTGTGCATCTGTATTGACCAGACCTGCTTAGAAGATGGGTGTTCCTGATGGCTCAGATGGTGAAGAATCTGCCTGCAGTGCCGGAGACCTGAGTTCCATCCCTGGGTCGGGAAGATCCTCTGGAGAAGAAAACGGCAACCCACTCCTGTATTCTTGCCTGGAGAATCCCATGGACAGAGAAGTCTGGCGGGCTACAGTCTATGGGGTCAAAAAGAGTTAGACTCTTTTTGACTGAGCGACAACACTTTCACTTTTCACTTTCTTTCACTTCCTTAGAAGGTTCCTCCTTCATCTCATCAAGGGCTACCGCGTTCCTCAGGCGATAGCCTTTCTTCTTAATCTTGTGAGGGTTCACAAAGACCCATAATCCATTGCGTGTTTGGACGTGTAGGTCTGGATGGTATAAACTGTCCATAACATGTCATCTGACGTACAATTTTTGTCTCCAAAATGTGTGTAACTGTGCTCTGACATCTAACATAAGGAATAGTCCTCCAAGCTTTCTGAAAGACTGTCTCCTGGGTTATGATCTTCGTGCCGTGCTAAGTTGCTTCAGTTGTGTTGAAGAAGAGTCAGTTCTTCGAATCAGGTGGTCAAAGAATCGGAGCTTCAGCTTTAGCATCAGTCCTTCCAATGAATATTTGGGACTGATTTCCTGTAGGATGGACTGGTTGGATCTCCTTGCAGTCCAAGGCACTCTCAAGAGTCTTCTCCAACACCACAGCTCAAAAGCATCAATTCTTCAGCTCTCAGCTTTCTTTATGGTCCAACTCTCACATCCATACATGACTACTGGAAAAACCATAGGTTTGACTAGATGGACCTTTTTTGGCAAAGTAATATCTTTGCTTTTTAAGGTGCTGTCTAGATTGGTCCTAGCTTTTCTCCCAAGGAGCAAGCATCTTTTAATTTCATGGCTGCAGTCACCATCTGCAGTGATTTTGGAGCCCAAGAAAATAAAGTCTCTCACTATTTCCATTGTTTCCCATCTCTTTGCCATGAAGTGATGGGACTGGATGCCATGATCTTCATTTTTTTGAATGTTGAGTTTTAAGCCAACATGTGATCCTCAGGTTGGTGCAAATAAAATTTTCCATTTCTTTCTTAGATGGACTATTGATGATGCTTTTTTTTTTTTTCTGTCCACTGGGACAAGATCTGAAGAGGGGCTGCCTCAGCAGTGCTCTTTCTTGCTTTCTGGGAGCCTGACCCATTTCACCGTCATGTCCCCCCCGCTCCCAGTCAATGACCAGCATGTTTATCAGGGAGGATCCTGGCAGGTGAACTCTACACAGGTGTCTGCATACGTGCTGTGAGCTAGAGCTGCAACTCAAACAGTTTCCATCTCAGTTAAGAAAGGAACAGTCCAAAACCTAGAGGGCTGGATTATCAGGCTGAGTTTGCTTCCTCACATTCATGCAAATAATAAGTGCATGGTCTTCTGATTCAACGTTTTTGCCTAGATGCTGATTTCCTTCCTATTTTACAGGTAGATAAGCAGGTATAGAGAATAAACGTCTACTGATAAGCCATGACCTAGGAAACTGTACTAAGAACCTTCACTCGCTTTGGTTTCCTGAACTCAACCTCTGAAAGGATTGACTAAGTTATGTTGTTGCTATTGTTCAGTCGCTAAGTTGTGTCCCACTCTCTGTGACCCCGTAGACTGCAACACGCCAGGCTCCTCTGGCCTTCATCATCTCTTGGAGTTTGCTCAAATTCATGTCTGTTGAGTCAGTGATGCCATCCAACCATCTCATCCTCTGTCATCCCCTTCTCCTCCTGCCTTCAATCTTTCCCAGCATCGGGGTCTTTTCCAAGGAGTCAGTTCTTCCCATTAGGTGGCCAAAGTATTGGAGTTTCACCTTCAGCTTCTGTCCTTCCAATGAATATTCGGGACTGATTTCCTGTAGGATGGACTGGTTGGATCTCCTTGCAGTCCAAGGGACTCTCCAGAGTCTTCTCCAACACCACAATTTGAAAGCATCAATTCCTTGGTGCTCAATCTTCTTTATGATCCAGCTCTCACATCCATACATGACCACTGGAAAAACCATAGCTTTGACTGTACAGAAGAACTCACCCTGAGCTGAGGCTCCAGTTGTGAAGGGAGTAGGGTCTCTCCCACTTCACAAGTCTCTCATCTCTGACCTAGGGCTCTTCTGTGTTCTGCCAGCATTCCCAAAACACTAACAAGTTAGTTCTTAGCTCATAAGTGGAATAAATAAAATCCCAGAGCTTACTTTCCATATCTTAAAGTATTTTGTTATCAGGCAAAATTCCTTGTTGATGGAGTGGCTGTTTCCTGTTCCCTCCCGGCTGGTGAATTCCATGTCTCCAGCACCACTTTCCCAGGAACTTCCCTGGTGGCCTCGCCTCTCCTTTTCCCCAGAATTAACATGAGGCTAAGATGTACTGGATGGAATGGAATTGACCAGAAGGAAACTTGCACTGATTAAAGGAGAGACAGACATTAGCTTTAGTGAGGAAACAAAGGATGTGTTGAGCCAATGAATGTGGAGTAAAATCGTGGAAAAGAGAAAACACAGAAAAGTGAAAGTTTCTGAACCGTCACATTTTTGTAACCTTGAGAGTGAACTCAGTCACAGACTCTCTAGAGTTCGACCAGATGTAGAAAACTGTCAGACTGCGCCTTAACTGCTCTGAATGCACAGACTGTGTCTCTGGTGCCCTTGGCCCTGGCCCCTCACGGGTGCCTGTTATGGGAAGATGGACAGGTGGACAGCCCAATGATGTGGATGGGTCGACCACCACAGCTGGTCGACCACCAGGCTGCCTGCTCCCTGGGGAGGAAGCAGGGAGGGCTGGCCCTCATGGCACAGGAGCTTTTCGACCCTTTCTTATGAGAAACGTCCAAGAAGCCAGGCGGAACTGCTCTCTGATTATTCTTTTTCCAGCTGAATGAAATTCAGTTCATGGAAGGCTTAATAAGTCCTTTTGGGCCCTGAAGAAATACATATTCCTCTGCTCCAGTAAATGAGTTTCTGGCTCTGCAATCCCAGGTCTCAGATCAGGGGGCGGTGAGGACTATGTGAAGCTCTAATCTGAATGCCTGAGGCAGGACGGCCAAGGTCATGCCCTCTTCACTGGGCACCTCTCCGCTGAGAGCTCCAGGTCTACAGAATCAAAGGGGCACTGCTAGAAGGCTCTGTCCCTGGGCTGGGCTGCTGCCTGCCTTGGAGGCAAAGGCTTGTGGCATTTTAAGATTGCAGAGGATCACAGGGAAGATCAGGCCTTTCCACTTTTTCTTTCCCCCAGGTGCAGACACGAAGGCTCTAGGATAGGATGTGACCTGTCCAAGGTGGTAAATGTGGTGGCAGCAGGAAGATTGGAAGCTGGCATCCCTCACTCCCAAAGCTTGTCCCTTCTGGCACACCTGCTCAGGAAGGAGCTAGACAAGCATCAGTACCAACAAAGATGCACAGGAAACAAACGGAGTCCCGAGGGGACAGGGTCTGCTCAAGATCACAGCCCGCTAATGGCCAGGCCCACGCCCCTACCCCCACCCCGGGCCCTGCTCATTGCGCTGGAACCTCTTCTCCTGCGCTCAGCTTGAGGTCAGCGGTGCAGCCCCAGCCTACTTTCTTGCTCTGTTCCTGTGCTTTTGGAATCCAGGTTCCTGCCCTGTTTGGAAAGATGAGCTCAAACTAGTGCATCACAGCACGTTCAGACACACATTATGAGAATAAATGCAAAGCAAGAATGTGAAACTATTTCAAGTGTCATCCAAGAGCACTGTGCGCTGTGCTTAGTAGCTCAGTGGTGTCAGACTCATGGACTGCAGCGCACTAGGCTCCCCTGCCCATGGGGATTCTCCAGGCAAGAATACTGGAGTGGCTGGCCATGCCCTCCTCCAGGGGATCGTCCCCACCAAGGACTGAACCCATGTCTCCTGCATGGCAGGCGGATTCTTTACCGCCACTAGAGAAGCCATCCAAGAGTGAACTGTGCAAAGAAGAGTAAGGAATGCGACCAGCAATTTCTTGTTAGAGTCGCACCTTCCCTCGGCGCCATTCAGTTCTGTCTGATTTTTCTTACCATGCAACAGCTACTCCCTGCCACAGCCCTAGACACATGGAGGTGACGGACGGAGGGAATAACGGTGATGATCAGGAGCCATGTTGCTGGGAAGGTGGGGAGGCAAACACCCAGATCATCAGATGCCAAAGGTGCAAGGTACAGTCACATGCCCTGCCCCAGGGCCTTTGCACATGCTCTTCCCTCCACCTAGGGTGGAGCCCACAAGGCTTGCTTCCTCACTGCACGCATGCTTCTGCCCAGCCACTCTCCTTGGAGAGGCCTTCTCTGATCACCCTATGACAAGATTGCTCTAGGGCTCACTCCTGTCACTAGCCCTTTGGTTCAGCTGCATTTTCCCTCACAGTCTTAATCACAAGAGGACACCCCACTGTTTGCCAAGTTCCTTCTTTCTTTGTCTATCTGTCTCCCCACCAACCAGGGGGGCAGGAAGTTCACCAGCGTCCCTCACTGCTGCATCGGCCCCGCTGAGAACCACACTGGGGCCTCAGCAGATCCGTGTTTACTGACGGCAGGGTGAGAGGCAGTCCCAGCTCAGGGTGTGTGCACAGTGTGAGGGAGGGGTCTCACCACTTCCCAGCCTCGGTGGCCTCGCACAGCGAATGGGATGATCCCAGTGGCAACTCAGTTGGCCTGACCCATGAACGGCTGGCCACAGCACCCAAGGGGAGGGAGCAGGTGCCCTCTGATCCCTGGACCTTGTGTCTGGAGGTTTCCAGTCCTTGCTAAGCTCTGCTGATCCCTGCCCAAGCAGATCGGCCATCCTCAGGGAGAGGAAGTCAGAGCCCAGCCTACAGACTTCCTTTGGTTTTTGCAAAAGCGGCAAACCCCAAAATACTCCAAAACCACCCTGTGTATCTGTGCAGCACTCAGAGATGTGGCCTGCAGGTGTGAGAGCTGCCTGCTGAGTTCCTCTGTGGGCAGGACACAACGCAGGTACACTGCCCGTGTGGAGGCACCTGACCCGCTGTGGGGCCTCTGACCGACCTCCCTGGAGTGGGGGGATGGCCTCTGTCGGTCACGGGAGGCTCATCCCTGAACCATGTGTGCATCTGGCTCGGGGCCTGTCCTGATCGGAGTACAGCGTTGTTTTGATCACACGCCACGTCTCCCTCAGTCCTCTGCCCCCGTGGCTCTTCCCTGTCAACCCAGGAATCTGCAAGGGCATCATCAAAGGCTCACCGATACCACAGCTGAAAAACCACAGCCGGGGGTCAGTCTTAGCTATACTTGGTCTATAACCCACTGTCCAGATGGGCAAACTGAGGCCCCCACGAAGAGGAGGGACTTAGCAAAGTCCACACGGGTGATGTGGCAGAACCAGGCTTAGAACCAGCTTTCCAGGCTTCCGGATAAGCCCATTGATTGTGGTTTTCATGTTTTCTTTAAACAGAACCTCACCCAGGCAGAAACGAGCTACTGAAACTCAGCTTTTCCAGGTCACATGGCTGGGGGAGGACCCCTGGCCCAGCTGCTGGGCCTCCTCATTACCTCTAAGGGGGTTTGAAAACCAAAACCGTTAATAGACCACACCCAAGATCCACACTGGTGGCCTATGAACGTCACACCCACTTCCACCCCTACTCCAGGGTTTTTTTTTTGAGGAGTTTGGAGACCAAATCAGGTAATTTGCATGTGGTCATGTTACTAAATGGGGCTTGTTCATATTCAAAGGGTTTTCAAAGATGAGTTCTAGGAAATTTTCTGAAAAGGAAGAGACTGGTTTCAAGGCTGAGAAAGAGGAGATGGAAGAGAAGAGGCGTGAGAAGCAGGAGGGCCAATGCAAAGTGGATGTGGTCAGAGCCAAGGCAAGGCTGCAGGAGGGAGGCTGGGAGACAGCATCAGTACCCAGGGGGAGCCCATTTCCATGCGGGGGGAGGAGCAGGGGGCTCCAGGCTGCACTCACCGCCCTGCCCTCCGTCCCCACAGTGGGACGTTCCTACCTTTGGAATCTCAAAGAAAAGACCCACTCATCTTCAAAACAGGCTATGGATATAGTCCGCACATAGGGTATCTGATCTTTACAATAAGGGGGTATAACGCATTTCTTATTTGTATCTGTTGGACACGTTGATGAACTTGTATGTCTTAGACACTCAGTCCTGTCTGATCCTTTGTGAACCCATGCAAACTGTAGCTCCCTAGGCTCCTATGTCCATGGGATTCTCCAGGCAAGAATACTGGAGATACTGATGTATTTGAATGTGGCAAAAAGTGGAAGCAGTTAACCAGGACAGTTCAGTGATTAGACACACACCCCATTACCTGAACACTGTACAACCCAGTGGGGTTAGAAAGGCTTGCCTTCTAAACGCCCTGTAGGTATGGAGAGCCTACTGTGTTCCAGATGCTGCAGGAAGCACAGGAAAAAATAAAATAGTCACCAAGTCACAGGTCTCCCACACTCAGGTGGAAGAGGACGATCGAACAGCTTAAGGCACAGAAAACAAGGCAGTTAAGAGCACAGATTCTGGTGTCAGAGAGCTGGTTCAAAGTCCAACTCTGCCACTTACCGACTGTGTGATCACAGGGAAGTCCCTTAATCTCTCTAAGCCTCTGTTTCTTCATCTGAAAAATGGCCAAAAGAGAAAACAAAAAACACGCAGTCTCACAGAGAGGGTGTGAAAATCTAAGGAGACAGCCTGCCTCGTGCTCAGCTTAGACACAGTGAATGCTGAGCTCTGATGAGAAGCGACAGAGACGCGGAAGGCAGAGGGGACAGCAGTCACCTTCAGAGTCCCGGGGGTGGGGGAGTCAGGGAACTCGAGGGTGCAGGCTTCCTGTGCCACACCGTACATGAAAGCTCTGAGCTGCCTGATCGCTAAGCCGGCTTCCTGCTCTAGAGCAAAAACAGGAGGGCGTGCTCGGACCGGCAACCGCTGTGCGCCCTGCGCTGAGTTTAAGGCGCTTCACATGTGGGCTAACCTATAGCTTCCTGTGGGACAGAGGAGGAGACGGAACATCGTCAGACAAAGCCTGGCCGGGTCAGACTGGGGCCGGAAGCCTGTGGGGTCGAAGCCCTTCTCTACCCAGAGGACAGACACGGGCAGGTGGTATTTGTGGGTGAACTGGTGGCAAGTCCCAGATCACACGTGGAGACGAGGGACGGGGTCTGATTCCGGAACATTCGAACTGGCAGCAGATCACTGGGTATTTTGGGAAGGGAGAGAGAGCTTGAATCTGAGAAATCAGGAGGCGTCGTTGCTATTTAGCTGGTTTTCCTAAACATGGGGGAGCAGGGAGGGCCCTCCCTAAACAACAACGACGATACCCTATGGTGTTATTATTACACATAAGCCTGTGGGCTTGCAGCAGCTCCAGCCTCATACTCCATCAGCTCTGTCACCTGTGAGGTGTGCCAAGTGCTGTCCCTCCTGGGGGTGGGGGTGAAAACAACCCTATGAATACTCAAAACCCCCGGGGCCACTTTCTCTCCCCATGACCTGAGCTCGCTGACCTCTGCCCATCAATAGTGGATGACGTGTGCACGTTAGTGTTCACACGGCGGTCGCCCCACCAGCAGGAGGGAGTCACTGCCAAGGGTGGGGCCAGGCTACCTCCGACTCTCCATGGAAACCATATGACGGGAGGACTTTTTTTCATTGAAGCCCTAGTGGTAAAGAATCCTCTTGCCAATGCAGGAGACATAAGAATGCGGTTTCGATCCCTGGGTTGGGAAGATCCCCTGAAGAAAGAAATGGCAACCCACTCCAGTATTCTTGCCTGGAGAATCCCATGGACTAGAGGAGCCTGGGGGGTTACAGTCCATGGGGCTGCAAAGACCTGGGCACGATTGAAGCGACTTAGCACACACACATATTTGATTTACAGGGTTGATACCTGCGCTGTAAGCCCCACCTCTCAGGGTTGGTGGGAAAGGTAGATTTTGAGATTGTACCCTTAAAGCTTCCAGAACCGTTCCTAGCACATAGTAGGGGTGTTAAGAAAGGAGAAACCATTACTTCTTTCCTCCCTGGGGCTGTCCTGGAGGACAGGCAGGAAACCTGAGTGCCTGCAGGGCAAGGGTTGGTAACTAGAAGCTGCTGGCCCTTCCTCAGGTAGCAAACGACTCCCAGTGATCCTCGGAGTCACTTCACCCGGAGGGGCAGGTCTCGGGTTTGAATTTCTTCAGCGAGGGTCAGGCAGGTGGACTGGGCTGGGTCCCTGGAGAGCCTTTCCTGGATGGCTGCTGTGTCTACTGGCTGCTGGCAGCTGCCTCTTCCTCCAGAGGACTGTCCTGGCCCAGCCAGGGAGGAGACCACCCCTGGCCCCTAGTCTATGACAGAGGGAATCAGAGCTGCTCGAAGGTGACCCCCCTTGCCTCCACGTGGAACTAGCCCTTGGTGGGTGCCCTGTGTACTCTGGGGTCCCACGGGGTCAGGCTGGAGGTTGATTCCAGCCCGAGACACCTCCCTACCCAGCCTCTGTCTCCCCCCTGCCCTGCCGATCTCCCCTCACTGCCTCCTCAGCAACTCACATGCGCCAAATCCCTGCCTCAGGCTCTGCTGGGAGAGACCTGGGCCCCCCTGGGTGAGGCTGGTCTGACGTCAGGAAGAGAACGCCTCAACGTGAAGTGCTCTGAAGTGCTGAGAACTGTTTTTCCAGAGCGGGGAGGCTCCCGGGGCCACTGTCTGCTCCAAACTCCTGGCTTTATAGAGAGCAGCAGAATGGTGCTGCTGACCCCACGGTGAACGAGGAAACAGCCTTCTCCTCTGGCAGCTCGGTCATCACACAGAGCGGAGCACAGGAAACACTTGGGCAGCCACGTCAAGGGGATGGCGGGACCGTGGGGGACAGGGAAGCGGGCCCTGGGGTGAACTCCAAGCTGAGCTCCTGAACGAGCCGGCCACGCAGAGACACGGGTGAGGAGAGCAGAGTGCAGGTGCAGGGGAGAGTCTGTGCAAGGCTGTGAAGCAGGAACGAGTCGGGCGTACTCCTCCCGAAGCCCAGCACTTTGAGCCAAGGGATGATTTTACAGGATGAGGAGGTAGGGCCTGATCATGCAGCTCCCCTCCCCCGGGGCGGGGGAGCAAAGCCTTGTCACCCAGCAAATTAGCAAAGACGAGCGACTCTTCATGACCCCAACCTAGTCACCTCCTCTAGTTGAGCTCTGTCCTTGGGAAACCAGTGCATGCCTGTCCCACTGGGGTTTCCCAGGCCAAGTCCATCTTTCACATCAAATATTTCAAAGCCAGTGATTAAGGCTCGTGAGTCAACCAATTAGTGGCCCTCGGAACATCAGCTCCACTTTTCAAAGAGTTTCTTGAGCTTTCACGTGAAGGCGCCCGGCAGACACGAGGCTGATACTCATTTGCACAAGGCCCATAAATCTGCCGCCCCATGTCATCCCACATCAAACGGATGGGGCTGGGGGGCGCAGGAAATGTGGGGAGGACCTGCTGGGGAGAGGGGTCAGGGCGGAGTACAGGCTTCTGGGTGGGGTGCTGGCTGCCGTCCAAAGGAAGCTGCAGGTCCTGTCGCTTGCTGGCCGGGCAACCTGAAGCCAGAGCTGAAAGCACCTGGAGACTCAGTCTCCTCTCTGGAAAATGGGGACGGCGAGAACCACGAGAGAGTGGACTGAAGGCTGTGGGAAAGCTGGGCACGGGTGACTGGTCTTTATCACTGACAGCATCGGGAGCCTGGACTCGGCGGTCCTCCTTGGCCCAGGGCACCTACTCCAGCTGGGAGCAGCACCGGGACATGGGGCAAAACCCATCGTGGGTTATGGACAGAGCCTGGAGTAGAAATCTGAGGATGTCTGCCTCCTAGTCTTCCTTCCTGAGTCCTCACTCTGTACTGAACACAAATAAATTCTGACCTTTCCAAACAGGATTTCAAGTGACAAACAGAAGTGTTTGTTGCCACAAGTACGCAAAGGACACAGAAAGGAAATTCTCGTCCCTTCCTTCTTTAGACCTGAAGTATCCAGCGCCCTGAATTAAATCTGTTTGATGTACTTGCACATTTGGGCAGTAAGTACTCATCTCAGGGGTTTTAAAAGATCGACAAACACATTTTGAAAATTCTCATCAAGCCAAAGCTTGCTAAGGGACGGAAAAGCAAGGTTATCTGGGCTTGAAACTTTGACTAATGGTGTATGGGGAGGTAGACATGCAGGAAATCTGCAGTCCTTGTGAAAGTGGCGAAGAGTAACATAACAGAATTGTTCCGGAGCAACTAATAACACAGAAAAGAGACTGTCTTCAACAAGCGCATACTATGCACCCAGCGTTTTTCACAATAGAACGTTTTAGTGGATGTTTCACTTTGTAAAACACTTCATGTGGATAAAGCTATCCAATCTTCCAAACAGCCTAGCATCAGGTGCCTTATCATCACCCCACATTTAGGCAAGCACAGAGAGGTGAAGTCACTTGTCCAAGGTCACACAGCAAGTCATGGCAGAGTCCATACCAGAAGCCAGACCGCCAGGCTCTGGAGGTGACGCCAACAGTGACAAACGATCCTAAGGTCTCTCCCCTCCTCTTTCTACAGACCTTGATGGTGATACATCATCGTTTCCATTCTTAGGAAAGCCCATTGAGTTGCAGAAGGTGAAGGGCTTTTCCCAGGTCACAGGCCAGCTATGAGTCAACTCAGGGACAGTCCAGGTCCCAAGCCTCATTTCTGTCATGTGTCCCGAAGCTAACCAAACCGAGAGTGGGTTGGAAATGAGCTGGGAGGAAAGAACAAAACCATTCAGCCTGTTCAAATTCAGAGAACCAAATGGATCTGCCCTTTGCCAAACCAGTTTGGGTTTTCACGTGAATAATTAAAATTCTTTAACAGGAAATTTGTATCTTAGGCACAGCACAGGATATAAGGAGATCTTTGAAACTAACACTTTCACTTTTCACTAATTCAGGTCAGTTTGGTTCAGTTTAGTCGCTCAGTCGTGTCTGACGCTGTGACCCCATGAATCGCAGCACGCCAGGCCTCCCTGTCCATCACCAACTCCAGAGTTTACCCAAACTCATGTCCATTGAGTTGGTGATGCCATCCAGCCATCTCATCCTCTGTCGCCCCCTTCTCCTTCTGCCCCCAATCCCTCAATGATTCAAACAGCAAAGAGACGTCATTTCAAATCTATCAGAATGTCAAGGATGACAACATCTGACCTACCCCTGACCTCGAGCTCCTCCCGCCCCGCAAGACACACACCCAGGAAAACCTCCAACTGCGATTTGGGACTCGCAGACTTGCCCAGAATGGACCAGAGTCTACACACTGGCTCAGCATCTCCCGGAAGCGTGATGCTCGGAGTGGACGTGCCCTCCTCATTGTGGGAGGGGAGTCAGTGGGTGAGCCCAGGAGGAGTGAGCTCCGCCTTGTCCCCTTTCTCCCTTCTAACAGATGTCCAGGTTCCTTCAGGTGGCTCCCTCCCCTCCTCCGAGTGCCCTCTGTGGGGTGGTGAATACCCAAGCCTCCTGCCTACAACATGAGCACAAAGGGTCCCTGGAGACTCCTCAGACTTCTGTGTTCCCTGGGCAGTGAGATGCCCTCCTGGGGTCCTGACCTCTGAGCGCACACGCGAGGCTGGAAGGAATGAGGTTGTAGGAGGTGCAAGAGCCTGCATTCCAGGTCCAGACATCACTTGGGTCTGCCTGCTAATACCCTGCCTTCCTGGTCCAGGACTCGGGGCTGTCTCTTGCTCAGCCAGTTTCATAGGAAGGGAGACCACACAGCTAGTGTCCACACTGGCCTCCGCCCATCCTGTCGGCAAAATCCATCTCCCTCTCACTGTCCAGCCCACCCTCTTCACACCTCACTGTCTGGATCACTCACCCTCCCTTCCTTGATGTCCTCTGGGGTGATCCAGCCGCCTCCGCCCACCTTACTGTCTTCTTCATTTCCTAGACCTCTTGTTCCCTCCTCTTGACAGTTTTGACCTTGCTAGAAGGACCTGTCTCGGGGGTGAGATCCTAGCTATTTTCTTGGGGGAGGGCACCTCCCATGAAAGGCCAGGGAGCTGGCCCTCCCTCCAGGGACCACACTTGCTCCTGGAGCCCCTGGCCACCTCTGTCTGCCTCGCCCTCACACGTTCTCCCCTGCCCTCTCTGCTCTCCTCTGGCTAACTCCACAACTGCACTTGAACTCACCAAGTTCAACCTGCCTCAGGGCCTTTGAACTTGCTGACTGGGCTGACTTTTTCTCATCCTTCCTTTCCCAGCTCAGATGTCACCCTTTGGTGAGAAGGAATAGAAGGGCAAAGACTTTACATTTCTCCAGCTTTTTCTTTGTCAGTTTATACCCATCCACTTGATTATATTGACAATAACTCCGCAACAACAGCAGAGCAACAGTGACAAACACGGTCTGCCCAGGGTCACAGCCGCGACATGGGGAACTGGAATTGCTCATGATCAACTCCAAGCTCAGGTTCACTTCTCTAAGCCATGTGGCTGACCACAAAGGAGAGGAAACATCCCCCCCCAGATCACCTGAGATTTCACAGTTCAGTTCAGTTCAGTTCAGTCAGTCAGTCATGTCCGACTCTTTGAGACCCCATGAATCACAGCACGCCAGGCCTCCCTGTCCATCACCAACTCCCGGAGTTCACTCAAACTCATGTCCATCGAGTCGGTGATGCCATCCAGCCATCTCATTCTCTGTCGTCCCCTTCTCCTCCTGCCCCCAATCCTTCCCAGCATCAGAATCTTTTCCAGTGAGTCAACTCGATTTCACAGGCAGACTCTAAAGACACCAGTTCAAGGGCAATCAGACTACCCAGGCATTCGGCTGGAGGGACCCTTCAGAACGAGGCCAGAGCTGGTCTCTGCACCCTCAGAGCTGAAAGCATTAGTTCAGCAAGTACACAAAAAGCTCTCCTGGTGGCAGGGGTGCCCTGGCCACCCTGCCCACTGCGCACCAGCTGTTTCCTGCTGATTGGTGATGGGTCATAATTTGCTCTCTGCTGCATTCTTTTTCAAGCTTTTATAGAAACCATTCCAGGGTCATTTACGACAGCGCAGTCGCCGAACAGTCCCAGGGAGGAGGCCTAGAAGCCCTGGTCTTACCCCCAGACTCTGCCACTACCAGCTGTGTGACTTAGAGCTGATGCCTTCCCTTCTCTGGGCTTCAGTTCCTGCCTCGGAACAAGGTGAAGTTAGGAGCCCATTGGGATGGGCTCAGTTGTGTCGCTCAGTCACGTCTGACTCTTTGTGATCCCCTGTATTGTAGCCCGCCAGGCTCCTCTGTCCATGGGATTCTCCAGGCAAGAATGCTGGAGTGGGTTGCCATTCCCTTCTCCAGATGATCTTCCTGACCCAGGAACTGAACCCAGGTCTCCTGTATTTCAGGCAGATTCTTTACCACTTAGGCACTGGGAAAGCCCACTGGGATGTCGGACCATGATTTATCTACCCAGGAACTTTGATTCTGAGCCTCAGTTTCCCGATCTGTCAAATGTGCTAAATCAGAGGACGTGGAAACTTCTGCCTCACAAAGGTATTTTGTCTGTGCCATACATGTATGTGTGCACACGCTCAGCCACTCAATTATGTCCAACTCTTTTGTGACCCCATGGACTGTAGCCTGTCAGGCTCTGTCCATGGGATTTTCTAGGCAAGAATACTGGAGTGGGTTGCCAGTTCTTCCTACAGAGGATCTTCCCAACCCAGGGATCGAACCCAAGTCTGCAGTGTCTGTTGCACCATAGGCAGATTCTTTATTGCTGAGCCACCAGGGAAGGTCCCTATGTCATACAGCCATTGACAAAACTCTGAATTAGCTATAACTTTAAAATATCAGAAAGCTTATCATAAAAATCTGGCCCTCTAGCTTATTTCAATAAAGGAGGAGAAAATTATTGAACTCTGAGCTCCCATTCCCCTGAGCAACAATTCCTTGCAGTAAGCAGCAGCCACGACCTTTGGTCAGAACTTGCTCGGTTTTCCAGTTTGCCGCAGGCCTTACTCATCCCTATTGTCTTCATATCACCCCCATGGTCGCTGTAAACAGAGGGGACAGGACTACTGGATGAAAGGTTCTGACGGTCCTCTCAGCTCCTGCTTTTGGTGACTTTCCTGATATTTTTCATCCTCACTGGTGCTACCCTGCCTCCCCCTGGGATAGAGAGTATAGGGCCACCAGCTTGAGGTTGTGACCTCCAGAGCTGCCTCCCCCGTGCTGTGGAAGGGGGAGGCCCTGCCTCTGCCAGGATTCTGATCCCCTGGTCAGCGGAAAGATGATCTCCTCCAGAACACACCAACCAGCCATCAGGCCACAGGGAGCTCCCTGATGCCGCTGCAGCCGCCTATAATTACCTGCAGGGTGTAATAAAGCCCCACTGAGAAACCTTAGAAAGGACCCCGCAAGGAGAAGTGCTTCCTGGGTAATTTCCTGATCATAGAATTTCAGGGTTAGAAGGGACTTTATAAAAGCTTCTAGACCAACCCACCATCTAATGCCTCAGTCTCCTCCAGAGTGGCTAACAAGATTCCTTCCATCAAATCCTGATGATGTGCCCATCAGGAGCTGAAAATATAAAAAAGGCAACAAAGGCAGCCCTGCCCGCAAGTCCTCCCAGGCTCGGGAGGCCAGTCTGGCAAACAGACAATGAGGAGGCAGGATGTGCTCAGTGGTGTCCGACTCTTTGAGACCCCGTGTGCTGTAGCCCGCCAGGCCCCTCTGTCCATGGGGATTCTCCAGGCGAGGATACTGGAGTGGGTTGCCATTTCCTTCTCCAAGACACAGGATGGCATGGGCTCTGATTCTCAACAGCCACCACGAACTCAGCCCATACTATACGCCAAACGCTTTGCATAAATCATCTCAGCGAATTCTCAAGAAAACTATTCCTCATTTGCAGGTGAGGACTCTGAAGCTCAGAGAGGTTAAGGCCCTTGGTCAAGGTTGCACAGCTTATAGGTGTTGAAGCAGGCTTTGAACCCAGCGATATGAGACTCCAGAACTGGGTCTGTAAACACGACCTTAGCCTGCAATTCTGGAAGGGTGGCTGGGGAGCAGAGAGGGGATGCTGGGACTCAGAGCCTGCCGAAGGGACAGATGTCTGTCCTGAGTCCAGAAACACACACAGAAGAGAGAGTGAGCCCAGAGTGGGAGAGGAGCCAGGCTGAGGACAGGGTAGGCCCAGGGGTCTGGGGCCTCGGTAGCAATCAGAGAAATGCCAGTAAAAACAGAAAGAGACATCCCTTGACACCTATTAGCCTGGCAAAAAACTAGCAGGCACTGTGATGCCTGGTGTTGGTGGGTGGACATGGGAACGCATGCCCTGCGGATGGGAAGGTGGACTCGGCAGTGGTTTCAGACACCACCTGGCAGTACTGTGGCAAAAGTCACATGTAGGCATCCTCTACGCCCCAGCAGTTCTGCTCCCAGCTATCCAGGAGTGTTAGGAGCATTCAGGAGTCTATCGGGATTGCTCTCACGCATGGAATAAAAATTCTGGTTCACGAAGAATTTTTTAAAACTTGGGGAAATGTTTCTGTTGTAATGCCAAGGGGGCAGGAGGCAGAAAATACATGGGATGAAAACAGAGCCATCTCATAGGGTGACCTTGGAAGGGCCCGGGATTACATGCTAGGCACGTTTAATTTAATAAATCAATGTGGTCAAGCCTTGTTACTACAAATAATCATGTTTTAGGGACTTTTGAATCTGAAATTTCCAGTTTCCCCTGTTCATTCAATACATATGTACTGAACACCTGCTGTATGCAGGTAACGGATCAAGTGGTAGGGCGATGTGGCTGCTCAGTTGCTCAGTCAAGTTCAATTCTTTGCAAATTGGACAAAGAATTTTCAAAGTCTATCCCATTGACTGTACCCTGCCAAGCTCCTCTGTCCATGAGATTTCCCAGGCAAAAATACTAGAGTGGGTAGCCATTTCCTTCTCCAGAGGATCTTCTCAATCCAGAGACTGAACCCACTTTGAACCCACATCCTGCATTGGCAGGCAGATTCTTTACCACTGAGTCACCTGGAAAGCCCTATAGCAAGGAGTAAAATGGATGAAGACAGCTTAAGTTCTAGGTGAAAGAATCATCAGAGAAATAAATGAGTAACAGGTCAGATGTCCAGAGACCATCCACAGAGAATAAAGAACGGAGGATGGGCAGAGAAGGCAGGGAGTGGGTGTGTGCCCATACAGCTGCACTGTTTTGTGAACGAAAGTGTTAGTTGCTCAGGGTATCTGACTCTGTGCGACTCCATCGACGGTAGCCCGCCAGGCTCCTCTGTCCATGGAATTCTCTAGGCAAGAATACGGGATTGGGTTGCCATTTCCTTCTCCGGGGGATCTTCCCAACCCAAGGATCGAACCCGGGTCTCTTGCACTGCAGGCAGATTCTTTACCATCTGAGTCACCAGGGAATTGATATTCGACAGTGAATCCCATCTTGCTGGAGGCAGCGCCCTACGCCAGCAGCACAAAAACTTTAGTGTCCTGCCTTCTGGGGGGTGGCGGGGGGGGGGTCCTAGACATTCTCGCTTCATGTGAAACTTAACTGAGTTCATCAGGACGCCTAGAGCTGCTTCACATTCATCAGAGATGCTGAGTCTCGTCCAGCTGGTACCTTTCCTTTGAGTTGGGTATAGGTGGTTTCAGATTCTTTCAGCAGCAGCACGAGCGCCGTGCAGCAGAGGCTCGGTTCCTGCCAGCTCTGCTCACCAGTCTCCAACAAGAGGACCTTCACGTGCAGCATCAAAAGCCTCAACAAGTGCTCAGCTTCTGCCCCTGGGGTGACCGGCTAGGAATCTGCTCTCAGAAACGACTCAATGTGTGGACAGAGTTTTGTACCCAGAGAGGTTTACCATCATGTTATTTTTTTTTCTTTCAGTCTCACTGAGATGTAACTGACAAAAAGCACTGTATAAGTTTAAGGTTTACAACATCATGGTTTGACTTACATACATCATGAAATGATAACAAGTTTCATGAACACCCATCCTCTCATATGGACACAAAATTAAAAGAAGCAGAATAAAACTTTGTGATGAGAACTTTTAGGATTGAGCCTCTTAACATTTTTTATATCAGTATATAATACATGGGCTTCTCAGGTGGTGCTAGTGGTGAAGAACCCGCCTGCCAAGACAGGAGACATAAAGACAGGCTGGTTCAATACCTGGGTTGGGAAGATTCCCTGGAGGAGGGCATGGCAACCCACTCTAACATTCTTGCCTGAAAAAATCCCATGGACAGAGGAGCCTGATGGGCTACAGTCCATAAGGGTCACAAAGAGTTGGACATGACTGAAGCGACTTAGCATGCTTACATATAATACACAGCAGTGTTAATTATGGCTTCCCCAATGGCACAGTGGTGAAGAATCTGCCTGCAATGCAGGAGATACAGGAGATGAGGGTTTGACCCCTGGGTTGGGAAGATGCCCTGGAGGAGGAACTGGCAACCTGCTCCAGTATTCTTCCCTGAATTCCCATGGACACAGGAGCCTGGCGGGCTGCAGCCTATAGGGTTGCAAAGAGTCAGACACAACTGAGCAGGAACACAATGAGTTATATTTATCATGTACATTAGACCCCTAGGACTAATTTATCTAATAACTGGAAGTTTTTACCTTTTTCTTTCTTTCAAGTCTCTCTCCCTTACCTTCCCACTGCTGGTAACCACAAATCTGATCTCCTTTTTGAAGTGTAATTTTTTTATCATTTTTGAAGTGTAATTGACCTACAGTGCCATGTTAGTTTCTGATGCACAATATAGAGACATTTTTCTTTATATTTCAAAACGATCACCATGATAACTCTAGTTTTGATATGTCACAATACAAAGATATTATATAGTTAGTGCCTATATTCCCCACACTGAATATTTCATACCTGTGACATTTACTTTGCAACTGGAAGTGTGAACCTCTTAATCTCCTTCACCTATTTCTTTTCTCCCTTCTCTCCTTCTCCCTGGCAACTGCTAGTTTGTTCTCTGTTTTAATATCTCTAATTCTGTTTCATTATGTTCATTTGTTTCCTGTTTATAGATTCCACATAAGTGAAATCATACAACATTTATCTTTCTGTTTGACTTATTTCAGTTAGCATAATACCCTCTTAGTCCACTCACTTTAGGTGGCAATATTTCATTTTTTTATGGCTGAGTAATATTCCACTGTGTGTGTGTGTATACCACATATAATATATATATATACATATATGTATATATATATATATATCACATCCTCTTTATCCATCATCATGTTATTTTTAATAGTAAAATGCCACAGAGCTCCAACATGCTCCACCTTAAGGAAATTATTAAGTGTACCATAGTCCGTGCAAATACCTGTTATACCGTGCAAAACTCTGCATCTTTAATAATGCTCATGAAGAATTTAAAACAAGAGGAAACATTTGCTATACTCTTAAATTGTTAAAAGACAGTGGAAACAGTATTAGAATCAGATGACAGTTTTAACACTAGAGGAACCGAAATATACAGTGAAAGAGAATTCTCTGAAATGCTAAAATAGGTACTTTCCTGGAGGGGTGGTTCTGTGCAATTTTTTTTTTCTTCACATTTTCTTCTCTTTTCAGGATTCTCTTCACTGATCATGGTACTTTTATGATCATGAACTAGAACTACCAATGCTCCCCAACCCTAAAAGCTTCTGGTACCTTCAAAATCTTCTCCAGCCACTCAATGCTTGAACACACTGACCTAGCGATATCCTGAGGCTGTATTTACAGAGAAAATCTCCCAGGATTTGGGATTTCATTTCCAGAAGCTTAGACCCAAAGAAGCAAAGGAAAAATAGGATGCAATATATGATGTCAGCAAAGGTCTATGAGAACACAGGCCCGGCCAGGGTGGACCTGGCTTCCAGGAAGGAGGGCTTGGACACACCATCCCCGGATTCTGAGGCACCCAAAGCCCCACCCAGCCCCCAGAACCTCTCTCCAATCCCAACCGAAAGCCCAGGACAGTGTCATTTTCACTGAGAAGTTCTTCTTCATCTTTCAAAGCACCATCAAGGCTCCATACGGGTGAAGCTCCTTGCACTGTCCTTGTGGGAACATATTACAATGTCATGTACTGTATGCCACAGCAGAAGGTCTGAGGCTCAGAGAGGTCAATCAAGTCACCCAAGGCCACACAGCTGGTAAGAGACAAGACCTGGGACTCAGGCTTCTGCTCTGACCCCTGGAGGACTTCACTCCACGCCACAGCTGGCCCAGGAGCAAAGTGCTGGCATCCAGAAGCCTGGGTTCCACTCCCAGCAGAGTCACCCAGCAGCTGTGGAGGTTGTGTTAGTAAACCCTGGGGAGACCAGGTTCCATCTGTGAGCTGGAGGCAGAGCTGATGCTGACCCTAGGGCTTAAATGCTAAGCCGCGGGTACACTGTAAGCACATGATCAATACTGTCGTTTCTGTTGTCACTTTTGTCCTCCCTGGAGTAAGCTTGCTCTCTAGCCTCATGGTGTTCCCCAGCACATTGCCTCCCCACTTCTAAGCGCCCCCTCCATCCCAGGCCAAGGAAAGAGCATCCCTGGATCTGTCCCCCGTCCTGATGGCTCATTGGGTAAAGAATCCGCCTGCAGTGCAGGAGACACAGGTTCAGTCCCTGGGTGGGGGAAGATCCCTTGGAGAAGGAAATGGCCACTCGCTCCAGCGTTCTTGTCTGGGAGCGCTGCAGCAAAGAGGCCGGGACAGAACCACAAGAGGAGAGTCAACTCTGAGACGTGAGTGGGGTGCTTCCAAACTGTTTCTTGGCTCAGCGCGGCTGCCTTCTGGCCAGCTGTGCTCAGTTCCCCTCTAATTCCAAACAGATGGGCCGAGCCCCACCCCCGCTGCTCAGTCGCACCCGCTCCAGGGGCCTCCAGCCTTTGGACCAGAACTGAGGACAGCTGCCCAGCTTCCTGGGGAGGGTGTGGTGCAGCCCTTCCTGGGGGGTTGCGCTGTCCTTCAAACATCCCAGGGGCGGAGCCCGAGAGGTCTAGGACCACAGCAGTCAGAGGACCGGCGGGCCCGCCCTGCCCAGGGCGCGCCTTTGCACCCGGCACATGGTAACAACCACGCAGGTGCACGGCTATCGCTCCCTCCATGCTGAGAGGCAGGAAAGCCTAGTGGTTAAGCACATGAACTCCTGGGCCAACTTGCCCAAGTCTGAATCTGGCGCTGCCAAATCTTTGCTGGGCACCCCTGGGCAAGTCTCTCAACCTCTCTGTACCTTTCCCCCTCTCTCTGTAAAGAAGGGGTGGTGATGCTAAAACTAGCACCTGTCTCAAAGGGGGCCCTGCAAGGATGGAACACCCAGCCAGAAAGTGGTAGAACCAGGACACAAACCCAGCACTGTGCCCAGGACAGCGCTTTAACCACTAGGCAACACTGCCACTTCCAGCTGACATTACCATTTTGCAGGTAAGTTGACCCTCCAGCTTCTTTTAGTTCTTCCAAAGGTAGCCTTACCTTGGAAGGCAGGTCTGAGCCCTGAGCAACGTGCTTTCTGACAAGTCCCTAAGCTGAAGATTCTACCACCTTTGCAGACACGACAACTTGCCAGCCCTGGGCACCAGAGACCCTCACCCTCCGCTGTTCCCTCTTCATCACTCATTGCCTAGCAAGAACCCAGGGTCTGGGCTCCGGCAGATTGTCCAAGATCAAGGGGATGGAAGCTGGAAAGAGTGGATGATGACTTCAAGGCTCACCAGGCATCTGGAGCCAGCAAATCCATGCAGAGGCTTCATGAAAGCCTTGGTCTAATCACAGAGTTTGCTTCAACAAGCTGATATCTTCCTTTCCATCCAGACATCTGTCTCCACACAAAGAGGGCTTCCACCCAGGGGCTGAGGGCCTAATTGCTGCAGATTCCTGAGATACAATTACTTGTCAGAGAGAAACAGGGTGAATCCTGGGACTTGCAGGCAACAGAGAAACCACTGTAAAACCCTGCAATTACAGGGCAGGAACAAAAAAGGGAGCTGTCATGGCCCCTGGGGTGGAAATAGCTCAGCGTGGTTTCCTGGGTTTGCAGTACTGCCCAAGCTGAGGTCAGAGCGGCCACTCACAGGAGGAATCATGGGAGAGGTTCTGCAGCAGAGCGAAGTGGGAGGGGTGCTCGTGGCTCTCTGGCGCAGAGGTGATGAGGGAGGGAGGAGCAGGGGGCAGATGAGGACGGGGGACCAGAGGGCACACTTGCTGAGGACCAAGGACTCCGGCATGGCGTGACACTCACATACGTCACTGCAGTTAGTTCTCAGAAAAACGCAGCCACCTGGGGCCTTGTAGCACCAGTTGCCAGATGAGAAACCAGAGTCAGAGATTTGCTCCAGCCTATCAGAGTACAGGAGAAATATCAGTAACCTCGGATATGCGGATGACACCACCCTTATGGCAGAAAGCGAAGAGGAACTAAAGAGCCTCTTGATGAAGGTGAAAGGGACAGAGAAAAAGTTGGCTTAAAGCTCAACATTCAGAAAACTAAGATCATGGCACCCGGTCCCATTACTTCATGACAAATAGATGGGAAACAATGGAAACAGTGACAGACTTTATTTTCCTGGGTTCCAAAATCACTGCAGATGGTGACTGCAGCCATGAAATTAAAAGATGCTTGCTCCTAGGAAGAAAAGTTAAGACAAACCTAGATAGCATATTATAAACAGAGACATTTCTTTGTCAACAAAGGTCCATGTAGTCAAAGCTATAGTTTTTCTAGTAGCCATGTACGGATGTCAAAGTTGGACCATAAAGAAGGCTTAGCATGGAAGAACTGATGCTTTTGAACTGTGGTGTTGAAGAAGACTGTTCAAAGTCCCATAGACTGCGAGGAGATCCAACCAGTCCATCCTAAAGGAAATCAACCCTGAATATAATACTTCGGCTACCTTATTCGAAAAGCCAACTCATTAGAAAAGACCCTGATGCTGGAAACAGTTGAAGGCAGGAGGAGAAGGGGATGACAGAGGATGAGACGGTTGGATGGCATCACTGACTTGATGGACATGGGTTTGAGCAAGCTCCGGGAGAGGGTGAAGGACAGGAGCCTGGCGTGCTGCAGTCCATGCAGGGTCACAAGGAGTCGGACACAATTAACTGAACAACAACAATCAGACACTGATTCTTGAGCCCAGATCTGGCTGGATCCAGGCCCAGAAACCCATCCATGTTAACTAGGGTACACAGCCATAGCCACTGCCTGGAGAAGGGATTGCTTCTTAATAAAGGATGAGAGTTTGTAGTAGTCTGGCTTGTATTTTTCTACAAGTCCCAAGCCAAAGGAGAGGCTTGGGTTTGGTGGACAAAGTACTGGACTGGAAATCAAACCTCGGATTCAAATATTGCCTCTGTCACCAATACTGCATCATCTCGGGCAAGTTATTTCAGTTCTCTGTGCAACCACGTTCCAGCTCGAGAAAGGGGGCTGGGGTGGCGGCTTAATTCGATCCACTCTGCTTCCCTCCAGCTCTGTATGCTTTCTCTTGCATGTCAGTGTGCCCTGGGGGTTATAAGCCAAAGCTCGGTGTCAGAGCACTGGGTTCAAATTCGAGCTCTGCTACTGTGTGGTTCAACCTCTATGATGCAGAAAGCCTTGTATAACGTCAGGATAATAATATCCACAGCACAGGCAGTTATGGATTTTAAGCAATGTGTAGGAATAGTGAACAGTGTGTGAATCGTACTTGGAGCACACAAGGGGCTGTGTGTGCTCCTGCCTAAGTATATGTAGGGACTCAAGCCACTCAGACCCCAGAACATTCTAGTGTAAGGATCTGCTCACCTCCTGGGGGGTCTCACGCCTCAATGCCTCCTTTTCAGGGACTAAGAGCAGACAGGAAGTTCCAGGTGCCTCCAGACCCCATCACAGTTCTGCGGTTAAGGCCAGGTGTCTCAGAAGTTTGTGGGCTGCAGCCAGGCGGTGGGGGGGTGGGGTGGTGGTGTGCATTCCTGGGCTGTCAGGGGTCGGGAGGGCTGAGCGGAATCCTCCCAACGCCACCTCATGGGGATGGCATGATCTGCACCCCCTTAAAACCAGTGCAGCAAAGATGTACCTGGAGGAGGGGATTTAGTGACCCGCCCAGGGGTCCCATTTGGTGCTGGGAGGGAAGAAGCAGGGTCCTCCTCTGCTTGCTAGGCTCAGGACCTGCAGGAATGTCATCGCCTCACTCACTGACCCTTCCTGTGTCCTGGCAGCTGGCCCTGGCACATGCCAGTCAGGGAGGGTGCAACGCTGGGTGTACACACTGTGCTCAGGAAGAGCTCCTGCCCAGCGACAGGGAGCCCGTGGCAACAGCAAACAGGATGTGCGTGTGCCGGTCAAGCCGTTTTCCTCTGCAGCCAAGGCTGAGTCAAGACCAGGATTCCTCGAATGGCCACCCGTGGGCCCGATCTGGCCAGCCGCCTGTTTCGGTAAATGACATTTTACTGGAACACAACCACGCCTGTTCATCTCTGTACTGCCCGTGGCCACTTCTGCGCGGCCATGGCATATCTGAGCAGTCACAACACAGACGATCCAGCCCACAAAAACGAAAGTGTTTACTATCTCCGGCCATTTACAGAAAGAGCTCTCTGCCCCTGCTCTGGACCCCCAAGGGCTCTGAGGACAGGGCTGCGAGAATCCTTCTGACACATCAGAGCCTCCTCTCCTCCGTGGGAGGTGAAAACAGCCACCAAGGGGGGAGGGGGGGCGCTAAAGGGGAGGGAGCATTGAGGACCTAGGACCGATTCCCCAGGAGGTGGCCCTTCTGTTGAGTTAGTAAGGGCTGGTAGGGGACCTGCTGGGTGAAGAAATAGGTGAAAGGACTTCCCTGGTAGTCCAGTGGCTAAGACTCCGGGCTCCTAGAGCAAGGGTCCCGAGTCTGATCCCTGGTCGGGGAACATGCCTCAATTAGGTGTCTGCACGCTGCAACTAAAGAGCCTACAACTAGGATGCAGCACAGCCAAATATTAATAAGCAAGTAAATATATATTTAAAAAATAAAAGAAATAGGGGATGGGCACTCCAGGCAGAGGGATGGCCAGGCAAGGACGCAAGGGTGCTGCGAGTACTGAGCTGGGAGATGGGTGCACGCGGGGAGGCACAGAAGCGCTGCACAGTCAGGCACTGAAGGCTGCGGGAGCAAACCTTGCAGCAGTGGGTCCCCCTGTCCAGCTGTCTCCAGCCACAGCAAAGATGACACACACACAGTTCAGGCTGCCATTCCCTGCCTCGTGGAATTTAGCATCTTGTGGGGGAATGTGACAGGCAAATGCCAGGCAGAACGTGCTGAGTGCCTGGGAGGGGCACAAGAGCATCTGAGCAGGTTCTGAGGAAGGGGAGAAGTCAAGGTCCATTTGGGGACAGGATGAAAGGGTTCTAGAGGACAGATGGAATTTGGGAAAGTCCCTAGGGGCTTAGAGGTTGGGGGTGGTGCTCCTGAACAAGGGTAAGAGGTCATGAAACCCAAGACCAGCTGCCGCCCACTTGGCGGACAGAAAATTGAAATGCCCAGCTAATGGGCCGTAATCTGGTAGGCGGATTAATTTCCATCTGAGCTGGAGGATGCGAGGCTAGGGGCCAACGTGGATGACCTCGGATGTCCAGAGAAGGGGCTCCAAGCCCAGTCAAGGGCTCAGGGCTGGTTACCCAGAGGAGGGGAGACTGACTAATTATAGGAGGAGGGAATTAACCACAGGAAATCATTGAAGTCCATGGAGACAAGGGTCATCCCTGGAGACAAATGTCACCCAAAGTCCAAGGTGAAACGCCTATAATCTGCCCTCCGCTTCCTCCCTAGTCATCTGGCCCCTCACTCACTTTGTAGGGCCCCCTGAGTCCACTGCTGGTCAGACTCACCAGTCACACTCCTCCTGACCTAGGGCTTGGCCATGGCGGCCCCGGTGCCCACCTGGGTCAGATCCTCACGGCCTCCAGGTCTCTGCTCAGCTGTCTGCTCTCAGGGTGGCTGCCCTACCACCTCCACTGGCGGCCCCCTCAAATCCTCTCCTCCCCTTGCTTCTCTCTCTTCCAGCACTTCCCATCTTCCTACAAATCTTTGAATCCTTTACTTTGTCTTTTATCAGAAGTCATGGATTATTACATTTCCCAATGGATTGACTGAAGCAGCCCCGGCTTTCTGAATCCTGCCTGGTACAAGGAGGCATCCAGTCAATATTTGTTAGTAGAATTAATGAAAAAAGCAAGAGGAAGAGCAGCAACCAGCACTTTATTAAAAGACCCTCCGCCCAAATTCCTTCTTCCTGTGCTCGAATGCTATGGCTGGATAATTCATGCTGACCTATTTTTTTTTTTTCCCCTCTCTTTGAACTGATGTGTATTTTCAAAGGCTAAGGGAATGCATATGCCTTGGCAAAGCTCACACTGAGAGCTTCTAGACAAAAAGCATTTCAGGAAAACACTCCCCCTGTGAGCCGTGCTGCTGACAGAGCAGCCCGTGAGCCCCCAGGAGCCGCCTGGGGTTTCTGGGGACTCTCTGGGGCCAGGCACCTGGGACCCCCACTTTGATATCTGCCCCAGCGGCCAGATGTTCTCAGTCAGGCGGCTAAATGGAGACAGTCACTTCACCAGCAAAGGGAGGAAGAGAAAATGAGAAGGACGGTCTGGGGTTGTCACCAAGCCCTTGATCGGGGCTCCAGGGAGCACGAGGGGGACAGACACATGGCCCCACAGCTGAGCTAGCGTCTGGCCAGGCTCTGCGAGACAGACTCTGAGCACAGTGTGACGGTCCCTGCAGTGCCCCCACCCAGGTGAGGGGTCAGAAATGCTGCCATAAGATGCGGTGCCGGGCTGGGGGATGAATCGGGAGATGGGGAGACATATACACACTACTATGTACAAAGCAGATAACTAATGAGAGCTTATTGTATGACTCAGGGAACTCTGCTCAGTGTTCTGTGGGGACCAGAAGGGGAAGGATGTATGCGCTCGTATAGCTGATTCACTTTGCTGTTCAGCAGGAACCAACACAACCTTATAAAGCCACTACACGTGAACAAAAATTAATTTAAAAAAATATGGCTCCGTTTAAGATTCAAATTCTTAGAAATGAAGTGAAATGGGTGACTCTTGCTGTGGTGGCTTAACATTGTTTTTCATTCAGCATACACATATATACACACACGGTATATGTGTGTTGTATGATGTGTATACACACATGCACACGTGTAGTATGCACATGGCATGACATGATATAAATACATATAGACACACACAGCGTTCACATGAAGCATGATGTGCATACACAGATGCATACATTATAGCATGCATGCACACGTGTGTGTGGCTACTTGCATTTAATAAGCACCAAGCACTGTTCTCTGACTGCTATTCATATTCGATCATTTAATTCTCATAATCATCCTGAGAAGGAGGTACTACTATCCCATTTTACAGAGGCTGGAGGCGAGGCACAGAAGTTGCCTCTCTTGCCTAAGGTCACCCGGCTGGGTGCAGGTGAACCTGGGAGGCGGCCTCCCTTCCCCTCTCAGCAGCCTGCGTGAAAAGCCAAGTTCTTAACCATGTACCTGTGCTCCGTCATTGTGTTCCCAGGGCCGCCGGAGTGTCCATGAGGGCAAAACCACTTTCTCGGCAAGACGTTACTCGCGTTTTCATTCTCACTCTCTCAGGAACTGACTTCTGCCTCTGTTTCCCAGAGACAGGTGGCATGGGGTTCCAGCACAGACCGAGGTGACGGCAGACTGAGAACCCAGCTGCTTTCCTCTGAGCCAGACGCGGAGATTAGTAAGACGATACTACTCCTCTCACTACATCTCTGTTTCATTTGGGAGAGGAGCTGTTTTTCATTATACTTATATTAACAGGTGATTGACCTAGTATCGCCAATTTTAAATAAAAAGATAAATATGTAAAGAATGTCTCCTTAAAAGACAGAAGGCACAAATCTATTTGAGACCATCAGTAACATTTAGGACCCTGTAAAGAGGCCTTCAAAACCAACAGTTTAAGAACAGATGCTGTGCTACCAATTGCCCCTTGGGGTTTTTGAAGAGCGCATCTTGGCATTTCCTGCGTGGCTCAGGACTGGCCATGTTGCAGGACACACAGAATCCCGGGCCCCTACTTACAGAACATCAGAAGACCCTGCCCCCAGCTGCTGTGACAGCCAACATGCCTCTTCCTATGTGTAGGAGTGTGTGACAGAGTGTGTATTTGTGTGTGTGCATGGGGGGAGGGACATTGGACCCAATTGAGAGCAGCAGACCCACTCGCCCTCACAAGCTCTTACTGTTGCCGCCTCCGGCCTTTGCATGGGTCCTGCTCCCGGTTCAGCGGGAATTGTCTTCCAGCTCCCGTCTCCTGGTCTGTCTTCCTCCCTTTGTTCCGTGACAAAGTCACAACTGATAACACGTTTTCAGGAACCCTGAAAACATTCTCAGGATCTCTCTCCTGGGAACTTAGCCCAAGGACTCAGTAATGAAATAAAATGCTAAAGCCACTAGATGTTCAGTGCGGTGTTGTTTACAATGATGATGATGATGACGACATACACTGACATACATTATACAGAAATATGCTGCCACGGAGATGACTGAGTCACGTGGTGCTGCCACCTGATGGGTCATTACACAACTATACGGGATGACCCCTGTTCAGGACAACTCCAGAAGCACTCACCGAGTAACCCCTCCTTGACCCGGATACTGGGGGCTCAACGGGGAAGGAGATGCCCTCAAGGAGGTTTCAGCTAAGTGACTGTCTACCTGCTGAGGTTTCAAAGTAATGGGAACCAATTCCAAACATCTAGCCACTCCCCTGTCCCAGAGGCCTTCCCTTCAGTCCTTCTCCTTTTCTGACGGCCAATCTCCCAGCACTGGGGATATTTTCAGTGCCTGTGACAAAGTGTTTATTGGAAGGCCGCTGAGCCAAAAGGCGATATGCCTCTTCCTCGCACGGTGCATGGGACATTTTGGCCAAGTGCATTTCAGACAGGCTGGCTCTGGGTCCTTCCCATGTCCTTCTTCCTCTTTCTCATGATCCAAATATGAAAGGGCTGTGGTGTGCTGTGGTATCCTGGCAGGGTGTGCTTGCTTAATTTAGGCTGAGCATGTAGATCTATAAATAGCAGGTGTTCTGAAGGCAGGCAGGCAGAACTGTGAACAACAGAGATGGTAGGCAGTTCCAACATTAAAGAGCCAGAGCCTCTAGACGTGGGATTTCCCCCATCTCCAGTTCTCCAAAAGTTGGAGGTGGAGCAAGTGTGGCAGGCTGAGTGATGCCCCAGACGGTGTCCAAGGAGAGAGAAATGATCCCCAGGGGGACGCAGGCCTGTGTCCAGCTCAGCAGAGGGGTCAGTGAGCTGGACATCGTGTTGACCAAACCAAAAGCCAGGGCTGGCTCTGCGTGGCTGAGACAAGTAGACAAACCGTGCCCGCTTTCAGCGGCTCATGCTTGGCCCTGGAGATGCAGAGCTGCACCTGGCCCAGCTGGCTTCTCAAGAAGTCCCCACGAAGGATGAATCACACATTCCTGTTCCTCGTTGAGCTCCTGGGCCAACAGGGAACACAGACACACACACAGGCCAGGCACCATAAGCAGTGGAGTCAGCAGGATGAAAGTCAGACACACACACATAACGCGGGCACACACACACCGGATGTTTTGGGGAATGTACAGGACGCAGGGAGGAAAGAGTCCCAGAAGAAGCAGTGCTTGAATTGAGTTTTGAAGGAAAGACGATTGAAGCAGGAAGATAAAAGAAGGGCGTTCTAGGTGGAGGGCAGAGCAGATAAACATCACATATTCCAAGTCCTGGTGACAGCAAAGCTACTTCATTTAGCATGAATGCTATTTAGGGTGATGAGAACAGAGGAAGCATCTGTATCTCTATCTGTAACTGTGGCCACGGTACTGTGTGCCGTGCTCAGTCGCTCAGTCGTGTCCCACTCTTTACAACCCCATAGACTGTAGCCCTGCAGTCTCCTCCGCCCTTGGGATTTTCCAGCAGGAACACCGGAGTGGGTTGCCAGTCTATTCTCCAGGGGACCTTCCCGACCCAGGGACTGGACCTGCATCCCTTGCATCTCCTGCATTTTATCTGTGTAGTTGTAAACGCCTGACAATTAGCTCTTTTGACTGCAATGTAAGTGCCTGACGTGAAGCTTTTAATTGTTTAGGCATCTATGTCGTAAACACACTGCCCCAGACACGCAACTAAAGAGTCACGTGGCCCCACCCATGAAGTTCCTCTTTCCAGAAAGTCTGGGTGATCTAGATAACTGACCTTCTGAGTGCCCTTGCTTTTCCCTACCTACGCTTGCTTTAATTCCCTCTCTATTGTTTCAGATTTGCCAGTGAAGAGCGATCTTGCAAAACGCTAGCCCTTCCCCCCACCAACCCTGGCCCCAATAAAGGCAGAACCCTGGGTCTATGCGTGCCCCCCACCTCCCTATGTGGCCCTGGGCATGCCATTTACCTCCAGAACTCGTGAGCCAAAAACCTTGTTTGTTTTTGTTTTTCCCTAAGTTCCCTGATGGTCATTGCTGAGGTGCATCTTGTAATCATATTAAGAACTACAAGGGCCAGAGAGTAGTGATGAGGCTGAGGATCTTGGCAGAGCACCAGGTCATGGTGGCCTTGTCTGTCCTGTGGTGGAATTTGGACTCGGTCCCTAGAACATAAGGGAAATGGTCAAGGAAAGGCACAACTCGATTCCCTTCAGAAACAAAGGTTACTGGTGAACGCCCAAATGCTTATCAGCCGGGTCTGTTCTGTCTGAACAGAATAGAAATTGTTTTTTGGAGAATAACTCAGTCTGTGGTCTTGGCTTCTAAAAGGACATTATTTTGCTGACAAAGCTATGGTTTTTCCATGAGTCATGTATGGATGTGAGAGTTGGGACTATAAAGAAGGCTGAATGTCGAAGAATTGATGCTTTTGAACTGTGGTGTTGGAGAAGACTCTAGAGTCCCTTGGACTGCAAGGAGATCCAACCAGTCCATCCTAAAGGAAATCGGTCCTAAATATTCACTGGAAGGACTGGTGCTGAAGCTGAAGCTCCAATACTCTGGCCACCTGATGTCAAGAACAGACTAATTGGAAAAGACCCTAATGTTAGGAAAGAGTGAAGGCAGGAGGAGAAGGGGACGGCAGAGGATGAGATGGTTGGATGGCATCACCGACTTGACAGACATGAGTTTGAGCAGACTCCGGAAGACAGTGAAGGACAAGGAAGCCTGGCGAGTTGCAGTCCTTGGGGTCGCAAGGAGTCGGACACAACTGAGCGACTGAACAGCAGCAACAACGAACGTCCGCGCTTTGGGTGGATGACCTCCTGTGACACTAGTGTTGTTAAGGCCACTGGGCCTGACAGCAGCAACTACCCCTGGGGGTCTGTGCTGTAACCAGACACTTCCCCGGCTGCCCTCAGAGCTCACCTACATCCCACCAGCACAGCCATAATGTAATAACACTTACAACAGGGCTGTAACTCATCCAGCATTGCCTACGGGCCAGGCACCGCGCCCAGCTTTTTGCATCATCGTCTCATTTAATTCTCACAACCCCCTGTAGGTGGGTACTGTGACCATCCCATTTCTTACAGATCCGGGATCTGAACAACAGAAAAGCAGGATGCCTGCCCAAAAGCTGGAAAGGTCAGACGTGGGTGCTGCCAGGCAGGTGCCACTCCAGGCCTTGAACCTGCCACAGCCTGCCTGTCCCCGTGGGGGTCCATCTCCCCTGGTGGGTGGGACTGGCTCCATTAATGGAGAGAACAAAGCTCATCAGGTTAAGGATGCACAGCTGGCAATCAGAGAGCCATCCTGAAGCTTTTTCTTTGGAATCCAGAGCCCCTGCTTCCTCCCTTCCAGCCTGGCTGTCCACGGGGGCTGGATGTTTGAACATTCAGGGAGAAGGGCACTCCCTGCAGCTGTCAGGAGCTTGACCTTTTCTAGAAGATGGTAATGATGTGAGGTGTGGCTGCTGACGACTGTGAAGAGCCTCCACTCTGAAGGCCAGGAGGTCTGTGGATCCTTGGTCCATTTTAGAAATGAGGCAATAGGTGCGGTGGGGGGGGGGCTGGATCTGAGGGCTGGGGATCAATCAGAGTCCCAGGAAAATACGTCCAGGGTCACGTGGAGGGAGAAAGCCCAGGCAGACCTTGCAGCCAGAAGCCAGACGATATTTCTGCTTTGCAAATAGGGTCACCTGTACCATTTTTCCAGATTCCACGTATACGAGTTAATATACGATAGAGAGAACAAACGCATGGACACCAAGGGGAGAAAGTGGGTCGGGATGAATTGAAAGATGTGGATTGACGTGTATACACTGTGTGCATACATGTTCAGTTGCCTCAGTTGTGACCGACTCTGCGACCCCACGGACTGGGGCCCACCAGGCTCCTCTGTCCAGGGGATTCTCTAGACAAGAATACTAGAGTTGGTTGCCATTTCCTCCCCCAGGGGAGCTTCCTGACCCAGGGATTGAACCTGGTCTCCTGCATTGCAGATGGATTCTTTACCACTGAGCCACCAGGGAAGCCCCATAAATACACTATTACGCATAAAACCGGCTTCCCAGGTGGCGTTAGTGGTAAAGAACCCACCTGCCAATACAGGAGATTAAGAGACATGGGTTTATCTGTGAATAAAATAGTTAACTGAGAACCTGTTGTATATAGCACAGGAAACTCTATTCAGTATTTTGTGGTGACCTGAATGGGAAGGAAATCCAAAGAAGAGGGGGCTATGTGTACATGTGTAGCTGAGTCACGCTGCTGTACAGCAGAGACTAACCCAGCACTGTAAAGCAACTACACTCCAGTAAAAGTTAATTTAAAAAGAAGCTGGACATACATTAGCAGCAGGAGAGCAGAGTCCATGCTTGAGTTTGTCATCCTCACATTCCCAGTACCAGGCACGTAACAGACTAAGTTAAAACCTGTTGGATGGATGTGTGAACCAGGGAGTCACTATGACCGTCCAGGAGAGGGCACGGAGGCTGGGAGGGCGTTCAGGCCCCGAAACACTGCTGCCACTGCCGTTTCTCCTGTGCTCCAGTGCTGCACCGAGTCAGAGCGTCTCAGCGCGCTGGGAAGAATCCTCTGCGTGACCCAGACAGGTGGGATGAGGCGGAAGGCATGGGGGGGGGGGTCCGGAGGGAGGGGACATGTGTGTGCCTATGACTGGTTCATGTTGGGGCGTGACAGAAACCAACACGACATTGTAAAGCAATTATCTTCCAATTAAAAATAAGTAATTTTTTTAAAAAAGAGTTCTGTAAGGATCAAGTATGTAATACCCCATCCTGTGGATGTCCTTTAGCCACTCACCAATGTTGGACACTAGGGATGCTTCCACAACGTTTCTATAGAAGAGTTAGTTAGGCAGCGAGGATCCAGGAGAAGCAATGGAGCGAGCCCTGCCTCCAGAGCCTTGGAGGCAGACTAGGGACCTTGAGAGCCCAGCTCCTCCACTGGTTAGCTGTGCATCTGTGAGCAAGTGACTTAGCCACCCTGTGCCCTGGTTCCCTCATCAGTAGAACAGGGAGAATGTTGGCAGCTGGCTTTCAGGGTGGCTCTGGGGGTAAAGCTGTCAATATTCGGGGCTGTCAGGAGAGCCTGGCCAGCCCTTTGTGAGCGCTCACACTAACCCCACTGGCGCTTACACCCCTAAGTCCAGGCGACTCCACGGAACATCGTCCTGGAAGTGGGATCACACGGTCAGCCTGCAGAACTCTAAGGAGAGCACCTGTGGAAATCCTGGCAGTATTAAGAAAAAAAAAGTCTTTAGCCCAAGAACAAAGGCTCAAGGGACCCAGAAGACGAGGCTGCCCTACTGTACAGCAAGTTCCCTACATACGAACAAGTTCCATTTTAAGAGCACATTTGTAAAGTAACTAGCCTCCAATTAAAATCAATTAATTAATTAATTTTTTAAAAATAAAAATAAAAACACACATTTCAAGATTAAAATAAAGGGGGAAAAAAGAGCACATTTCTAAGTTGAAAGTCCAACCAAGTTAGTTTGCTGCTGCTGCTGCTGCTGCTAAGTTGCTTCATTCGTGTCCGACTCTGTGTGACCCCATAGATGGCAGCCCACCAGGCTCCCCCATCCCTGGGATTCTCCAGGCAAGAACACTGGAGTGGGTTGCCATTTCCTTCTCCAATGCATGAAAACGAAAAGTGAAAGTGAAGTCGCTCAGTTGTGTCCGACTCTGTGCGACCCCATGGACTGCAGCCCACCAGACTCCTCCGTCCATGGGACTCTCCAGGCAAGAGTACTGGAGTGGGGTGCCATTGCCTTCTCCATAAGTTAGCTTAGGCACCCAGATAACACAATCTGCTATCTAGCACTGCACTGTAACAGGCTTATAAAACTTTTCACACAAATAGGACATAAAAACAAACACACAAAATAAAGAAATTTTTTTGTTTTTAATCTTACAATACAACGCCTTGAAAGCTACAGTACAGCTGCATCGCCACAGCATCTACGCTTGCTCCTGGGCATCCTGAGCTTGAGATAGAAGGTGCGGCCCCGCTGTTGTCCACACAGCGCTGCACAGTAAGGGACAAGAAAGACAACCACCCGTAAAAGACGCACCTAGGTGACAGTGATGATGCAGCCAGACGCACAGACTCATTTTCAGGATGTACTAACTCGCATTCACACACTTGCATCTTCGAAAGTTCCCAGCTTGAAGGTTCATATGTGGGGGCCTTGCTGCATGAACACCAGCATTCCCGCTGCAAGCCTTTCTGCCAAGTGTCCATCCAGCCTCCTGCAGGAAACAAACCCTCGTGCCCTTTCACCTCCCCCACTGGAGGCCTGAGGACCAGGGACCCTCAGAGGATCCCCACCGATCTAGGGCTTGTCTTTTAAATTCCTAACCTTAGATTCTTTTCTTAGGAGAACTCCTAAATTCTATTAGCTTCCAGCCTCACAGAACCCATAACTGCGTGTCTACATATCACTAATTTGTTCATCTGTTTCTCCCATTAAATTATTTTTTTTAAGTTTATATTTTATATTGGAGCATAGCTGACTAACGGGGCTTCCCTGGTGGCTCAGTGGTAAAGAATCCACCTGCCAGTGTAGGAGACATGGATTCAATCCCTGGGTCAGGAAGATGCCCTGAAGAAGGAAATGTTAACCCACTCCAGTTATTCTTGCTTGGGAAATCTCAGGGACAGAGGAGCGTGGCAGGCTACAATCCATGGGGTCACAAAAGAGTCAGATACGACTAAACAACAACAACAATAGCTGATTAACAATGCTGTGATAATTTCATGTGGACAGCCGAGGGGCTCAGCCTTACATGTGCAGGCATCCATTCTGCCCCAGGCTCCCCTCCCATCCAGGCTGCCACCTAACATTGAGCAGAGTTCCCTGGGCCCTACAGTGGGGCCCCTCCAAAGTATTAATATGTTGGAGATACAGCCCTTGTCTTAGCCTGTTATCCCTCCAGTGCTCGGCCCAGTGCCAGGCACCCAGGTGTGCTCGTTGAATGAATGAGGGAATGAGAAGGAAAAACATCCTGTGAAGGGAAGTTTGTTCATTTCACTCCTTCCACTTGGGTTCCCTCCTCAGACTCACCCAGGACAAGGTAATCTTTTTCCACCTGAAGCATCTCAGACACTCAAAGAGGGCTCCTGCCTTCCTGGGACACAGCCCTGGCTTCTGCAACGAGTGCCCTTTTCTTAAAGGTTATCAGCAACAGAAATTCCACCAGCCTTTCGCTGCTGTCCTTTTCCACCCCCCTAACAACTGCCAGGCTATGCTCTTATCTTGCCCTGCAGTTTGCCTATGGGCCAGCTGATACCATTTATTTTGGGAGAGGAAATGCTTGAGTTCTGAGGGAGAGAATGCACACATGTGACTCTTCAGGCCTGAAAGGACTCATGGCAGGAAATGGACTTGGCTCTGGGGGTGGTGGGAGGCCACAGCCCCTGGGGGTGAGCAACTGAGTCCCCTCACCTGTCCTTAGATCAGCAGCCCCTGCTCACCAACCCCCTTCACTGTTTTATCTGCAGTGGGACTCAGTTCCTTAAACATCTCAGAGTCACCTTCCTGGGCCACCATGTCTACACTGTGATCCTCCCAGGGTCCCCTCTGCCTGCCCCCAGCCCTGCCACTCACAGATCCATTTCTTCCTGCTCAAGGCCAATCTCCTGCCTTCCCTACCATTTGCCAGCACGTGAACCCTAAGACTCTTGAGAGTCCCTTGTACTGCAAGGAGATCCAACCAGTCCATTCTAAAGGAGATCAATCTTGGGTGTTCATTGGAAGGACTGATGCTAAAGCTGCAACTGCAATACTTTGGCCACCTCATGCGACGAGTTGACTCACTGGAAAAGACTCTGATGCTGGGAAAGGTTGGGGGCGGGAGGCGAAGGGGACGACCGAGAATGAGATGGCTGGATGGCATCACCGACTCTGTGGACATGAGTTTGAGTGTACTCCGGGAGTTGGTGATGGACAGGGAGGCCTGGTGTGCTGTGATTCATGGGGTCGCGAAGAGTCGGACACGACTGAGCGACTGAACTGAACTGAACTGAACTCTCTGGGTCTCTGTCTGACTAGAACAGGGCCCGGTGCATCAAGAGATCTGACAGCTCTCTGACTCAGTTCTGATTTGCTTGAAGCACAAATAAAACTAGGATCCACTGCACATTCTGCATATATTCTGCTGAGAGCCGGGAACACAAATGTATTTATGTTAAGGCCTCTGTGCTTAAGTAGCTACCCCTCCTCCCCGGAAAACCCCAGTACGAGAGGAAATGCCTTCTCCCCAGAGAGGTCCAGTTCTGTAATCACACCTTCAACCAGATCAAGGTCTCTGCAGGCCTAGGACAGCAGCCACACGCCACCCCCCAGGAAGCAGACAGGCACACCACAATCACACACGGACACGCGGTTCCACCACGCGCATTGCCACACATCCTGTTACATGTGACATGGCTGTTTCAGAGATGTAGTCATAAGCACAGCTCCTGGGGTGTGAAGCGAAGGAGACAGTGTCCGCCGGCATGGCTTGGCTTTCCTGCTGCTGCGAGGGCCTGAGACCCCCCGACCCGCGGGGACAAACGCTCGCCTCACCTCCTGCTCCTTTTCTTTCTTCCGAGACTGTTCTGTCTCCCAGGGCCAGCTGATGAAATGTCAGCCTGCAGACAGGCACTCTCTGCAAGCATGCCCCATTCACTGGCCGCATCACTTTGCACAAGTTAAGGGATTTTTCAGAATCTTGCTTCCTCCTCTGAACTTGGGCCACTGGGATTTCATGAGCAGTAATGACCAGAAAGGGGTCTGGACAGGATCTGATCCACAGTTTAGTAAATGTGGTGGGCGGTGGTGCTGACAGCAGGGACGGGGTGACTCCAGCATTTAGATGTGCATCAAGAACATTCTAGCATCATCAGTGTGCAGGTAAGGTGGTTGTAACATAGAGACAGGTTGAGTTAGAAATGGGCTTCTCAGGTGGCACAGCAGTAAAGAATCCACCTGCCAAAGCAGGACACATGGGTTAGATCCCTGGGTTGGGAAGATCCCCCGGAGGAGGAAATGGCAACCCACTCCAGTATTCTTACCTGGAAAATCCCATGGACAGAGGAGTCTGGCAGATTGCAGTCCATGGGGTCACAGAGTCGGACGCGACAGAGTGACTGAGCACACAGCCACACGTGTGAGTTAGAGATAATCTAGACGGTGTGTACATGTACATATAGAAACACACATATATGATGTGGGTGGATGTATATGTGAAGACGTATGCATGTGTCTAAAAAGATGGATGTGTGTATAGCCACACATACACACCCCCATCACACACATTTCACATTGCCCAGCTCCGTCTGCCCAGAGGGCCCGGGAGCAATGCTACCCCAGTCATAAAGGACACGCCTTGTCACCAGATGGCACTTCTAAATAACATCCTGCACTGAAAGGTGCCAGGATTCCTTGCAAAATGCTAGCTCTGAGGCTGGGCAGAGGGAGCACAAAATGAGGCTAGAATATTGTGTTGCACCAACAAGCAAGAAAGTGCTCAAAGCCAACAGGGAGATGTTAAAAAGATGCAGCAGTCATACCTCACTGGATACATCTGGGACAACTTTAAAATACAAAGAGAACTAATGATAACAAAGGATTAAAATTTATTAAGTACAGTTAAAATCTGCCAGTTCACAGCCCGCATAAAGAAGGAAAGGAAGGAGGAATGTTCTTTTCTACGGTGGAAAACCGACTAACAAATGAAAAAGAAACAATGAAATGAGAAAAATCGTATTTGGTAACCACGCTGATAATAAACGGATGCAGGCAAGAACCATCAATAGATGCTGAAGCTCGTGTGGCAGATTAAGGAGTAAAAGGATATTTACAGAGTCTTAGAGACGCTCCCCATAAGACACTTGATAATTACAAAAATGAAATGGTAACTTCACATGGAGACACCTGGCAGAGGCCACCTCAACCAGGTGACAAAGCAACATCACCAGCTCTGAGACAGACCAACATCATCCTCCTAACAGGAGGCACTGAGGACTCAGCATCAGTTCCGTGAGATTCCTGGCAAGAGCACACGGTCTCAATCGAATCACAAGGACACATCAGACAAACACAAACTGAGGGATATTCTGGAAAATAATTGGCTTGAATGTGTCAAAAAAAAGGTCAGTGTTATGAAATACAAATCAATGTTAGCAGCAAATCAATGCTAAGCTTCTGACTCAGCTGTACTGGGTTTACAATAATGCTGTGATTTCAGAAATATATAAAATGCTAACACTTGAGAAATCTGGGTAAAGGGTAACCATGATTTTCTGACTATTCTTGCAGCTTACCTGTAAATTTGCAATTATATAAAAATGAACTAACTGAAAAAAAACAGTTTTTAATAGAAAAGAATGCTCTGGGTTTAACTTTATTTAATTTTCATTCATTAAAATTTAAATAGCCACAGATGGAGTGGATATATGTGGACAGCTCAGCTCTAGACCAGGGACCGACACTTTTTTTTTTTTTGTCTTAAGGACCGGTCTGTAAATATTTCAACCTTTGGGGTCACACTTTCTCTGTCGCAATGGTTGCTGTGGTGTGACATACCACAGATGGCCCCGATGGATGAGCATGGCTGAGTGCCAATAAAACTTTATTTGTAAAACATGGCAGGAAGGACTTGTCCTGTGGGTCACAGGGTTTGCTGGCTGAGCGCTCACCCCAGGACACACCAGACTGTCATTGCAGCGCTTCTTTGGGATGACAGGCACTTGTCATAGAAGGATTTCCCAGTTTTCATGAGAGCACAAAGACCTCTAAAAACAGAGACGTTGCTTGTTACTCTAAGAGGCGCACGTTTCCCGTTGAGGGAGAAAACCTTCCCTCTTTATGGAATACCCCAGTTGCAAAGTGATCAAGAAACAGCGGAAATCGCCCCCACCTCCATCTTCTCCCTACAACCTGCTGTAATCCACAGAAGAAACAGCAGAGTTTCTCACTGGTGCTAGTCAGTCATTACCTCAGTGGGCTGAGGGAGTGTCCATCTCTGCTCATCAGACGACGTCCTGGACACAAAGCTCAGAGTGTCTGCTCACCACAGCCCCTGGAGATGCTAATCACTTCTACTGGGATTTCCACATCAGAAAGGTTGAATTTGAAAACAGTACCAGCTGGAAGTGAAGAGGATAAAAGTTTGTCAGCTTTGACATTTCACTCCCCGCCTTTTGAAGATGACTCAACATAATTAAAAGGCATTCACCGACTTTCCCATTCACCCAGTCAATGATTTATACATCAAATATTTTGTAAATAACCCCCTGTTCTGTTCCATGCTCAGAGTCAAGTGCCAGAGACAGAAAGGTGAATAAAGTATAGTTCATACCCCCCCCACCCACCCAGGAGCTCAGCCTGGTGGAGGAAACAAATAAACAATCCAGGGCAGCATGATATGAAGGTGTGGATGATATCTGTGGAAGAAATAGCCGACTCAGTCTGAAAGACAAATTTGAAGAGGAGACAGTATTTTTAGCTGCTCCTTGATCAGGGTACAAGCAAGATGCTGTTTGGCAAAACAAAAGCCTTGGGGGAAAATGTCTTTCAGCACAAAGATAAAGAAATAGGTAAGATGTGAAGGTGAAAATTGTGAGATCAAAGTTAAGATAAACCAGGCTGAGGCTGGACAGGAAAGGGCTTTCAAAGACCTCGTCTGAGAACGGGAACAGAGACCCTCAGTTGAGTTCTTTCTGTGTGCCAAGCACTGCAACATGCGGACCATGGGTTTTCTTAGCTGATACTCTCTTGAAATCCAAGGTGCCCAGACTGATCATCCCCACAACACGGATTGGCAGCTGAAGCTTGGAGCGCTGACATGGGTGAAGCTGCCAGCATGACAAAAGCAGCAAGGGGCAGAGAGGACACTGACAGGACACACCCATCCTGTCTGCTTTCAAAGCCTTCATCTCAGCCCCTGGGAGAGAGGATTTCGGTGAAGGTCCCTATTACTCACATCACCTTGCAGCATACCCTCTGTGGGGGGACTCCCACCACAAAGTGGAAATCGTTTCCCCACCCTTGGAATCTGAATTTGGCCATGTGGCTTGCTTTTTAACAAAAAGCCGATGATAATAAACTTGGCACAAAGAAAGGCTTAAGAATGCTTAGGCAGAGGACTTCCTCTCGCTTGCTGCTGGGAATCATTCTGCAGTCACAAGAGCACACCTGAGCTAGACCCTGGAGGATGAAAACCAACCAACACGGGGAGAAGCTCCAGCCCTCCCAGATGAGCCCCCAGGTTTGCAAATGAGACTATTACAGGCAGTTGAACACCAGCCAAGTCACCCAGTCCAAAAGAAACACCTAGTCTACTTACCCACAGCATCAGGAAAAATAATAAATGTTTATTGTTGAAGGTGCTAAGGTTCGAGACTATTTGTTACGCAGAGAAAGCTAGCTGATACAACCACCAAGTTACCTTCACATTGCTGGCAGTGAGACCACATGATTTTTATGTCAGAAAGAAAAGTCAGCCTGTGCTGTCCAAATCAGCTTGATTGTCAAGAGATGATGAGGGCCAGGGATAAGCCTGGACTGTGGGCAAGACAAGGAGGAGAAGATTCAAGAACTATTTTACACATAAAATCAACAGGATTTAGTGACCAACTGACTCAGATTTGTCTACAGGCATCTGGTGTTGATGATAAACAGACTCTATTTGGAGGTCCTGATGTAGGCGGGATGTTTGTACAGAAGAAACACAAAGTGGCCAGAGCAGCTAGAGGAAGTTCCGGGAATGAAACTTTTTTTTCAGCCCCAGTTTTCTGGAAGAACGCAGGCGGAGGCTCACTGCCCCCAGCCTCCAAATGGTGTCTGTCACCTCCTCCAATGCCAGAGGGGTCCTTGTACACTGCAGCCCACACCTCCCTCCCTCCCATTACTGACTCACACCATCCCTACCCACACTCTACTCACCCTTTGGGTCTCAGTGTCAGCGCACTTCCCAGGGACATCTCTATTGACAGGTCAGACAAAGCCAGGCACTGCCATGACACATTCCCAGAATTCCTTGTGCTCCTGCAGAGCATCGGTCACAGCTCCGTAATTCCATGAGGAGAGAGTGAGGCAACTGCCCTACATGCCACTCTACAAGCCACCACCCAGCTTCCCCCCGGGAGAAAGTCAATTACTATCTCCTGAGTCAGAGAATGAGCAAAGCAATTCATGCACCACACTTTCAAGATGTTTGCTTTGACACCATGCTGTCCTTACCCTGAAATGGGTTAGGGAACCTTACAGGGACTCCATGGTTTCCTGTGCTGATCTCCCCTGGTTTATTCTTTCGTTTAACAAGAGTTTACTAAGTGCAAGCCATCACCTCAATTCTATCGCTCATAGTTCTCGTGAGACTGAAGCCCTTAGGGGTGGTAGAAAGGACAGTATTTTACTGACTGTACCTATCACTGGATTTCCCCACCCCCACCGGAAACTGTGTGGGTAAGGGGGCACTCGGGGAGGGGGCACTCAGTAATGACTATAGAGGGAACAAGTGAGTGAGCACCACTATCCACACCAGCCAAGACACGGAAGCAACCTATGCGTCCAAAAACAGATGAATGGACAAACAAGATGTTAAAGCAGTACTACTCAGCCCTAAAGAAAAGAATGAAATAAAGCCGTATCAACATAGATGGCCCTAGAGATTCTCATACTAAGTGAAAGTCAGACAGAGATAAACATAACATGGTATTAGTGACATGTGGAATCTTAAAAAAATGAACTTATTTACAATACAGAAATAGATTCACAAACATAGAAAACAAACTTACGTTTGCCAAAGGGGAAAGGGGGGACAGATAAATTAGGAGTTTGAAATTAAAATATACACACTTCTGCATGTAAAATAGATAACCAGCAAGGAGCTACTGCATAGCACAGGGAATGATACACAATATCTTGGCAACTGCATTGAATTTCCAACCCCAACTAGCAAGCTTGCAACCATGGGGCCTTTAAAAACGGGATCTGTGCCCCCCAAGCATCACCCACCTTCCAGAGCCTGGGGTTCTCAGCTGCTCTAACAAGACCCAAGGCACTGATCACACAGAGAAGGAGAGGACCCCACTACCTTACCTGCTGGGCCCGGGAGAAGCAGCCTCATCAGCTGCTTTGATTCTCCATGATTTCTGTTTTTAACTGATCCTTTCAAATCTCTTCTTGTTTTGAATAATTTTATTTATCTATGTTTCTGGCTTTGCTGACTCTCTGTTGGTGCGCAGGCTTTTCTCCAGTCATGGTGAGCGGGGGCTACTCTCGAGTTGCAGGGCACAAGCTTCTCAAGGCAGTGGCCTCTCCTGTTGCAGAGCATGGGCTCCAGGGCTCACAGGCTTTAATTGTTGTGGCTCACGGGCTTAGTTGCTCGGTGGTATGTGGGATCTTCCCAGATCAGGGATTGAACCCGTGTCTCCTGCATTGGCATGCGGATTCTTTACCACCGCGCCGCCAGGGAAGCCCTAAAAATCTCTTCTGAAATGCCACATCACCACTTTCTCCCCTATGCCCTCCTGCCCTGCATCTTCCTGTACTCCTACTTTCCCAAGGCTTCCACAATTGTTTCTAACCCGATTCTTGAAAATGGTGAAATGTGTTCATACACAGGCACTACATAGGAAGACGGGTCAGATGCAATCCTCATTTTTGGAAAGGGCGCAGAAAAGCTTGACTCTCCAAGGCACAAATGAAGAAACCAAGGCCTGGAGAGGTGGGCCCTGGATCACACAGCTGAGAACAGGGCTGTGGGAACACGGGCCAAAGGCTTCTGATTCCAGGCTCAGGGCTTGCCCCTTCATTTCTCTCCATCCAACTGGCAGCAGCCAGCTACCAAGCAGGTCCTTAATGGCAAACTGCTGGGCTTAAACCAGGAGACCTGAAGCAAGAAAAACGCCCACAAATTCCAGCCAGTGCACAGATTAGGACAAACTCCAGTCAAACGAATCAGCGAGTTCTCACTTCTCCTAATCTGGATTCATAAATCATTCCTTCTTTGCCCCTGTTGGTGCATCTACCACCTGAAATTCCTTTCTTCTGTGCAACAGAATGCAATAAATCTTATAAGAGATTGTGTTTTCCAATTCTGTTTCTTCTTAGGATAGAGCAGGGAACAGGATATGAAACTCTCCATCACACCTGGGGTACAGCAGTTGGCTTAATAAAGCATAGCCTTTCTCCTCCAAGTCAAAAACAAACAAAAAGATCATCTGAATAATTATTAGCACTGGGCCTAGGTGAAAAAAATACTGCTGTGCTTTTAAATTACAGGAATCTTTTCTCAGAGGCCCATGGTCATATCATGTTCCAAAACAGTGTGGCTGGCTGCTAGGTATGCCAAGCAGAGGAGGCCAGCCACACAAAGTCTAGCTGTGTGAGTTTAGAAAAACAGCCTTTCTCTGAGTCATAGTTTACTTACTAGTAAAATGGAACCGTACCTCCTTCAATGCTTCACAGGGCTGTACTGCAAAGCAAGAGAGTAAGAAACAACATGAAGTTGCTTTAATAAAAATTATAAGGTAAAAATAGCAGTAGTGATGGTAGCAGGTGCCGTTTTTAAATGTTTGAGAAGATTTTGCCAAACTAAGCCCTTTGTACTCAAAAGTTCAATGGCTCCTCATAACGGTCCTGGGATGTGTGCAGTATTATTACCTGCAATTGCTGTGTAGATGAGTAAGTGACGCCTTGCAGAGATGAAGTAATTTGCTCACGGTCAAAGTAAAGACTGGAGCCTGAATGATAAACTAATTCCTGGGTGGACTCCATTTAAGACCAGGACTAACACAGTTCTCTCAATCAGCGTTCACTGAGCTGCTTCTGTGCTGTGTAAGTACTCTGCTCTGCCCTGATGGGGACGGCAGTACACTTGCGGGCTTTCCCACTGTGGGGAAGAAGACTCGGGTAGACAGTAAGAACCACCTCACTCTGTACCCAGTGAGAGAGGGCACGCGTTAAGTGGGTGGTTTCGTAATCTGAATTCCTGACCAGCATTCAGTGATCATGGAGGATGAGAAAAAGAACTCAGACTGGCTAGATCAGCTTGCAACGAGAACAGATGACGCAGAGAGCAAGGGTAAAGGGTGACATGCCCTAGAAAAGCCTGGTGTAAGTGCTAGAACGTCCAGAGCAGAACTGAAAGTGGGGTATGAAGGCAGAAATTCTGAGCATGCAAACCAGAGATGACAGAGCTAATACTGAGAGTGAAAGGAAGCCGAGTTCAGCAGCTTGGCCCTCCCCAGGGTTTCGCTGCACCTCCCCCGCCCTGGTGTGTGGGCTGAAGAAGCCAGTCAGAACTCAGGCAAGAAGCAGGTATGTTCACCAGGCTGGGAAAGCTAGCGTGCAGCCTCCATCTCTGAAAGGGTTTCACACGCTGAAGTCCTGAGAAGGAGTGGATTTCTGAATCCAGGGCCTGACTGCTGAGTTCTGGCTGCTCTGCCAAGGGAGATATAACAACAGCTACCATGGAATGCATCTGGACAACAAGGCCAGCACCACAGTCACAGTCCACGTGTGTGATTTCATTCAACCCGCACGGCCAGCCTCTTGAGGGTGGTAGTCTTATTCCTACTTCACGGATGTGGAAACTGAGGCTCTGAAAGAGTAAGGTATTTGCCCGCAGCCACACAGTTAGAAATCAGCAGAGACGTGATTCAAAGCCAGGGCCATCTTGAGCCCCAGGCTTCCTCCAGCCCCAGGGTGAACGTCCAGCCTGGCTGGGCTCCAGAAGGGTGCCCTCCTACACCTCAAATCCCACAGGTCTGGGATGGGAGGGACAGCACGGTCCCCTGGTCTGTCCAGTTGCCATGCTCCCTGCGGTCATCCATGGCCCCCCAATTACCTCCGCAACCAGACTGGAAATCTCCAAGTGACTTTCGCTTTCTAATTTCTCAGCATCTGAGTACAATCAGCTCTTGAACCCCAAAGAGATAAAGTCACCACTTCTTACACCAGAGCAACGCAAACACTCCCATGTGGACTACCCAGGAGATGCTCAGGCCTCTGCCTCCCACCCACTGCAAACCTCAGTCTGCTGGTTCATCTAAAACATGGGTCTGCCTAAGACTCTTTTTGCTTGCAAGAAAACACACCTTAATCATGGCTGGAAGAGGGCAGAGCAGTTGGGACCCACCAAGCGGGTGCCTTGAAGTTTTCCTCTCTTTCTCTTTCTACTGATCACATGGCTGGGGAGATGCCCTTGGCTCCAAATGTGGGTCCCACTTCAGGGTTTCCCATGCCCTGGCTCTCCCATCTTCCAGCTTGAAGACCGTCTGTTCTCTGGGCCTTTCCCCGCCCTCTCCTGCCTGATTCATCTCAACTCTCAGCCAGAAAGATGGGTGGTGGTGTCCCCAGGGTACCGGTGGGGAGACTGAGGCTCAGGCATGGTAGCCACTTGCCCCACACTCCACAGCTAACAAACAGTGGACCTGTCCTCTCCCCCAACCCCAGCCTTCACTGACCTCTCTGCCCCCCATGGTTTCCAGGGCAGGAGGTGCCCTCGTGGACTTTCTTGTTGGGTACCCTGATTTTGCCTGCAGAGGAGGGAGACGGGAGGCTGGACAGCCTCCCCAGGGCCTGGTGGGCACTGTTTTGTGTCTGTCAGAACTGGGAGAAATCGTGACATAGGCATGTGTTTGTTTTCTAGGCAACCATGGCCAAATGAAGGAGGCTGAGCTACATACTTTGGGGCAAGACAGTTGACAAGGGGAAAGAAAGAAGGAAGAAAAAGAGAGAAGGGAGAGTGAGAAGAGGCAGGGAAAAAAACCAGTGCTGACTGTGAAAACCCTGGGTGGGAGGACACACTGGCATCACGTAGTGTCTGTCCTGTCCATGGCGAATGTGACCGAGTGCCACCATTAAGTGTCCTATTTATAGTCCTTTGAAGTATCGTTTGGTGAAGGAGGGGCTTCATTCTTTTTGGCCTCTTATCTGATTCCCGGATTTCCCTGATAGCTCAGCTGGTAAAAAATCCACTTGCAATGCAGGAGACCCCAGTTCGATTCCTGGGTCAGGCAGATCCACTGGAGAAGGGATAGGTTACCCACTCCAGTATTCTTGGGCTTCCCTGGTAGCTCAGCTGGTAAAAAATCTGCCTGCAATGCGGGAGACCTGAGTTCAATCCCAGGGTTGGGAAGATTCCCTGGAGAAAGGAAGGGCTACCAACTCCAGTATTCTAACCTAGAGAATTTCATGGACTGTGTAGTCCATGAGGTTGCAAAAAGTCAGACATGACTGAGCGACTTTCACTCACTGATTCTCAGAACAACTGAAGGGAAGTGGAAGGAAGCTGCTGTCATATGGGGGTGGACGGGACACGTGGGCGTGTGCTGGCAGGGGACCAGTCCCCGCCTGGGGGGCCTAGGTCAAGTGGCCCACTTCCATGAGCCTCGGTGTTCTCAACTGTGAAAATACTGATAACAAGAAGGATCGAAAAGCCCTGTTTAGAAGGTTAAATGAGTGCAGAGTGTCCAGAAGTGGTATTTCCTGGGAATGGGACTTAGGGAGGACAGAAGGGCAGAGAGATACCAGAATTCACAAAAACCAACATGGACTTGCTCAGAGGGAGGTCTCAGGGAGACTGGGGGTCAAGAGGGAGGTCTAGGAGTCTGAGGAGGAAACACGATGGGGCTCACTAGAGGAGGAGGCCTGCCCAGTGGGATTACCTAGGAGCCCTTGGCACCTGGGTCTGTGCCTGCTGCCGTGTCCCGTGCTCTGCACATTGGAAGCTCATCTCCAGGACACCTCGAGGTGCCCAAGTCAGCCGGGACAGCCTTGAACTCAGGGCTGGTTTCTCAGTCTGGCTCCGCCTGAGAATCATATGGGTCAGGCCTCCATCTGCGCTGTCTCAGTGGTGCAATACAGGGCAGGGAGTGTCTAAAATGTCATGTCCGAAGTCTCAGGAAGACAGTCTCTACTACTAGTGTCCAGGGGCCACACCGTAGCTTCTTAAGCCCAGAGAGCTTTCCCAGCCTTAAATTCAGACAGCTCCAGAGACACCTCCACCCCCACCTTACCACCTCCTTCAGGAAGTCCTCTGCGGATGGAAGCTCTGTGTGAGGAGGAGTTTTCTAATTCACAGAGGTGTCTAGAAATCAGAGGGCCATCAATGGCAACATTTAAGCAGAGGAGCGTTAACCACTTGGTAGAGTTGAAGTGAGGAAACAATTCAGGGGAAGCTGAGCAAGGCACTGCTTAAGTCGAAAGCTGATGATGATCACAGCATGCACTCTGCAAGCACTTATAAGGTAGGCACTCGGCAGGGTCCTGTTCTAAACACCTTCCAAGTATTACCTCATCCAGTACCTACTAGGTGGTAGGTGCTATTATTACCCACAGCTTTAGAGGTGAGGTGACGGAGGCACACAGAGGTTATGAAACACACTGAAGGGCACACAGCAAGCCAGTGGCAGAGCCAGGACTCCACTGAATGAATCAGTGAATGACTCAGTCGACGAATAACTGAAGTCTGGGAGTAGAGGAGGGCTGAAAAAGGCCACTGCCAAGGATCTTTGCAAATGCTCAGAGTTGACAATTCTTTCTGATTTCATGCTCTTTAACGCAAAGGTTACCTTTGTAACCTGTTATCATTCAATCGACTCACACACAACACAACTTATATTCAGAGAAAAAGAGAAGCCCCTTCACTCCATTCCAGAGGCAGGTTTCCAAAGACACAGGGGTATTTTGATATTCCACACTGCCTCCGGGTCCACTACATCTTTTCTCCTTGTTTGGATGTTTGGCCTTGTAGAGACGTTAGGGGAAACACACTGACTGAAACCCCTCCCCCTGGCCAGGCATCTCAGTAACCGATCCCCTGAGGTATTTTACCACTGGCGGTCATGGTAAGGAACACGGAACTAATAAGCCACCGCCAACAGGAAGAACTCGGGAAAGGTCAAAAGGAGACCCCACGTGCCCTTCCACCTCCCAGAACCCTTCTTGCCAGCATCCATGCGTGCACCACCAGGAAGGACTCTGAGTCAGAGCGATTGGCCAAAGACAACCCGGAAACTAACCGCATGACTCCAAAACCCCAGACTCTGAGCCTCACACGTCAGAGCAGTTCTCCTGGGTTCCCTTACCCTGCTGCTCTCCGCCCGGGCACCCCTTTCCAATAAAGTTTCTTGCTTTGTGTATCTCCTTGGCACCTGTGTCTCCTCAGACAATTCATGTCCAAGCGTTAGACAAGAGTCCACTCTCGGGCCCTGAAAGGGCCCCCGCCCCCCACTTTCTGCAGCGAAGACATCAGTTTAATTTCTAAAATCCTATAGTTCATGATGGATTTTTGCGGAGCTCAGTTTGTTCCCTGTCATAGATTACAGACAGAAAATAGAAGCGGCCCTTATGCTGGAACCAATGTTTCAAACCATCCAGAGAGGTGTGTTTTTCATTTGAAATTACCCTTAGGCAGCGGTGCACAGCCTCGCTATCTTCTAATCTCTCCTTTTCATTTTAATTTCCTTTCTTCGCCAAGAATATGCTTCAGAAGCAACCAGGAATACCCCCTACTAAGACATTCTTGTTGGTGGCAGCTAACTGTTTCAAAGCAACAGTTTTGATTCATCAAACTCTCCACCAGGTGGTAGGATTAACGGTGTCTTCAAGGAAGAAGAACAGCAAACACTTTCTCCATTGTGAAGGTGTTATTAGTGTGAAGAAAGTCAGAAAGAGAAAAACAAACACCGCACGTGAATGCATGTGTATGGAATCCAGGAAAATGGCACCGATGAGCCTATTTGCAGGGCAGGAATGGAGACGCAGACGTGGAGAACGTACTTGTGGACACAGCAGGGGACGGAGACAGCGGGACAAGTGGGGAAAGTGGCATCAGCAGACAGACACTATCACGTGTAAAGTGGACAACAGTCGAGAAGCTGCCACACAACACAGGGAGCCCAGCCTGGCCCCGTGATGACCTGGGGGGAGGGGAGGGGGCTCAAGAAGGAGGGGAGATATGATGATTATGGTTGATTTGTGTTGTTGTACGGCAGAAACCAACACAACATTGCAAAAATTAAAAAAATAAGTATATAAAAAGGGGAAGCTTTTAGTGTTGCAACAGCAACTTTTACTGCTCATTTTTCTTGCAGCAGACTGCCCAAAAGACACCTCTCTAGGAAGCCGGTTAGGTTTACATGCCTGGTGACAAATTTCATACCGAGGCTTCCCGCCCAGTCCTTCTTCAACCTTGGGCACTGTGTGGGCTCTCTGAATTCAGTTTGTGTGGACGAGCCACAGGATGAGAGCTTGCAGTCAGCAATGCTGGGATCTGCACGGAAGATCAGGGACTCCAACCAGACTGCGTGTGTGCTAAGTCACTTCTGTCGTGTCTGACTCTGCTATCCTGTGGACTGCAGCCCACCAGGCTCCGAAGTCCATGGGATTCTCCAAGGTATTTTCATGACCCAGGGATCAAACCCACATCTCTTCTGCATTGGCAGACAGTTCTTTACCACTAGCATCACCTGGGAAGCCCACTCGTGTCCTTTCATGTTCAGTCGCCAAGTTGTGTCTGACTCTTTGTGACCCCATGGACTGCAGCACGCCAGGCTTCCCTGTCCTTCACTGTCTCCCGGAGTTTGCTCAAATTCATGCCCATTGAGTTAGTGATGCCATCCAACCATCCGTCCTCTGTTGTCCCTGTCTCCTCCTGCCTTCACTCTTTCCCAGCATCGAAGTCTTTTCCAAAGAATTGGTTCTTCACATCAGGAGGCCAAAGTATCAGGAGGCCATTCAGGAGGCCACCCTCTAAAATGTGCAGGCAAGCTTCCCTGTTCCCACACTGTCTGCAGGCATCTTCTCTCCAATAGCCTTTCTTCTAAACTCTGTTCATGTTATTGTTCTATGACTTTGACTCTATGCACTCGCTAGCTGACTCTCTCTCCTGGGAGAAAATTATTTATGGGCAAAATAACTAAACAGTAGGGAAATTATCTCGTGACATGCCTGAGTTAGTGGTTGAGAACTCCTTTCTGGAGGTTCCACTGTCATCTGCTTACCTGAGTCTCACCAGCAGACCCCACGTCAACAACCCCTCCCTTAAGGCTTCCCTTGGGATGACGCTCTCTGACTTCCTAGTAATACCAAAGCTGGTTCTCAGCCTAGTCTGTTTCTGCTCCGGTGCATTCATACACTCTTTGCATGAACTGTGAATGGCAATTGTGGTTGTTATGTGGTGTGTTACGTAGTGCTGTGTCATATTGTGTTGTTATGAAGATGAAGCTTTGGTTCCCTAAGTTGACTGTAAGATCTAATAAGGATGCTGAGATTCAACTTATGGGATTTTCTGCCATTGTTCTCATACTTAGCCGAGCAGATAGAGGGAACAGGTGTTGAGGTGGAGATCCGCAAAGGGATGCAGGGAGGTGGCACCACCAAGGTTGGAGGTCATTTCCATGAAGCTGGTCACCTGACTGACCTTCAGCTTCCTCATCTGTACAGTGCAAGGTGGAAAGAGTGAAGGTGGGGGTTCCAGAGGGTGAGCAGAGGAAAATGCGTGATGGGGATTCGAGGTGGCTGGATGTGTGGGCTTATTCCTTTGCTTAGGAGTCACCTACTTCCCATGATGGTAGCTGCAGGCACACGGAAGATTGGGGTGAGAGCAAGACTGCGTGACCTTGAGTAAGTCACTACATCCGTGAAACGGGGACCCGTGTCACAGTGGAGCACGCAGAGGAGACGGACTGAGGTCCACACAAAGTCAGAGCTGCAGATGCTGGCGTGCAGAGGCGGGCATTTCAGTGTTTGGTTTCACAACACTGAGAGTGCTCTGAGCTAGACCAGGGGTGAGGAGGGAGAATGCAGCTCTTCATGATTTGGCCAAGTTCAGAGGGTTTATTTTGGGCTCCAGTCTGGTCTTCCAAGGAAAAAGGTTTTTTGAAGGGTTTTTTTTTTTTCTTTTCCCATTTTCTTTTCTTTCTACTGAGCCTTTTATTTCTGAAAAGGTAAATGCCCAATTAGAAGGATTTTCATCTTTCATGCAGAGTTGTTTTAGGCGTTTTGAACATGAAACGATCTTGGAGTCATTCCACCCTCTCAGAGAAGTAGCCAGGTTTGCTTTGGTTGTGTTTTTCGGTTGGGTTTTTCTCAAGAGCCCTCTGCTAAGTAAATATGCATGAAGGGAATTTTTAGCCACGCCGGTCTGTTGGTTCCATGTGGATTCAAACGGATGTATATTTAATGCAGCACAAGCTATTACAATATCGATACTGGTTTGATTTTTTTTTTTTAAGGTATCTAGTGAAATTCGGAGAATGTATTTTCTTTGTATACCCAAACAGGGACTTTCCAAAAGTCATTTGCAACTTCTTCTTTTTTTTTCCTGCCACATAATTTGGAACTAACGTTTTCCTCTCAACTCTGAATGACAATAAATAATTTTTAGTTTGTACTTTATAATCTTGTATGGCTTCTAGAATCAGGCCTAGTTAGATAGTTGTTATGTATCTTAGAGGAGAAAAAATATATATGTATACATACACATAGAAGCAGATAAAATGGTCCAAACATCCTCAGGTATTTTTGGAAGGGAAAAAAAATCTTTAATATAAGAATGTTCAAAGAGTATTCCTGAATATTAAATAGGTTAAAAGGACATGATGGCACACAACCCACTTCTATACCAACAGGTCTGAATCTAGACTTTTTCAGGAATGAAAGCTGGCATTTGTGGAGAGACTCTCGTTTATCTTTCACATCAACTATCCAGATCAGGGCTTTCCAGGTGACACAGCAGTAAGGAAGCTATCTGCCAAGCAGGAGACACCGGAGACTCAGGTTCAATCCCTGGGCTGGAAAGAACCCCTGGAGGAGGAAATGGCAACCCACTCCAGTATTCTTGCCTGGGAAATCCTATGGACAGAGGAGCCTGGCGGGCTACAGTCCATGGGGCTGCAAAGAGTCGGACGTGACTTAGCAACTGAACAACAATAACTCTGCATTCAAGAAAATACCTTTGCTCTCCAGCAGTCTGACTTATGCCTAAAAGAATTCCCCAAGGTACTCGTGGGTTGTCTCCTCAATGAATCTTTCCGTGGGTTCCCCAAGGCAGAAGAATCCTTTCTTCTCTGTCAAAACCCTGCCTCAGCCCATGCACATTTCCACTCTAGTGCAAACCCCACCAGAGGGTAACCCGTCACGTCCACATGTAGGGGACAAGGATCAACCACGTTTCCAGCACCTTGCATGGTGTCGAGGACACAATAAGTTCCTAATAAATGTTGGTTCAGCTGAAATCAAAATAATCCAACAACAAAACCTAAAGAAATAAGAAAACCCCATTTCTGATACCAAGCAGGACCCTGTGGGGTTCTTGGGCATAAAAGATGGACTTCGCCGTGAGAGCAGGAGGTGCACAGCTGGCATCGTGTGGTCAAGGCTTGTCTGTGATGCCAGGGAGGCCTGGAGGGTACTGAGGATGAAGCTGGAGGCAAAAGCAAATGGCGGGGGGATTGCCTTCACAAGGAAAGGCTCAAAGGGCCCCAAGGTGATGTCAGCCGAGCTCTGAGCCTCTCATTTCCCACAGTGAAACTGAGACCCTGAGCCTGAAACTGTCTAGGTGCCAAGTGGTCAAGCCACTGCTCACCGGCCCTGAGGCCAGAACACAGGCTCTCGCTGGGGTCCGAGGCAGGGCTCCTAGAACCAAATCCTCTGCTCGCCCAGAGTGGGGGTGAGGTGGGGGCCAGTGCGGCAGGATCCAGAAGGTTCCACAACTGGACAAAATGCGTGGAAGCCTTAACCTAGAATAATTCTTAGTGACCAGGCCAGCTCTTTCACCCGCCCATGATGGGTGTGTGCAGACATGCACGGAGGGCTCACTGGGAAGCCATGCAAGGTTTTATGTGGATTTTATTTTTTGCTTTCTTGGCTGTTCTTCGTGGTGTGGGAGGGGACTTCAGGGGAGGGTTAAGGTTTAGATCCTATAAGGCAAAGCCTGTTCAGATACAAATCCTCTGAGTCAGCAACAGACTCAGGCAAGGTTAACTGACCAGAAGATTAAGAGGCCCCTGTGGGGCTCCCGCAGGGCTGCCGACGGCTGGCCTCCAGCTGACGCTCCTGGGGTTGGCGGTGGAGAGAGGACAAGACACCCACCTGCACAAACCCCCCCGGCCAGGCCCACAGGTGGGCCCAGCCCACCATCACTGGCGCATGGAGAGCTCCAGACGGCCGGTGCCAAGACTTCAGGGCCCAGCCTGAGCCCGGCCTGTGCCTCCAAGTGCAAACAGTCCTGAGGTGAGCAGGAGGCCGCAGCTGATAAGAGCCTGGAGGAGCAGAATGTGCACCCCCTGGAGAAACTCCTCTGCCCAACACTTTCTGTTTTTTTCCTCTTTTTTTTACTCTAAGCCCAGTGTTCCGGGGGGGGGGTGCTGTTCCTGCAACCAATGGAGGCGGGAAGTCAAGGCAAGACTCCGCTGGGGCCCAGGCCCTGGCCTTGCTGGGGAGGCAGACCTGGAGAGCAAATGCAGGCCTTGCAAAACACAAGACAGCATACTCCCACCCACGTGGGATTCTTCAACGCCAGGGACGGCTCCCCTCCTACTTATTCTGTTATTTATTCCACAAAATAAATTTTTCATAGGATGAAATTCCTTTCATGAATTTCATATGAATATATATACAAAAATAGTGTGTAAACATACGTTTGTATATATACTTATACACACACATTCACAAAATTCATATAATATTTAGTCTAATATATTTGGAAGTAATAGCCATGACCCCAACCCACTCCAGTGTTCTTGCCTGGAGAATCCCAGGGACGGGGGAGCCTGGTGGGCTGCCGTCTATGGGGTCGCACAGAGTTGGACACGACTGAAGCGACTTAGCAGCAGCAGCAGCCATGACCCCATTTTACCCCCACTTGGCGCAAGATTGGGACATGTTAACGTGGGGGATTCGGATTGGTCTCTTCAGCTACCCGCAGGATTGCAGAAAAAGGCCAGGCCATGTTTGGGGGCAGTAACGGAAGATGCTAGAAGGTGCAGGGAGCGACCCCTGGCACCCAGTCTCCAGCGCCCCTTCCCATCCCCGTAGCCAAGCGGCAGTTTCCATAGTGGTCGGCAGGGGGCAGTGCACTTTGCCTTTTCTGAACCTGAGGAACGCAGTCGCGTAGCTCCCCAGGGACAAAAAAAAAACAAAAAAAAACCTGATGGCTGTCCCCGCATCGTCTAAGAATAGCCCATCTTTGAGCCCAGCGCGCAGTAGGTGCGCAAGGTACGTCTAGAAGTCGAAAGCGCTGGACAGGGCAGATGGATGAGAATTCAATAATAGTAAACGTGGGGAGAAAGAGGGAAGAGACACCGCGGCCTCCGCCAGCGCCTTCCCAGGAAGGGGCCTTTTCACACCTTTCGCACCTACTGGGTGCCAGACGGGACAGCTGGACCACCCAGTCCCCAGCGGACCGCATTTTCCGAGCTGGCGAGCACCGCTCGCCCAACACACACAGCCGCAGAGCTGGAGTGGGTGCTCGCAGTCTCCCTGGGGGACCATTTCGGCGCAAATCCACGTGGCGTGGGACCCGGGAAGGGGATGGGCCGGAAGAGGCGAGCGGTTCCCGGAGGTGGACAAGTGAAAGCCAAGCGAATGCCGGATGCGGGGCCGCAGCCAGGAGGTCACTGCCCTCAGGGTCAAGGCTGTCTCCCTCTGCGGGTCACGCAGAGCCCGAGAGACGCAGTGACCCGCCCAGCCCCCAGCCACGCGCACACTTGCGAGGGGACTCTAGTCCGCTCGTCCAGCTGCCCCACCGATCCCCACGCTCTGTAGGCTCTGTCCGCGACCCTCGCGTACGAGGGAGGTGGGACTCGGGTCTCCGGCAGACGAGCAGAGCCCAAAAGATCCCAACACACTTTCCGGGAGACCAGGCCACGGGATAGAGCGTAGGCGCCCTGGGGCATAACTGTGCCCAGCTAGGGAGCAGCCTCAGTGCCCATCTCAAGTTCAGCCGCGCTGCCTCCCGCAAGGTCAAGCTCAAACGCACTCTCGCTTAGTGAAAGAAGGAGCTCAAAGTTGCGCCACCGTCCGGATTTCGAACCGGGCTGTGCCCCCATCTGGGCGCTCTGTCCCAGTGGCACTGCTGCCCGCTCCCGCGCCCGCCCAAGGAGCCGCCCCTGCCCCGCGCAGGTCACACAGCCCAGACGCAGACAAGTTGCTAACTTTTGTCGGATTATTTCGCGGCAGCTGCGGCGCCTAACGGGATCCCGGGCAGACTCTGAGTTTCGAGTTGCCACGGGCACCACCCCCGTCAAGCTCCCCTTCGCCCACCCCAGTCCCTCCCTGCCCAACACGCCACGTCCAGCTGGCCTGCCCCGGGTGCCAACCTCTCCACCGTATCCGGAGCAACGCGGGCCTGCGGTGTCCCCGGGGGCGATGGCCACCTCCCGGATCCGCGCCTGCTCGCAGCGGATTTGGACACTCAACTCTGATCACTGGGCGGCCTCCGCGCGCCCCCGCACCCCGGATTCCGTTCTAAAGGGTCGCGCGGTCCCGTCTCTTCGTGGGGGCTTAGCCCACTGGCGACCCCGCGGGCCACTTCGCTTTCGGCGGCCCCGATCGGCGAGGTGCCAGCTCCGCGCGCCGAGTGCAATGTCACTGGGGCCACCCCGGGGACCGCTGCCCCAGACCCGGCGTAGGCTCCCTAGAGCTCCCAGCAGCTCTTTTTGAAACTGCTGTACACCCTTGAGCCCGACCCTCCGCTCCGACCTCCTCGCTCGCCCAAAGACCCCGGCGACGCCGCTGCTAAGGAGGGGGGCTCCCTGCGTGTGCCCGCCTCCCTCCCGGCGCCGGGGTCTACAGTCCACTTCCACGCCCCTGTCACACACTCCCAGATCCTTCCCCACCGCCTCTGTCCCCGGACCATCACCCCCTCCACTCGGAGAACACACACGAAACTGCCCGAGCCCCAACTCGGGTGGATGTAGCCCCCGGCGCACCCCCGGCTCCGCGCGCTCACTCACCGCGGCCGGAGACACGCGGAAGTTTCCGGGGCTCTGGGGCTGGGGGTGGGCACGGGACGAGGCGATCCGGAGGAGAATAAAAACGGGGCTGTCCCGGATACTCGGCCGGTTCCCGGCTCACATCGCCCCTGCCTCCTCTCTCTCCGCCTCCTCTTCCTCCTCGCTCTGGTCTTTGTCTTTGCAAAGTGTCGAAACTGTCTGGCATCGTGGAGCTCCGCCGGCGGAGGCTGGAGCCGGGGGAGCGGGGAGGCGGGGCGAGCAGGGAGGCGGTCCCGGGAACACCTTCCCGCGGGTGGAGTGGGAGGGGGAGGCGGGCGGGCCGGCCGGGGAGGGGCCGGGGCCGGGAGCCGGGAGCCGGGGCGCGCAGGGGCCGAGCGGGTGCCTCTCGCGCGCGCGGCCCTGCCCTTCCTCCGCGCAGCGCCCGCCCCTCGCGGGCCCGCGCTCCCCCGGCGGCCGCCGCCCCTCCCTCCCGGCCTCGGCTCAGCTTTCCCCGGGCTCCGGGCTGCCGGCGATCCGAACCCAGAGCGCCGAGCCACGTGGACTGCAGCCGGCTCGGCAGAGGCCCGGCCAGGGAGACGCTGGAGGCGGCGCGGGGACCGGATCGCCGCCCGGAGCGGGGCTCTGCGGGGAAGGCTGCCGCCGGCGGGCTGACAAGGCTGGGGAGGCGCGGCCTGGCGGGGGGAGGGCGCGGGCTCAGACCCGCGGAGGAGGCGGCGGCTCCCCGAAGAGCCCGCGTGGGTGCGCGGTAGCGGGAAGGGGCCGATCCCCCTACCGGCGGCGGGGCCAAGCCACCTACTTCCTCTAAGGGCGCGCGAGTCGCGGCGGGACTGAGAGCGGGGGTGGCGGCAGGGGGGCTGGGGCGGCTGGTGAGGCCCCGGGGCGGGCGCCCAGATGAGAGCCCGGAGGGGCCACCGCGGCCCGGCCCCCGCCCTGACCCTGCTGCCCGCCGCGGTTTCTTCCCTCCCAACCGTCGGGGCTGCGACGTGATCCAGAGCAGGGCGAGCTCTCTCGCCAGCCCGACTGCCAGGACCAGGCCCCCTTTCGGGGTCAGCTTTGCGGATTTGGGCCCTTCCTCCTTTATAGGGAAGTGGTGCGGTGCTGGCGTCTTGCTCTGTAACAGAATGCCAGTCCTACAGGCTAAGTGCTGGACACAGGATTTAAGAGGCACTACCAAAAAAAAAAAAAAAAACAACTAGTTTTACAGCTCTTAACTCCTTATTGGGGCTTTTCCTCTTTCACAACTTTTCCGAGGAATGCTAACAGGAAGAAGGCCCAGCTTCGCCTAGCTGGTGAGTTAATTCTTGCAGTGCCCCGGCCCCAGTCAGAGAAGTCAGCCTTCTGCAATGGAAGCGGAGAGAACAGTCTTAGCTCTTCATTAGAAAGAGATATAGTGGATGCTCCAGAGTAGGGCCCGTAGGACCAGACTTCTCGGTTGCAACCTGCACTGCCACTCCTTCAGTTCATCTGTTCAGTCGCTCAGTCGTGTCCGACTCTTTGCGACCCCATGAATCACAGCATGCCAGGCCTCCCTGTCCATCACCAACTCCCGGAGTTCATTCAAACTCATGTCCATCAAGTCGATGATGCCATCCAGCCATCTCATTCTCGGTCGTCCCCTTCTCTTCCTGCCCCCAATCCTTCCCAGCATCAGACTCTTTTCCAGTCGCATGAGGTGACCAAAGTATTGGAGTTTCAGCTTTAGCATCAGTCCTTCCAATGAACACCCAGGATCGATCTCCTTTAGAATGGACTGGTTGGATCTCCTTGCAGTCCAAGGGACTCTCAAGAGCCTTCTCCAGCACCACAGTTCAAAAGCATCAATTCTTCGGTGCTCAGCTTTCTTCACAGTCCAACTCTCACATCCATACATAATCACTGGAAAAACCATAGCCTTGACTAGACGGACCTTTGTTGGCAAAGTAATGTCTCTGCTTTTTAATATGCTCAACTTGGATGTGGATGAAGCTCCACAACTATCTAGGTTGGTCATAACTTTCCTTCCAAGGAGTAAGCATCTTTTAATTTCCTGACTGCAATCAGCATCTGCAGTGATTTTGGAGCCCCAAAAAATAAAGTCTGACACTGTTTCCACTGTTACCCCATCTATTTCCCATGAAGTGGTGGGACCAGTTGCCATGATCTTTGTTTTCTGAATGTTGAGCTTCAAGCCAACCTTTTCACTCTCCTCTTTCACTTTCATCAAGAGGCCTTTGAGTTCCTCTTCACTTTCTGCCATAAGGGTGGTGTCATCTGCATTAGGCTAGTTTCAGAATCCCTAAGCTTGCTACCTCTGTGCCTCAGTTTCTCTATCTGTGAAAATGGGCGTAATGCGATCAGTCCCACAAGGTCACTGTGATGACTAAGTGAATGCGTATATGCCCAATACTAAAAACGCTATACAGCATATTGATAAGTGCCCAGTAAGGGTGTGTTGGGCCAGTGGAGGACTTCTCCAGCATCTGGTCCCTGCCCACAGCTGGGGAAGGCCTGCCCTAGGGAATGTGGTGGTGGCATTGGACAAGTCCTTCTGGGACATGAAGGAGAAAAGGAGAGATATTTTGAGCCGCACAAAAGATAATGATTAAACAGGGCAGGGGAGAAAGTGAGAGGATTCTCTACTAGAAAGGGAAGGAAAAGAGGAATAAAGATGTACAAAAGGCAAGAGAGGTACTGGAGGTAGAGAAGCCAAAACAGAAAGCATACATACGAATCTGCAGGAGCCCTTCAAGGAGTCTTGCCAAACTGCACCAGGGCACTGCCATCTGGCTATGTTTCCTGGCCTCCAGCGTTTGCAAGAAAATTTTGGGTATTTCATCATCTGAGACCTCTTGCCTGAACCTGTTGGCTTTTGTTTCAGTCCTGGGTGGGCGGGAGAGCGGGGTGGAGGTGAACCTTCTGGTCTGCATGGAAGCATCTTGTGGGCTTCGCTCTTCCTGAGATGTGTATCAGGGTATCTACTGCTCTTGGCATTCCCCCAAATGCTTTAGCGTATGGGATGAGGGGAGCAGAGGTGTTGCCTAGAACAGCAACATCAGCTGCTGTTCTCAGCAGTGGCAGCATCTTTGGGCCACGGGAACCTTCTCACATGGACCTCTAGGACTTAGCAACTGGGAGCATGGCTTGGAGCTTCATCCACATCCAAGTTATCGGAAATACAAGAGCGGCGACGGTCATCTTGCTGTATTCACAGGGACAACTGCCTGCAGTGCCCTGTTGGTTTTCCTGATTATATAGTTGGTGACTTTGGCCTTCTGATTTGATTCAGCTTGCTGGGGGCAGGGAATATGTTGTGTTCTGCTCCCGGCTGACTGCAGCACCCATCTCCGTGCTCAATGAAGAGTTTCTAGCTGAATTAATAAAGAAGTGTTTATTGCAAGGATCAAATAGTATAATGTACAGAAAAGCACTTTGCAGAATAGAAAATGCTTCAGTCATTAAGACTATCCTGTTATCTCATAGTAGGAGAGAGGATCAGATTGGGTAAGTAAGTGCCCTAGATCATCCAGCTGTTCCGCTCTGTAGCCAAGAATCAAATTTGGCTCTCAGTTGCAGCCCTGGGTTCTTGGCAGTTTGCTTAGATGACTCCACAGTGAGATGGAAATTTCTTATTAAGTGACTTTGATGAAACACGCATATATCATCAGCTTACTGCTATAAAAAGATGCTCGTCAGACGCATCTTTTGCCAGCCTCTGATGGGTTAACCTGCCAAGGCTTTTTCTAACCCTATTTCTTTTTACAAGGTTTTTTCTTTCTTTTTTTTTTAAAACCAGGTAGCTGAGAAGGGCTCTCTCCTTCTTCCTTTTTTCCTACAGTCATGACATTTGATGAAAAGCACTTCTGACGCCCTGGCCAGTTTCCAGGAGCCCAGATCTGGGGCTGTGTGTCAGGAATGTGTGTCTGTGAGAATTCCAGGTTCCCAGCCTGTGTGTCTCCCAACACGGCCTGCCGGTAACAGTCATGACTGGAGTGTCTGCACAACGCGCTCCCGGGAGAGACCTGACATTGATTTAAGCTCGCCATCACCCCATCCACCCCCACAGCATCTTCAGAGCAGCAGCAAAGCTCTCAGTAATAATGGTTAAGAAAATTGATTCCATCCTCTCCTGGTCCCCTTTCTTGGCACATCAGAGTGGAAAGATCCTGTTGGGCTCTGATGCCATCTGGGTGATTGTGCAGAAAAGGAAAGCGCTGCCTTGCTTCTCAGAGGTGAGTTCAGAGCTGCTGGGCACTTGGTGTTTGGTTTGGGGCAGCGTTTTGCTTTGGGTTCTTGGGGCTGTGAGGACCTAGCCCAGCTTTTCCTTAGGTATTTGAAAAAAAAGCTAGGGATGTACAGACTGAAACTGGGGCACTGGAAGGGGAAGGTAGCCTGTGTTTCTGCTCTGGGTGTCTTCTGGCTCTCTCCTCTCCTTCTCTCTCTCTGCTCTCCCCCCTGCCCACAGACTTTCTCTGTTAAGTCCTGGGTTCACCCCAAAAGCTTTATGCTTGTGACCCCAGCCCATCCACATTGTGGCAACTGTTCGACCACTCCAGGTCTTAGTTTTTCCAGGAGAGAAATCTGATTGGCAGGTCTCACTCTGTTACAAGTCAACTGGTCAACTGAATAGGCTGCCCAGGCAGCATTGACTCGGGAGTCAATGTGTGGATGGAGACCTGTATAGGAGATCTTGCATTGCAGGGAAGGTAGGACCCATGACTCTTAAGTCCCCTCCCAACCCGGAGAGTCTTAAGGCATTTGAGTCAGCGGGAGTAAACAGCCATATCCTAAACCACTCACATGTATTAGAACCAACAGCTAAGGCAGCTGATTAGTCTTGTGCAGTCATGACTCCCCTAATCTCTTTGCAGAATTTGGCTCAGGAATAAGTAGATTTAACCCCTATTTGGATCAATAAGATAGAAACATACTTGGGTCTTACAGGGAAGAATTTCTTAAAAGAATGTCCTAGGAAGCTTCTCTTTATTCCAACTGGACTGAACAAGAAAGTTTTTTTTTTTTTTTAATGATTTATTTATTTGGCTGTGCCAGATCTTAGTTGCAGTGTGTGAGATCTTTAATTGCAGAATGTGAACTCTTAGTTGTGGCATGTGGAATCTAGTTCCCTGACCACGGATCGAACCCAGGCCCTCCGCATTGAGAACACAGAGTCCTAGCCACTGGACCACCAGGGAAGTCCCAAGAAAGTATCTTTAACTCAGTTTCTCTAGAAGACATCTTATGCCCCTGCGTGCATGTTTGCGTGCTAAGTCATTTCAGTCGTGTCTGACTCTTTGCAACCCTTTGGACTATAGCTCGCCAGGCTCCTTGTCTGTGGGATTCTCCAGTCAAGTGTACTAGAGTGGGTTGCCATGCCCTCCTCCAGGACTTGTGCCCCTGAGGAAAGCGAAATTGAAGCTAGATAGATCCATAGACCAGATCACACTGTACCTGAAGTCTACATTCTAGCTTTTGTTTTGTATGAGTCAATACAGTTATTTTGTTTAAGTCACTTTAGGCCATGATTCCATTACTTGCAGCCAACCACTTGATAACCTATATACAACTACAGCCAGAGTGATTTTTCTGAAGTCCCCCTTCAAGATAGTCATCCTCCCTAAGTCAGTCCCAAGCTTACAACCCTTAAAACTTCAATTGCCCCCATTGCCTTGGAAAGTAAATCCAAACATCTGAGCCTAGGAACTAAGGTCCTCCTTGATGTGGTCCAGGTGTGTGTTTCTCACTTGTCTTCCATCCTTCCTCTTTATGAATCCCTATATAGCAAACACGAGTCAGCCCAGAAGTCCTGACATGTTTTCAGTCCTTGAAATTAACGTAGATCTCTGTGTTGCTGGGCTGGTAAAGAGTTCCCTAATACCTGTCATGGGGCTCTTCAACTCCGGAGGTGTTTAAAGGTCCAGAGTTCTAACCAGGGCCTGGTGTGACAGAGCTCAGCTTCTGAGCTGCATTTACTGCATCAGCCCAGCCTCCTACTGTTCTAAGCTGCCTGACCCATCAGGGACCAACATCCAACCACCCCCGTCCTGCGGTCCAGGCTTCCTGGATGTGTTAGTTTCCTAGGGCTGCCAGTACAAATGACCACAAACTAGGTGGCCAAAAACAGCAGAAATTTATTTTCTCACAGTTCAGGAGGCCAGAAGTCTGAAATCAAGGTGTCAGCAGGACCGATCCCTTTTGGAAACCCTGAGAAAATCTGTCTCCTGCTTCTTGGCTTCTGGTGGCTTCTGGCAGTCCTTGACCTTCCTTGGCTTATGGAAGCTTCTGTCTTCGTATGGCTATGTGTGGGGAGTCTGTATGAGTCTGTGTGTGTGTGTGTGTGTGTGTATAAGTCTATGTGTGGGGAGTCTGTATGAGTCTCTGTGTGTGTGTGTGTATGAGTCTATATGTGTCTCTGTGTGTGTCTGTATGAGTCTGTGTGTGTGTGTGTGTGTATGAGTCTATGTGTGTCTCTGTGTGTGTCTGTATGAGTCTGTGTGTGTGTGTATGAGTCTATGTGTGTGTGTGTGTGTGTGAGTCTATGTGTGTCTCTGTGTGTGTCTGTATGAGTCTGTGTGTGTGTGTCTGTATGAGTCTGTGTGTGTGTGTGTGTGAGTCTATGTGTGTCTCTGTGTGTGTCTGTATGAGTCTGTGTGTGTGTGTGAGTCTATGTGTGTCTCTGTGTGTGTCTGTATGAGTCTGTATGTATGTTTTGTGTGTGTCTCTTTAAGTCTGTGTGTGAATGTCTGTATGTATCTTCTCCTCTTATAGGGACACCAGGATTTAGGGGCCCCACCTTAATCCTCTATGGGCTTCCCAGGTGACTCAATGGTAAAGAACTCACCTGCCAATGCAGGAGATGCAAGAGATGTGGGTTCAGTCCCTGGGTTGGGAAGATTCCCTGGAGAAGGAAATGGCAACCCACTCCAGTATTCTTGCCTGGGAAAATTCCATGAGCAGAGGAGCCTGGTGGACTACAGTCCATGGCGTCACAAAGAGTCAGACACAACTGAAGCAACGGAGCACACACACATATGACTGATCCGGTATAACCTCACCTTAATTTATTTAACTAATTACCTATGCAATGGACATGTGTTTGAGCAAAGTCTGGGAGATAGTGAAGGACAGGGAAGCATGGTGTGTAGCAGTCTATAGGGTTTTTAAGAGTCAGACATGACTGAACAACAGCAACATGTGCAAAGACCTTATTTCCAAACCAGATCACATTGAGAAGCTCCCAGGGGAACATGAATTTGGGAGACACTATTCAAGCCGTTATACCAGGGACGCGCGACCTTCCTGCTCCCCCCTCCTCAAGGCTCTGCCCTTGAGTGCTGGGTCCTCTCTGCACACCTCCAGCTGACCTCCAGCCTCAGAGATCCCTTTTGTCATTTTTTCTCCTAGTGCTCTTAGAAGCACACCACTGTCTCCTTTTTCCTATGCAAATAGATCGAAACAAGATTTCAAAGAATTCCTACTTCTGATTTCCCCTTTGGCAAAAGTCTTTTGAGGCAAAAAAGAAACAGTCAAGGCCTGGTATGCAAAGGGAACACAGAAAGGACAAAAATCACAAGTGGGGTATAATGGAGCGTCTCGCCTTGCCTGTCACACTTGTGTGCTCACGCATTGCCAGTCCTTCCAGCAAACCCACCACCAGGCTCTGCACACGGACTATCAGTGCCCTTGAAAACTCTCCATCAGCCTGACCCCTGCGGTCTCACTGTCCCCTCCATGAAGCTGGGGGGATTGTCATTTCCTCTGTAGCTTTAGTCCCTTCCCTTTGTGATATCTTGCTGTGTCCTTTCTTAGACTCTGCTATTCCTTTGTGCCTTTGAAGTTTATTTGCATATTAAGCTACATTTCCAGTGAGATGGAAAAGTTCTGGAGAAAAGGAGCCATCAGTTCATCCAACGCAAATTCACTGGGCACCTGCTAAGCATCAGATACAAAGTGCTGGGGATGAAGAGGTGGACATGACACAGGTCCCGTCCTCCGGGAGCCCACGGTTTGCAGGGGCCTGACTGTGGCTGGTCACTTCACCATATTTGGGCAGTGCCATGATAGGCTGACAAGTGGGTGTACTGAGATCACGAACAGGTTGTTGGTTTGCCACTTTAGGAGTTTTGGGGGTGAAATCTGAAACCACCCCTGTACATGGAGGCAAGGAGAGACCAGACAGAGAAGAAGGCACTCCAGACTGGTAGTTGGCAGGTTTAACAGAGAAGGACACTTACTCAGGAGACTTATTTCGGGCAGCAAGAAACAAGTAGATCTCTGCCCCCACCCACCAGAATCTTAGGAGTTCATCATCAATTAGTTGTTTAGTTGTGTCCGACTCGTTGTGACCCCATGGACAGTAGCCCTCCAGGCTCCTCTGTCCATGGGATTCTCCAGGCAAAAATACTGTAGTGGGTTACCAGTTCCTTCTCCATAGGAGTTCACAGCCTTAAAGAGGCTTGGTGACGTACACCATCCTGAGGGTCTCAACCACACATGCTCTCTCAAGCCTGCATCCTTGAAAACAGATCCCATGGTGGGGATGATGGGCAGAGTGTACATCCCTAGGACAAGTGATGCTGAAAACTCAGCTTCTCTGTACACCAATGCAGAATCAAATCTCAGAGACAAGAGTTTTGGATAAAGTAGAAAAAAGACAGCTTTTTCTCCTTGCCAAGCGAAGGAGAATATAGCAGGTTCATGCCCCCCAAACCACATATCCCACTTGGAGAAAATAGTGAGAAGTTTCATATTAATTGTCCCAAGAAGGCATAATCAGCTCATGGACATTCTTTTGCTGGGTTGGTGGTGAGGTAAGCAGGAGTTCACATCATCAACCTTAAGGTCCAACTGATCTGGAGTCTACATGCTTGTGGGCTCCTGGAAGGGGTTTCAGGGTCTGCAAAATAGCTCTAAGACATTATGTGTGCATCCTTTGATGGGGAACCAGGACCTTGCCCCGAGGCTGATCTTTGGCCTCCCACCCTCTCCCTTCCTTAAGTAACAACTGCTTGAATCTGCCCATTGGAACTCAGGGAAGGTCATGGAGGCTGAATGACAGCAGTTTCCTATAACTGAAGAAATGGGGGACACAGAAAGGCCTTGTGCCTGGGACCCCCACAGTATCACGGGGGAGAGGTGAGGAGCCTCAGATGACCTGGGTCCAGCTTTCCAGTCCACTGGAGGTCATGTCCTCTCCATGACCTCTGCTGACATTTTCTATTTTTATGCCTGGTTTTTACATTTTTATACATTTCCCTTTTTTTTCTTTTTTAATGTGGCCTGAGTAATCAGCATTGAGCTTTCCTAGCATGAAAGTGGCCTGTTTGGTGGCTCCCTGACCATACTGGAGCCAGACACATGTAAGACACAGTACAGATTAAGATAATGATTTTTTTTTTTGCCCATGCCATGTGGCATGTGGGATTTTGGTTCCCAAGCCAGGAATTGAACCCATGCCCCCTGCAGTTGATGTCTTAACCACTGGATCTCCAGGGAAGTCCCAATAATGATTTTTAAAATAAATAGCAGTTTTTTTTTTTTTTTTAATGGCGTGTCCCATGATTGGAACCATTTTTTTAGGCTGGAGAGTGAATCACTAGAGGCCTTTATTTGTGTTTTTATGTGATTTAATAAAGATGATGGATTAGTAGACTTGGGACTTCCTAGGTGGCTGAGTGCTAAAGAATCTGCCTGTGATGCAGGAGACGAGGGCTCAAACCCTGGCTCAGGAAGGTCCCCTGGAGAAGGAAATGGCAACCCACTCCAGTTTTCTCGCCTGAAGAATCCCACGAACTAGAGGAGGCTGGCAAGCTACAGTACATGGAGTCACAAAGAGTCGGACATGATTTAGTAACAAGTTCCCTCCCATTAGTAGACTTATCAGATATGAACATATAATATTTTGTTTGGATAATGCATAGGTAACTCTTTGTGAAAAGGTTGGCTTGAAGCTCAACATTCAGAAAACAAAGATCATGGCATCTGGTCCCATCACTTCATGGGAAATAGATGGAAAAACAGTGGAAACAGTGTCAGACTTTATTTTGGGGGGCTCCAAAATTACTGCAGATGCTGATTGCAGCCATGAAATTAAAAGACGCTTGCTCCTTGGAAGGAAAGTTATGACCAATCTTGATAGTATATTAAAAAGCAGAGACATTACTTTGCCAACCAAGGTCCGTCTAGTCAAGGCAATGGTTTTTCCCGTGGTCATGTATGGATGTGAGAGTTGGACTGTGAAGAAAGCTGATCGCCGAAGAATCGATGCTTTTGAACTGTGGCGTTGGAGAAGACTCTTGAGAGTCCCTTATACTGCAAGGAGATCCAACCAGTCCATTCTAAAGGAGATCAATCCTGGATGTTCATTGGAAGGACTGATGCTAAAGCTGAAACTGCAATACTTTGGCCACCTCATGAGAAGAGTTGACTCACTGGAAAAGACCCTGATGCTGGGAAAGGTTGGGGGCGGGAGGAGAAGGGGACGACGGAGGATGAGATGGCTGGATGGCATCACCGACTCTGTGAACATGAGTTTAAGTGTACTCCGGGAGTTGGTGATGGACAGGGAGGCCTGGCGTGCTGTGATTCATGGGGTCGCGGAGAGTCGGACACGACTGAGCGACTGAACTGAACTGAACTGAACTGAACTCTTTGTGAGGCAATAATAATGTTTAAGGCCATTTTATTTGGGAGTGCTGCTTCTTTTTTTATTAGAGATGTTTTCAGTTCAGTTCAGTCACTCAGTTGTGTCTGACTCTTTGCAACCCCATGGACTGCAGCATGCCAGACCTCCCTGTCCATCGCCAACTCCCAGAGTTCACTCAGATTCATGTCCATTGAGTCAGTGATGCCATCCAGCCATCTCATCCTCTGCCGTCCCCTTCTCCTCCCACTCTCAATCTTTCCCAGCATCAGGGTCTTTTCCAATGAGTTAGTTCTTCTCATCAGGTAGCCAAAGTCTTGGAGTTTCAGCTTCAACATCAGTCCCTCCAATGAACACTCAGGACTGATCTCTTTTAGGATGGACTGGTTGGATCTCCTTGCAGTCCAAAGGACTCTCAAGAGTCTTCTCCAACACCACAGTTCAAAAGCATCAATTCTTCAGTGTTTGGTAAGGGCAGGCTTTGTTGATTATCACTTCAGGGTTTTTCGTGAATTTAGTAAGAGGTTTCATATGTATGATAATCTTTCCCAAACCAATGGAGGGAATAAAAATGGTGGCCAGGCTAACTGATTGCATGAGTAAAAATTAAAATCTATCCACCTGGCCTTAAGGAGAGGGAGGCTGGCTGCTTTAGTAAATTGAGCTGGTTGTGAATATCATACATGTTGGCACTAGTAGGAATTAAAACAATTTTTTTTTTTTTGTAGGATGTAAGCGCCACCATAGGAATACAGGTAGAGCATCTGGAGGGTCTACATATTTTGTAGGGCCTAGCAGCACCCACACTTTAAGAGCTAGCAGGACTGGTGGGCAGGGTGTTCCTTTGCTGTAAATAGGCGTGCTGCTTTGTCAAGTGAGAGTCAGAGCCATAGCAGAAGTGGATCAATGGAACATATTTTCACCCCACTCCTTGATAAGAAGGTTTTATGGCATGTTGTTTATTTCTGTGAGTTTTCTCTGGAGGAGTGTTGTGTATATTGTTAGGAGCTGTTGCTCTAAGTGGTATATCCAATTGCTGTCCCCTTTTAGCATGTAAGATGTATTTTGGGGTATCAGAACCCTAAGGGTATTTTTTCTTTCTCTTTTGTTGTCTTTTGTCACAGTGCCCCATTTTTAGCCCCTGGGTTCTGAGAAGGAGCATCCCAGGAGAGACAGGTAGAAGCCGCATGCCTTTTATGACCTAACTTCTGAGATAGCATAGCATCATTCATTCTGCACTACTTCAGAACAGTCACACGCCCAGCCAGACACTAGGGAGTGGCTCTAGACCCACCCCTTGATGGGAGAGGTGTCAGAGTTTGCAGCCTGCTTTAGAAGGGCACACAGCCTCACGCAGCTTCGTTTTCAGGACTGATTTGCACAACCCAGGTGTCACCAGATTCACAGGCAACAGGGGGTGATGGAGACCAGGTGTGGATGAGATCCCCTGGGAACACTGTGGAAAATGAAAAGAGGGATGAGGACAGAGTCCTGAGATCATGGCTATTGTCAGTAAATGATTCTGGAATGAATAATTTGTTCAAGAACACGATTCTCTATAGGTAACCACCCAGGTTGGCGATTCTACTGTCTGGCTCCAAGCAGGAGAAAGACCCCAGTTGTCTGAGTCTCCACTGATCTCCTGGAACCAAACAAAGGATAATTAGGGCCCTAATTAGAGTCTGTGAAGAAGGCTGATCGCTGAAGAATTGATGCTGTTGAACTGTGGTGCTGGAGAAGACTCTTGAGAGTCCCTTGGACTGCAAGGAGATCCAACCAGTCCATTCTTAAGGAGATCAGTCCTGGGTGTTCATTGGAAGGACTGATGCTAAAGCTGAAACTGCAATACTTTGGCCACCTCATGCGACGAGTTGACTCACTGGAAAAGACTCTGATGCTGGGAGGGATTGGGGACAGGAGGAGACGGGGACGACAGAGAATGAGATGGCTGGATGGCATCACCGACTCTGTGGACATGAGTTTGAGTGAACTCCGGGAGTTGGTGATGGACAGGGAGGCCTGGCGTGCTGTGATTCGTGGGGTCGCAAAGAGTCGGACATGACTGAGCGACTGAACTGAACTGAACTGAATTAGAGTCTGCTTCCCAAGCTTCAGTGTGCATAAGGCTGACTTCAGGAGACTTCTACTAAGCATAACCTCCTGTAATCCATTCCCAGAGGTTTGGAATTCAACAGACCTGCAGTAGGGTCCAGGAATCTGCCTTTTTAAACAACTTCCATCTCTAATATGGCTGCAGGGCCTGGGCAGGCATTACAGTACTTAGCCACTCAGCCACAAATCCTGAAGGGGTCATGGACAGTCTTTCTGATAAGATGTCCTGGTTCCAAATCCTGGCTTGGCTACTTTGTAGCCACCTGACTGCTGCCAATTTCCTTTTTCCGATTTCAATTTTCTCATCTGTACAATCAGGAGGCTGAGTTAACCAATTCTCTCCTACTGTGCTGTAGGGGATCCAGTGGGTTCCAGATTGGATCTGCCATCTGCATTAATCCATTTAGCGAATGTTTGTTGTCTGCTGGCCCTGGGCTGGATACTGGGGATATGGCCCAATCAATGGCCGATTATCATTATGAAAGATACTTCAAAAGAGACGCCCCAGGGGTCTTCCCAGCTGGTCCAGTAGTTAAGATTTCATGCTTCCACTGCAAGGGGCACAGGTTCGATGACTGGATGGGGAAATAAGACACCGCATACCCCTTGGCACTGCCAGAAGAATAAAAGCAAGAGAGAGAAGCACAAGAAGAGAGGGAGCTGACCAGAGGACTTTAAACCATTATGCGTTTGCTTCCCATTGGATTGCCTTTTGGGCAAACCCTCCCCAGGACTGAAAGCACTGGCTTTGAAAGCACTTGGGTGATCTCTAAGGGGCCATGCAAGAGGAAATCTTTTGCTCTATGATGTTTTTCCATGATTTTACTTCTGAGTAAAGTCAAAACAGGCAGAATACAATCACTGGATTTGAAAGTTGTCTAAGACCCCAAGGTTATCACCTTCATTCTTGAAAAGAAATTGTGGGGCTCTTTAGGGATCAAAACTGTTCTGAATTGTGGTTTTATGGCATTTAAAAGCCAGCACCTTACCCTGGGAAAATGAGTGAAAGAACAGACAGAGAAGGGTGAGGTGTGGGCCTGCTTGTTGGAGGACGCAGCCAGCACGGGGCAGGGGCGGGGCTGTGAGCTGCAGCACTTGTCAGATGAGTCACACTCCCTCAGTCTGTTAGTTTCCATCTGCAGAACAGGCGTATTGTTCCTGCCTCTCAGAGCTCTTCGAAGGAGAAATTGTATATAAAAAATTACCGTTTCACTGCTGGGTACTTAGTAAGCACTCAATAAATGATGGCCATTATTAATTTAAGTGTCTTTCTAATCCATATGGTACTTGTTAACATTCCTGCAGATGTTTTATAAATGAGAATAGAAAGTCACGCAGAGTAAGAGTTGCCCAGTATCTGGGCTTTGCCAGGCCAGCAGCATCTCTCTGGGGGAAGAAAGCCTTGTAATTCTTCCTTTTTAAAACTACATATATAAAACAGATAACTAATAAGAACACAGTGTATATACCACAGGGAACTCTGCTTAACGGATGGTAGTGACCTGAATGGGAAGGAAGTCCAAAAGGAGGGGGTGTATATAATATGTATGTATGGCTGACTCATTTTGCTGTACAGCAGAAACTAACACAACGTTGCAAAGCAACTATACTCCAATAAAATTAACTGAAAAAATAACATACATGTCCATGGTGGTGGCCTTCAAACTTTGGGTTGGCCTATTTTCCCTCTCAGAGGAGAGCAAGTTATTTTTCCCAGTTGAAACTTAGACAGAATATTCAAATTTAGCGTGTAAGTGGTCCATGTTTAAAAAGAATGAAGATGGCATCCATATATATTATTAAGAAATTTTAAAAAGGCCCTGAAGTTATTTCTTTGTACTTTTTATAGTTTAATAGGTTAACTTTCCTTGAGACTAAATCTGCAAACATCTTTTTCCCCCTCTTTTGATAGTTGAAACAATACAGAGAGTGCATAGAGCTGGAACCCCAGGAATAGTATGAAAAGCAAAAAGATATGACACCTCTGTAACTCAGTGGTTTATAGAGTGGAACTGCATGTATAAACTTGGGCAAAACATTTAGCTTCAGGTTGCTTGTGCCTAAAATAAGGATAATGATAGGGGCAACCTAAATGTGCCATGCACATAGTAGGCTTACAATAAGTTAGCTATTGTTACTGCTGTGTGTATTGATGTACTAGATATTTTAGCGTGGACATATTTTGAACTGCAAACTCATAAAAATTAATGTTAGCTTCTTGCACTTAGTGATCTACATTTAATGATTCTGGAGGCAGATATATCTACCTTGAGATTGTGCTGGGAGCCATGGCATCAGTTTTAAGAGATGTGACATCTGCTACTAATTCCAGGTGTCAATTTGGTAAAATCATTTAAGTCATTAAGGTGCTTTAGGATTGTGGTCTACAGCCAGATAATTCCATTCAGTAGTAAAATGATTGACTGGTGAGGAACTCTACTGATGAAGGAAAGAATCAGAATTTTATCTATACAAATTAGATGATAGTATCTATAGCACTTAGGATTACACTTGGTTGCAGAAAACCCAGAATAACAATGGCTTAATCATGTGAATTGCTGGGCTGAATGAAGCACAAGCTGGAATCAAGATTACCAGGAGAAATATCAATAACTTCAATATGCAGATTACACCACCCTTATTGCAGAAAGTGAAGAACTAAAGAGTCTCTTGATGCAAGTGAAAGAAGAGAGTGAAAAAGTTAGCTTAAAACTCAACATTCAGAAAACTAAGATAATGGCATCTGGTCCCATCTCTTCATGGCAAATAGATGGGGAAACAATGGAAACAGTGAGAGACTTTAGTTTCTTGGGTTCCAAAATCACTGCAGATGGTGACTGCAGCCATGAAATTAAAAGATGCTTGTTCCTTGGAAGAAAAGTTATGACCAACCTAGACAGCATATTAAAAAGCAGAGACATTATTTTCCCAACAAAAGTCCATCTATTCAAAGCTATGTTATTTCCAATAGTCATGTCTGGATGTGAGAATTGGACCATAAAGAAAGCTGAGCACCAAAGAATTGATGCTTTTGAACTGTAGTGCTGGAGAAGACTCTTGTGAGTCCCTTGGACTGCAGGGAGATCAAATGAGTCAATCCTAAAGGAAATCAGTCCTGAATATTCAATGGAAGGACTGATGCTGAAGGTGAAGCTCCAGTACTTTGGCCACCTGATCTGACGATCTGATGCGTTAGAAAAGACCCTTATGCTGGGAAATATTGAAGACAAGAGGAGAAGGGTATGACAGAGGATAAGATGGTTGGATGGCATCATTAACTTGATGGACATGAGTTTGAGCAATCTCCAGGAGTTGGTGATGGACAAGGAAGCCTGGCTTGCTGCAGTCCATGGGGTCGCAATGAGTAGGACATGACTGAGCAACTGAACTGAATCAAGTAGAGGTTCATTTCTCTCTTTTACAAGTCCTTTTAGAAAGGCTGATATGGCATTCTATTGTCTCAGGGACCCAGGCTTCATCTTCCTTGTTGTACCATGAGAGAGTACACCATCCATCCTTAAGTTTACTTGCTAGTCCAAGTTGGCTGCTGTTGCTCCAGCCATCAGATCTCTATTATGATTATTAATTATTCTAGGCATTTAGGAAAAGATAAGAGCATGTCCTTTACCTTTCAGGACATCTCCAACAGTTTGCCCACACTAATATCTTCTTACATCTCATCGGCCAGGTCACTTTCAGCTGCCTAGCTCCAAGGGATGCCGTAATAAGGTCTTTATCCTGGGAATGTATGCTGAGAGAAGTGGATATTTAGGGACAATTAATAGTGTGTGCTGCAGGGTTAAAAGGAGACAGATCACTCAATTTTGACCAAGGGCAAGAGTGTAGAAGCTAATCCCATGTGCAAAGTATGGATTCAGAGTTGCTTGTCGCCATAGTAACCATAAAAAGACTGAATATGTCAAATGCCATGAAGAAAAAACTTGTCCTTGCATCTCAGATCCTGTATTCTAGCCAGAAATCTCTGGTTGATAAATTCCTAAGTTTAAGATGGTACTTGCTTGTGATGTTTATTCTCTTAGTGCTAAAGATTTTTTTCACCCTGGGAAAGTTTAGAAATATACTGAGTGATGGGAAAGTAAATCACAGAAATAATACTTGTGGGCAAATCAGCAGATGTTTGGTATCTGAAATATTTGTTATAATAAAAGAGTATTTTTCTCATATTAAAGATAGATTAGCCTGATAATGCCACTTTAAAATGTAAGTAGCAGTTTAATTTAGATATGTAAATTGGGGGGGGAATTTTAAAAAAGAAAATTTGCTACATTTGATTGTTTAGAAAAATCTGCATGTGTGTGGTGTTAGTCACTCAGTCATGTCCTACTCTTTTCAACCCCATGGACTGTAGGCCACCAGGCTCCTCTGTCCATGGAATTTTAGAAGAATCTAAGAGTCTTTAAATTTGATTTTAAGTTTATCACTTCACTAGATGTTTTGAATACTTGGAAGGTTTTTGCTTATCAAACTGGTATAAATATCGGAAGAGATTTAATGTATTGAGGTTTGCTATCTGGGCCCATTGTTTAAAGCTATTTTGGTTTCTTTGAACATTGACTAAGAGACTACATGTCTCCCTGTTAAAATGTAGTCTTGTTTAAAGAGACTTGTAAGTAGAATTCAAAGGCCTAAGGAAAAAATGGATTTCTAAATTATTTTCACATTAACACATTTAAAAAATCAGTCTTAAATATTTTTCTACATGCAAAAGCAGCCTAGTAATAATAAACACTGATAGCTTCAACTTTTTTTTGAATTTTTTATTTTGTACAGGAGTATAGCCAAGGTGCCCAGTTTGCTGCTGGAGATCAGTGGAGAAATAACTCCAAGAAGAATGAAGGGATGGACGCAAAGCAAAACCAATACCCAGTTGTGGATGTGACTGGTGATAGAAGCAAGATCCGATGCTGTAAAGAGCAATATTGCATAGGAACCTGGAATGTTAGGTCCATGAATCAAGGCAAATTGGAAGTGGTCAAACAGGAGATGGCAAGAGTGAACATAGACATTCTAGGAATCAGTAAACTAAAATGGACTGGAATGGGTGAATTTAACTCAGATGACCATTATATCTACTACTGTGGGCAGGAATCCCTTAGAAGAAATGGAGTAGCCATCATGGTCAACAAAAGAGTCCGAAATGCAGTACTTGGGTGCAATCTTAAAAATGACAGAATGATTTCTCTTTGTTTACAAGGCAAACCATTCAATATTACAGTAATCCAAGCCTATGCCCCAACCAGTAACACTGAAGAAGCCGAAGTTGAACGGTTCTATGAAGACCTACAAGACCTTTTAGAACTAACACCCAAAAATGATGTCCTTTTCATTATAGGGGGCTGGAATGCAAAAGAAGGAAGTCAAGAAACACCTGGAGTAACAGGCAAATTTGGCCTTGGAGCACGGAATGAAGCAGGGCACAGGCTAATAGAGTTTTGTCAAGAGAACGCACTGGTCATAGCAAACACCCTCTTCCAACAACACAAGAGAAGACTCTACACATGGACATCACCAGATGGTCAACACCGAAATCAGATTGATTATATTCTCTGCAGCCAAAGATGGAGAAGCTGTATACACTTAGCAAAAACAAGACCAGGAGCTGACTGTGGATCAGATCATGAACTCCTTATTGCCAAATTCAGACTTAAATTGAAGAAAGTAGGGAAAACCACTAGACTATTCAGATATGACCTAAATCAAATCCCTTATGATTATACAGTGGAAGTGAGAAATAGATTTAAGGGACTAGATCTGATAGATAGAGTGCCTGATGAACTCTGGACGGAGGTTCGTGACATCGTACAGGAGACAGGGACCAAGACCATTCCCATGGAAAAAAAATGCAAAAAAGCAAAATGGCTGTCTGAGGAGGCCTTACAAACAGCTTTGAAAAGAAGAGAAGCGAAAAGCAAAGGAGAAAAGGAAAGATATAAGCATCTGAATGCAGGGTTCCAAAGAATAGCTAGGAGAGATAAGAAAGCCTTCCTCAGCCATCATTGCAAAGAAATAGAGGAAAACAACAGAATAGGAAAAAACAAGAGATCTTTTCAAGAAAATTAGAGATATCAAGGGAACATTTCATGCAAGGATGGGCTCGATAAAGGACAGAAATGGTATGGACCTAATAGAAGCAGAAGATATTAAGAAGAGGTGGCAAGAATACACAGAAGAACTGTGCAAAAAAGATCTTCACGACCAAGATAATCACAATGGTGTGATCACTGACCTAGAGCCAGACATCTTGGAATGTGAAGTCAAGTGGGCCTTAGAAAGCATCACTACAAACAAAGCTAGTGGAGGTGATGGAATTCCAGTTGCGCTATTTCAAATCTTGAAAGATGAGGCTGTGAAAGTGCTGCACTCAATATGCCAGCAAATTTGGAAAACTCAGCAGTGGCCACAGGACTGGAAAAGGTCAGTCTTCATTCCAATCCCAAAGAAAGGCAATGCCAAAGAATGCTCAAACTACCGCACAATTGCACTCATTTCACACGCGAGTAAAGTCATGCTCAAAATTCTCTAAGCCAGGCTTCAGCAATATGTGAACTGTGAAATTGCAGATGTTCAAGCAGGTTTTAGAAAAAGCAGAGGCACCAGAGATCAAATTGCCAACATCCGCTGGATCATGGAGAAAGCAAGAGAGTTCCAGAAAAACATCTATTTCTGCTTCATTGACTATGCCAAAGCCTTTGACTGTGTGGATCACAATAAACTGTGGAACATTCTGAAAGAGATGGGAATACCAGACCACCTGACCTGCCTCTTGAGAAGCCTGTATGCAGGTCAGGAAGCAACAGTTAGAACTGGACATGGAACAACAGACTGGTTCCAAATAGGGAAAGGAGTACGTCAAGGCTGTATATTGTCACCTTGCTTATTTAACTTATATGCAGAGTACATCATGAGGAACGCTGAGCTGGAAGAAGCACAAGCTGGAATCAAGATTTCCGGGAGAAATATCAATAACCTCAGATATGCAGATGACACCACCTTATGGCAGAAAGTGAAGAGGAACTCAAAGCCTCTTGATGAAAGTGAAAGAGGAGAGTGAAAAGGTTGGTTTAAAGCTCAACATTCAGAAAACGAAGATCATGGCATCTGGTCCCATCACTTCATGGGAAATAGATGGAAAAACAGTGGAAACAGTGTCAGACTTTATTTTTTTGGGCTCCAAAATCACTGCAGATCCTGATTGCAGCCATGAAATTAAAAGATGCTTGCTCCTTGGAAGGAAAGTTATGACCAACCTGGATAGCATATTCAAAAGCAGAGACATTACTTTGCCAACAAAGGTCCGTCTGGTCAAAGCTATGGTTTTTCCAGTGGTCATGTATGGATGTGAGAGTTGGACTGTGAAGAAAGCTGATCGCTGAAGAATTGATGAACTGTGGTGCTGGAGAAGACTCTTGAGAGTCCCTTGGACTGCAAGGAGATCCAACCAGTCCACTCTAAAGGAGATCAATCCTGTGTGTTCATTGGAAGGACTGATGCTAAAGCTGAAACTCATGCGACGAGTTGACTCACTGGAAAAGACTCTGATGCTGGGAGGGATTGGGGGCGGGAGGAGAAGGGGACGACAGAGAATGAGATGGCTGGATGGCATCACCAACTCGATGGACATGAGTTTGAGTGAACTCTGGGAGTTGGTGAGGGACAGGGAGGCCTGGCGTGCTGTGATTCATGTGGTTGCAAAGAGTCAGACACGACTGAGCCACTGAACTGAACTGAACTGATAGCCAACTAACGATGTTGTGATAGTTTTGGGTGGACAGCCGAGCAACTCAGCCACACATATACATGTATCCATTCTCCTCCAAACTCCCCTCTCATCCAGGCTGTCACATAACAGTGAGCAGAGCTCCCTGTGCTATACAGTAGGACCTGGTTGGTTGTCCATTTTAAATATAGCAGTGTGGACTGGACCATCCCAAACTATCCCTTCCCCATCCTTCCCCGCTGGCAACTAGAAGTTCATTCTCAAAGCCTCTGAGTCTATTTTTGACAGCTTCAACTTTAAATCTTTTTATTTACTCGTGTACAAATAAAAGGGTTCTGGTGATAGTTGTTTTTTCTTTTAGTAATAGAGCTCTTTTTTTGTTTGTTTGTTTCTTCATTTGCTGCTTCATATTTCAGCCTTATGTGGAATCCAGTGTTGGCTGTATTTTGAGAAATGACTCCTTTCTTTCACATAGTCCGGGAAGACCTTCAGTCCAGGGGCCCTCCCCTTCCTCATTTACAAGATGGCAGACATCCCAAGCTCGGCCGGTGACATGTGACACTTCTCTGAAGACATCAGTCATTCTTTATTTCCTTCTGTTTTTGCCTTCCTGAATCCTGTTTCTTGGTGTGGGAGTAAGAAGCACAGACTCAGAAACCAGATTTTGTGTTCAAATCAGGGCTCTGGTGCTGCCTCGCCCAGTGACTTTGAGTTCCTTACTGAGCCTCTCTGAATTTCAGCTCCTTAATGTACAAAATTAGCATCATACTAGTCTCCTCTTTTGGAGAAGGAAATGGCAACCCACTCCAGTATTCTTGCCTGGAGAATCCCAGGGACAGAGGAGGCTGTTGGGCTGCCGTCCATGGGGTCGCACAGAGTTGGGCATGACTGAAGCGAATTAGCACCAGCAGCAGCAGCAGTGTCCTCTTTAGTTCTTAGCATTGTGCTTTTAAATTTATTTTTTTAACTGGAGGGAAATCTCTTTACAATGTTGTGTTGGTTTCTGCCTGCAACAGTGCAGATCAGCCGTGATGACACTTATACCCCCTCCTTCTTGAGCCTCGCTCCCCTCCCGCATGCCACCCATCACCTCCCACCCCTCTCGGTCATCACAGAGCGCCAGGCTGGGCTCCCTGTGCTGTACAGCAACTTCTCACCAGTTGCCTGTTTTACACTATTTTTACATATTTATATATGTCAATACCACCTTCTCCATTTGTCCCACTCTTTCCTTCCCCCACTGGGTCCACGAGTCCGTAAGTATTTAGCGTTGTTGTAAAGATTAAGTGAATTAATACGTGCAAAGCTCTTGAATGGTGACTGGCATAAAATCCGTGCTCAGTATATGTTTATTATTATCATTACCTAATATTGCTGAGCTTTCCTTTCCATTATGTGAATGAACCCACATTTTCCCATTGGATTCCTTTTTCCGCCTTACTTTTTAACTGTGAATTATTTCTTTTCCTTGCAAGCAGCATTTTCTGGCTGAAATAACCCCAGTGGGGGAAAAGATATCCTAGGTGGAGGGTGGGCAGCCACTTGGGCCCTCTGCCTGCCACAGCTGTTTAGGTCACCTCCATGCGACACAGCCAGTCGTGGACCCACTGGACCCATTCATGGTAAGGGCTCCTCCTGGTTTGTGTGCTCAGATCCCCTTCTCCAGATACATCTGCCATCCTGGCCATAAGGATCATGTACTGTATAGTGACCTCAACTTCTGGACAAATATCCAAGGAGAGTCTATGATTACAGGAGTCTCTTCTTGTTAAGACAGAGGAACAGGGACCTCCCTGGCAGTCCAGTGGTTAAGACTCCATGCTTCCACTGCAGGGGTGAGGGTTTGAGCCCTGGTCAGGGAACTAAGATTGCACAGGCCAAGTGGTGTGGCCAAGAAAAAAAAAAAGATGGAGCAATAAACTCATAATTGTACAATGTATTCAACAAGGGTCAACTTTAGAAGGAGAGGAGAAAGAGAAGGAGAAGTGGGTGGAAGGAAACCGCCACCCCATCTCAGGACTGCCGGGGGTTCCGCGGAACTCTTCCTTGTGCTCCTCTGCGAGCCCCTCGTCTATGGGATAAAGGTGCCAACTCCTCAGCACGGAGTGCAGGCTCTCCGGGGCCGCTTTGGCTGCCTCTCCACCCCCAGCTCTGCTCCCTCTCCCCTTCTTTCATCGTGTTTTATGTTTCATAAGTTTCAGACTCCCACTACGTCTTGTTTAATCCATGCTCTCTCAACCCTCCACTTCTCTGTGTATTTCCTTCCCTCTGTGCCATCTTGTCCAGCTGGCACTGACCCCCCGCTTTCAAGCCTCAGATCACACTTTGTCTTCCCTGAAACAGTCCCCAGCTCCCCTAAGCATGTGGCTGAGTCACTGCCCTAAGCATCTTATTGTTGTAGCTGTTGTTCAGTCACTAAGTCATGAGACCCCATGGGCTGTCGCCCACCAGGCTCTTCTGTCCATGGGATTTCCCAGGCAAGAATACTGGAGTGGGCTGCCATTTCCTTCGCCAGGGGATCTGCCCGTCCTAAGGATCAAACTTGCACCTCTTGTACTGGCAGGCAGAGTCTTTACCACTGAGCCGCCTGGGAAGCCCCCTGTGCATCTTATACATCATCCCATTTGCACTCACCAGATATGACCTCCTTGTGGGCAGGGTGTGTGCCTGTCTCCATTATTTTGTACGCACTTCCCACCTAGACCCTGACCCAGAGCTGGTGTTCCTGAATATTTATCGAATGTGGTCTTCCCTAGACCACACTGACCTTCTCAGATGTGCTTTCCTTCCCTGAGCCCAGCTCTTAGGGCATCATCCCTGCTGGAAATGTGATTCATTTTCTCAGTCTCTTCTTATATGATGAAAACAGAGACCAGTATCCGTTTTCCCGGCTGGTTCTCCAGTGCCTAACACAACAGGCTTTAAAAGGTCCTCAAATAGGGATTTCCTTTGTGGTGCAGTGGATAAGAATCTGCCTGCCAATGCAGGAGACACGGGTTCAATATCTGGTCTGGCCACGTGCCACAGCTACCGAGCCTGCGCTTCACAAGGAGGGAAACCTCGGCAGCGAGACATCTGTGCACCGCAAGCAGAGTAGCCCCCGCCCCCCGCCCCCAGCTAGAGAAAGCCTGGATGCAACGAAGGCCCTGTGCAACCAAAAAATAAATAAAATAACAAATTTCAAAAGTACTCAAATAACCATGTACTAGACAGAATAATAAACCCATCCACCGATCATTCTGAACATCTGAGTCCAGGCCCACACTGCTCTTAAATGAAGTAATCTCTGCCAAACAGATGGTCTGTCATGTCCCGCTCGCCCCAACTCCAGGACCTGTCTGAGCTTCCCCGAGAAGCAGAAGTGTGTTTCCTGGAATCTGTAAATGCCAGGGTTTGGTGTCAAGATGAAATGTTTCTGATACCCATGAGCAATGAGTCTGGTCCTGAGACACCAAAGCAAAAAGAAAAGAAAGCCTGTCAGTGCCACTCCCTGGGGACAGTGTGACAATGTCAAAATAGACTCACAGCAAATGCTATCAGCTTGGACTGAAGGGAAACGCTGGGACTTCTGTAGAGATGAGACCCAGAGGACAAAGATGATGTGCTCGGCTCTCTTTCTCACTCCCCCGACTCATCCATCCTCCAGTGACTCCTCACCCTCGTCCCCCTTCATACTGCTGCCGCTGCTGCTAAGTCGCTTCAGTCGTGTCCGACTCTGCGTCCCCCTTCATACCCACGAGAAAGTCTGGGGCTCTGAGTTTCTGCCATTGCTATTCTTTTAAGAAGGCAACAAAGGAATGCATATCTTATTTATTTTATGCAATTGTTTCTTTAATAAAATATGAAGTGTTTTATAGTAACATAGAGACAATATCTTGCAAAAGAAAAAAAAAGCACATTAAAACACCCAAACCAAGCATTCATCTATCCAAGTTTATTGGAAAAGCTGAAGTAGACCAACGGACCCCTGTGCTGGGCATCCACCCTGGGTGGATTCAATATAGGGTCTGAGAGACAGAGCACAAGCAAGGCAATTCTAATCCAAATGGTATGTTCCCTCCAGAATCTGTGCTCCATTCCTTACCTGGACCCTGTATTCTAGCCCACAGATCAATTCATCTTGTCTCATAGTCGCCCCCAGCCCGCTGGGCAGTTGTCACCTTTTTCTCACAAGCCATCAGGTGCGCAGAAGCACACAGTCAGTCATCCTCAGATTGCCAAGATGCAGCCAGCTCCCTCTTCACATCTGGAACACTAGAGCTTAGACCTCTATAGTTGCAGTTGTTCAGCTCTAGAGAAGGACGATTATTACCTGGTAGGGCTTTCAAGTCAGCCAATCCAGGTCTGCATTCTCCCTCTCAGCTCACTCTGCAACCACGCACAAGTTAAATTAACCTCTCTGAGCCTTCTTTTTCTCATCTATAGAATACAGGGAACTCACTGCAACCTCATAGAACTCTTGTGAGCATTGTGTGTGTGTGTGAAAGAGAGAGTGTGCCCAGATTAGGGAATATCTGGGCTCTGGGATCCATGTGTCAAGTCTTTGCAGGTGGCAGCACATGGCCGAAGCACGTGGATTCTGGAGCTGCCCCACCTGGGTTCAAATTCCTGCCCTGCCACTGTGGTCCCCAGTATTCTTATGGTGAAATCTTAACCTCCAGGGCTTCACTGTGGGACTGTATTTGAAGACAGGGTCTTTAAAGGGGTTGTTGTTCTTTAGTTGGTAAGTCATGTCCAACTCTTTGCGACCCCATGGACTGTAGCCCACCAGGCTCCTCTGTCCGTGGGATTTCCCAGGCAAAAATAGTTGAGTGGGTTGCCATTTCCTTCTCCAAGGGGTCTTCCCAACCCAGGGACTGAACCTGCATCTGCTGCACTGGCAGGCAGATTTTATTTTTTTTAACCACTCTGCCACGTGGGAAGCCCCTTGTGAGGATTAATTACAGCATAATTTATATAAAACTCCAGACCATCTGCGCAAGATCATAAGACCATCCCTGCCCCACAAGGGCGCTGGATTTGCATGAGTATCTGGCTTATTTTTAAAATATACAAGGTCAGAACTGCTCAGACACTCGATTTTAGCTCAAGCCTTCTGTTTTACTGCTCAGGAATCTGTAGCCCAGAGAAACCCACAAATTGCCTTAGAGTCCCACATGCCAATTCAAGGGAGAGGCATTTGTTGATTTGAACATTGAATAAACACTGTGCTTATACTGTATCAGATGCTGTTCTAGGTATTTTGCAAATATCAGAACATTTAATATTTGCAGAAAGCCTATAATGTAGGATTTATGATCATCTAGGCTTTACAGTCAAAGGCTTTGGCATAGTCAATGAAGCAGAAATGGATGTTTTCTGGAACTCTCTTGCTTTCTCCATGATCCAGCAGATGTTGGCAATTTGATCTCTGGTGCCTCTGCCTTTTCTAAAACCTGCTTGAATATCTGGGAGTTCACGGTTCACATACTGCTGAAGCCTGGCTTAGAGAATTTTGAGCATGACTTTACTCGCGTGTGAAATGAGTGCAATTGTGCGGTAGTTTGAGCATTCTTTGGCATTGCCTTTCTTTGGGATTGGAATGAAGACTGACATTTTCCAGTCCTGTGGCCACTGCTGAGTTTTCCAAATTTGCTGGCATATTGAGTGCAGCACTTTCACAGCCTCATCTTTCAAGATTTGAAATAGCTCAACTGGAATTCCATCACCTCCACTAGCTTTGTTCGTAGTGATGCTTTCTAAGGCCCACTTGACTTCACATTCCAAGATGTCTGGCTCTAGGTCAGTGATCACGTTATCGTGACTATCTTGGTCGTGAAGATCTTTTTTGTACAGTTCTTCTGTGTATTCTTGCCACCTCTTCTTAATATCTTCTGCTTCTGTTAGGTCCATACCATTTCTGTCCTTTATCGAGCCCATCTTTGCATGAAATGTTCCCTTGGAATCTCTAATCTTCTTGAAGAGATCTCTTGTTTTTCCTATTCTGTTGTTTACCTCTATTTCTTTGCATTGATCACTGAGGAAGGCTTTCTTATCTCTCCTTGCTATTCTTTGGAACCCTGCATTCAGATGCTTATATCTTTCCTTTTCTCTTTTGCTTTTTGCTTCTCTTCTTTTCAAAGCTGTTTGTAAGGCCTCCTCAGACAGCCATTTTGCTTTTTTGCATTTCTTTTCCATGGGGATGGTCTTGGTCCCTGTCTCCTGTACGATGTCACGAACCTCCGTCCAGAGTTCATTAGGCACTCTATCTATCAGATCTAGTCCCTTAAATCTATTTCTCACTTCCACTGTATAGTCATAAGGGATTTGATTTAGGTCATATCTGAATGGTCACCAACTCTGTGGACATGGGTTTGAGTGAACTCCGGGAGTTGGTGATGGACAGGGAGACCTGGCGCGCTGTGACTCATGGGGTCGCAGAGAGTCGGACACGACTGAGCGACGAACTGAACTGAACTGAACCGAGGCTTTACAGACGACTGAAAGAAAAGGGTCAGTGACTTGCCCAACTACAGGCTTGTAATTAACGAAAGAGGGGTGTAACCCAGGCAGCTGGCTGCAGAGCCTGTGCACTGAACTTGAAGCATGGGACTGGTGCTTCAAGTTCTAAAGAGCTTCTAAAGAAGCTTTTCAGGCTTCTTTAATTGTCACCTACAGCCAGTGCCGCCTCATCTCTCCATCCCCTCCCCTTCTTCTCTCTCTCTCCTTCCCTCCCCTTCTGGCTTTTATCTTTCCTAATTAATAATAAAGAGAGTAAATTACTTTCTCTGAGAATTCCCCCTGAGCTGGGGCTGAGCAAAAGCCTGTGTGTTACTGCTTGACTGGAGAGAATTCCAGAGAAGCTGGAGGAAGGAAGGAGCGGCAGGATGGTCGGAGTAGGGTTGATCCATGGGAGGGCGCCTCCCTGAGCTGGCCTGCAGTCTGTATTGTTTAATCATCAGGCACTGTCTCTGAGAGGCACCGGGAAACAGACTGTGGGGAAGGGAGAGGTGGGAGGAGGAAGAAGGCGTCCACTGGCTCCCACTTCCAGGAGGCCAAAGCTTTGCTCCCTGGGGCGTTCACGCTTCAGAATTTCCCAGGCTCCAGGCCAGGCTCCAGGTGTCTCGCACCTCAGCAGCAGCAGAGACCCCTGGAGATGGTTGTCATGGTAGCAGGGCTGCAGCCTTGCAGAGCTGGAGCTGAGAGGTGACCCACGGTGAACGAAGGGGGTGCCTGGGGACCTGGTCTGGGTCCTGGGAGGGGACGGTGTGCGATACCCCTGCCCCGAGGAGCTGCTGAATTCTCTTGACCTTCAGATCTAGCCAGGAGTCCCCAGTATGGTCCTCATTCCCATTCCATCCTTAGTTGTCTGAGTAATTTGGGGCGGGTGTCTTAATTTCTATCACTTTCCCATTTATTAAATGAAGATCAAACAAGCAAAGGAAAAGGAAAAGGACACCTCCAGGAAGACACAGTGGATTGGTGGGTAAAGCCAAATGAAACATCCAGCTTTGGTGGTAACTTTGGTGCAGAGTCCTATCTCAAGGTCACAGGTGCAGGGTCTTGCACCAAGGTCACCTCCAGAACCAACAGAGCCCCTTTGTAACCAATGCCAAACGCCACCCTGATCATCACCAGCCAGCTTCCTGACCCCATATTAGGTAAGAGTGTCCACCCCGGTATTCACCCTATAGCGTGCTAACCCTATAACACCCTAATGTTAACACTCCAGCAGGAATTTTCTTTGTCTTGAGGTTATAAAAATTGGTTCAGTTCAGTTCAGTCACTCAGTCATGTCCAACTATTTGCGACCCCATGGACTGCAGCACGCCAGGCCTCTGTCCATCGCCAACTCCCAGAGTTTACCCAAACTCATGTCTATTGAATCGGTGATGCCATCCAACCATCTAATCCTCTGTCATCCCCTTCTCCTCCTGCCTTCAGTCTTTCCCAGCATCAGGGGCTTTTCAAATGAGTCAGTTCTTCATATCAGGTGGCCAAAGTATTGGAGTTTCAGCTTCAGCATCAGTCCTTCCAATGAACACCCAGGACTGATCTCCTTTAGGAGAGACTGGTTGGATCTACTTGCAGTCCAAGGGACTCTCAAGAGTCTTCTCCAACACCACAGTTCAAAAGCATCAATGCTTTGGCGCTCAGCTTTATTTATAGTCCAACTCTCAAATCCATACATGACTACTGGAAAAACCATAGCCTTGACTAGATGGACCTGTGTTGGCAAAGTAATGTCTCTGCTTTTTAATATGCTATCTAGGTTGGTCATAACTTTCCTTCCAAGGAGAAAGCCTCTTTTAATTTCATGGCTGCAATTAGCATCTGCAGTGATTTTGGAGCCCAAAAAAATAAAGTCTGACACTGTTTCCACTGTTTCCCCATCTATTTCCCAGGAAGTGATGGGACCAGATGCCATGATCTTTGTTTTCTAAATGTTGAGCTTCAAGCCAACCTTTTCACTCTCCTCTTTCACTTTCATCAAGAGGCTTTTTAGTTCCTCTTCACTTTCTGCCATAAGGGTGGTGTCATCTGCATATCTGAAGTTATTGATATTTCTCCTGGAAATCTTGATTCCAGCTTGTGCTTCTTCCAGCCCAGCGTTCCTCATGATGTACTCTGCATAGAAGTTAAATAAGCAGGGTGACAATATACAGCCTTGACGCACTCCTTTTCCTATTTGGAACCAGTCTGTTGTTCCATGTCCAGTTCTAACTGTTGCTTCCCGACCTGCATATAGGTTTCTCAAGAGGCAGGTCAGGTGGTCTGGGATTCCCATCTCTTTAAGAATTTTCCACAGTTTGTTGTGATCCTCACAGTCAAAGGCTTTGGTGTAATCAATAAAGCAGAAGTCCATGTTTTTCCGGAACTCTCTGGCTTTCTCCATGATCCAGCGGATGTTGGCAATTTGGTCTCGGTTTCTCTGCCTTTTCTAAAACCTGCTTGAACATCTGGGAGTTCACGGTTCACATATTGTTGAAGCCTGGCTTGGACAATTTTGAGCATGATTTTACTAGCATGTGAAATGAGTGCAATTGTGCAGTAGTTTGAGCATTCTTTGGCATTGCCTTTCTTTGGGATTGGAATGAAAACTGACCTTTTCCAGTCCTGTGGCCACTGCTGAGTTTTCCAAATTTGCTGGCATATTGAGTGCAGCACTTTCACAGCATCATCTTTTAGGATTTGAAATAGCTCCACTGGAATTCCATCACCTCCACTAGCGTTGCTCATAGCGATGCTTCCTAAGGCCCACTTGACTTCACATTCCAGGATGTCTGGTTCTAGGTGAGTGATCACACCATCGTGATTATCTTGGTCATAAAGATCTTTTTTATATAGTTCTTCTGCGTATTCTTGCCACTTCTTCTTAATATGTTCTGCTTCTGTTAGGTCCATCCCATTTCTGTCCTTTATCGAGCCCATCTTTGCATGAAATGTTCCCTTGGTATCTCTAATTTTCTTGACAAGATCTCTAGACTTTCCCATTCTGTTGTTTTCCTCTGTTTCTTTGCGTTGATCTCTGAGGAAGGCTCTCTTGTCTCTCCTTGCTGTTCTTTGGAGCTCTGCATTCAGATGGGTGTCCCTTTCCTCTTCTTTGGAAAGCCTTGGTTCTCCTTGAGTAGGCCTGCTGTTCTCATAGCGCCCTGTCCTGCCTGTCAGGGGGTTAGGCCCACAGCATTCTCAGTGCCTGCATTATGTCTGCTCTTTGTTCTTAACAAACTTCCTCTTTTCTGCAGTACTCTGTGTCTGGAAAATTCTTTCCCAATCCGCATTCAGATTGCCACAGAAAACTGGGATACTTTTCAAGCAGCATTCTAGAACAAGAAACTTTTCACTAGCTTCACACCCAGCCATCAAACGGACCCACCATTACAAACTTGAGCAATCTATGAACAGCTGTGCAGACCCTCACATCACAGCCATACAGTCAGAGAGAGACTCATCTTGAGTCAAGAAAGTGAGTCCTTAACTTCTGAACCGTCCAAAAAGCTTTACTCTCAATTTGTAAACTATGCCCCTGCCTCCAGAGAGCATCAGCAGTTCACCAATACTCCCTTCTTTAACTTAATGTGACACAGATCAATCAAGTAGTGTTGCTGTTTCATATAAAACATGAGGTTAGAAAAATGATCATTTATGAAGCACCTTTTAAGTACCAGAGACTGTGCTAGGTGGTCTATTTTCATTAGAGTTGTGAACATACATTATGTGCTTCTGTGTTCTGGGCACCACTTCTCACACGATAACATGTCGCTCATTCATTCCTACCAGCAGCCCAGGGAGAGGGGAACCAGTGTGAATATTTCTCATTTACAGACGAGGAAAATCAGGCTCAGAGAAGTTGAGTCTCTGGCTCCACAACACGCAGCTGATGTGAGGTGGAAGTGGCGTTGCCCATCAGGCATCTGGCTCTAGACTTCATGCTCTACGCTTCTGCTCGCTGCTATTTCAGACTCACTGTGACCCTGAGCTGCCAAGCAGCTAACGTGTCTACAGGATAAAGTGCAGACTCTCTGAAGAATGGGTTACCCAGACCTCCTCCCCAAACCCAACAACCCTTTCCATTCTGTGTTCTCTGACAGAGCTGGGAAAATTACCTTTTAAACCCTAATCAGCTACATGCTAGTTCTCTGACCTTGACTGGTCATCTTCACCTGTCTAAGGACACCTCTCTGCATCCTTATCTGCAAAACGAAGGGTGGAATCTCTTCCTTTGCTAGGGTCTTGTGAAGTCCACCCAGACAACCTATGTGAAAACCGTTCAGTCCATGCCAAGAACACAATGGAATTCAGCAAGTGCCTGTTTTCTTCCTTTTCCTTTCCTGAACTTCTGAACTTCAGCAGACATTCAGTTCAGTTCAGTCCAGTTCAGTCGCTCAGTCATGTCCGACTCTTTGCGACCCACGAATCACAGCACGCCAGGCCTCCCTGTCCATCACCAACTCCCGGAGTTCACTCAAACTCATGTCCCTCGAGTCGGTGATGCCATCCAGCCATTAGTTTGCAACTTACCTGAATGCCTCCTGCGTGCCCCCAGCCAAAACACCCTGTCTGCAGGAGCCCTGGGAGTGATCCCGCTCTGTTAAATTTATCACTGGAATGTGTCCTCTTCCTGAGTTATTTGAGGGTGAAGCTTCTGAGTTTACTTCTTTGTAACTACTCCCGTGCCCAGCAGTTTCTGACAGATGCAGTTTATTAGATAAAACCTTCATTGAATCCACAAGTGCATAGCCAAACACAACCTTTTCTGACCCCTCACTGGAGCATGATAATGACTCAGTGACTTGAGACTTGACTTGGCTTACCTGTGCATGCCTGGATTGATCTCCAGGGGGACCTAGTTGGGAAGGATTGTTTCTCGGCTTCTCTGCACTCAGTTCAATTCAAGGAACGTGTCATTAAGAGGCAGAACCTGACGTGCTCGGAAGACACCCAGCCATGTCCTCATTTCTGGGAGCATCATGTCAGCTCTTCCACACCCCTGCCCAGATTAGCCACTTGAGAAGCATTTTGAATGGGCACGCATTTGTCCATGTCCTTTGTCCAGACTGACGACTCAGCAGAAAAAGGAAGCACACAGGCTCCAAGACCAAGGAGAATTTGGGGTGCTTGCCTACCACGTTCTTGTTCTCTTTCTCACACATACTCATGTAGACAGATGCTATATTTTCTAGGATTAAGAGGAGGCAACCTCATTTTTAAGTAGCATGGAAATAGTGAGGTTGCTGTCCTTCCAGCTGGGTTTATTAAAAATAGTTTTATGGCTGCTTAATCGAGGTTTGCCATGGAACACTTCACACCATCAGGAGGGACGTGCCCCGTGCACCCTTCTAAGTGCTCAAGTCAGTTCCAGCCGAAGGCGGCCCCACAAGGAAGTAGTGGAACAGGGAAGAACAAATCTGACTCCACACTGGATCTGTTTCTTTCTCTTTTTTTCATTTCATTTCATTTATTTTAGACTTTTAATTTTGTATCGGGGCTTAACTGATTAACAATGTTGTGATAGTTTCAGGTGAACAGGGAAGGGACTCAGCCATACATATAGGTGTATCTATTCTCCCCTAAACTCCTCTCCCGTCCAGGCTGCCTCATGACATTGAGCAGAGCTGCCCATGCCATACCATAGGTCCTTGTTGGTTACCCATTTTAAATGTAGCAGTGTGGACATGTCGATCCCAAACTTCCTGACTCTCCCTTCCCCCTATTCTCACCCACTCACCCACCAGCAACCATAAGTTGGCCCAGAGAATTGCAGTTGGGACCCAGCGGTCTTATCTGCAGGGCAAGGGCAGGAGCCAAGGTTGCTGTGGAGGTATACGGGATTTCCAAAGAGAGACACTGGGATGTTGCATAAGATTCAGTGTGGCTCTAGGGTCAAGCTAAGTCAGAAATGCAGATAAACCAGAGAGAACTGAAAGAAGAGGGGCAGTTTTACGTGACTTAGGGCAGAAATGATAACTAGATAAATACACCACCAGAAACGGACTATTGATCTCATAGGGACAGCAAAACATCTTGTCTTGCCAGAGGCTTTGAGTTTAGCCGTTCGTTGCCTGAAAAGCAAAGCAGATCCTAATCTTTTCTGGTTAAATGACAGTTTAAAAAGTTTGGGGAGGTCTGCAGTTGGTTCAGGATGCAGAACTGAAGTATGATGGTGACTTTTACTATTATTTTTATTTCTAATGGCAAAAATTCTTCTTGAAAGTCTGACTGATACATCCTCAACAAATGTTTCTCAAACTGCTATACAGGTATCTCGAGGACTCTTGTTAAAATGCAGAAATCTGAGTCAGCAAGTCTGGGGCAGGGCCTGAGACGCTGCACTCCTAACCTGCTCCCAGGGGATGCAGACACTGCTGGTCCACAGACCACACTTTGAGCAGCAAGCATCTCCACACCACACCTATGTACACAGATCCCTGCATCCAAATAGCTTCTAGGATTTACTTAGGGTCACTTTGTGAATGTGTCTGCAGCTGGGTTATGGCACAAATAGCCCCAAACTAGGGATCGGAATATCAGAGTCCAAACCTTGGTCTTGTGGTAATGTGACCTTCAGCAAATTATTTTAGCTCTCTGTGTCTCAGTTCCCTTACTTGTAAAGCAGGGCTAGTGGGAGGCTTCGATGAGCTAACGTGTGTAGAGACAGATGGCGCATTTGTACGCAAACCGGGGTCTGAAAAAAGGCAGCCCCTGCTCCCTCGGGACCCGGCTCATGCTGGGTCCAACCAAGTCCTTCCCACGGCCCCTGCAGAGGCGCTGTGTTGGACCGAAGGGACCTCAAAGGCAAGTCCTCACCCCAAGCCAGTCTGGGGAGCCCCCGGTGGCCACAGGCTGGAGCTCCTGGTGTCCTGTCTCTCTGATTCTCCTAGGGGGAACGCTGACGTGGTGCCTGAGGGTTGGCAAAGCCGTTTCCTTCCGCACCCTTCCCCGGCCCCTGCTCTCCCTCGTCTTCCTCCGGTGCCCTTTCTCTCCTCTCCTCTGCCATCACCGCCTCCCTCACGTGACTGCGTGACCGCTCCTGGTTTCCTGCCCACCACCCCAGGTTCCGCTTGGAGGTTTGCCATCCAGTCCGGGCAAGGACCTTCCAAAGCTCTCCTGCTGCACAGCCCCCTCCAGCACGAGGAGCTGGGACCCCCCCACCCCACCCCGAGCCCAGCAGAGAGGGAAGGATACACTGCAGAGAGTGCCCTCTTAACCTCCGTCTGTCTGTTCACAGAACTTTTCTCACCAGCAGCCCCCTGCTCCCTCAGGACCGGGCTCATGTTGGGTCCAAATTAAATCCTTCTCATGGCCCCTCCAGAGGCACTGTATCGGACTGAAGGGACCTCAGTCTTCTGCAAGAGGACCCGACTTAAGTATCAGCCCGATGACACCACCGGCATGAGTTATAAAAGAAAACAGAAGGAAGAAAATCCAAGAAAGAGTAGCTATAGGGACTTCTTGGGCAGTCCAGTGGTTAAGACTCGGCACTTCCAATATAAGGGGCACTGGGTTCAATCCCTCATCAGGGAACTAAGAGTATTTTTAAAAGAAGGGCATATATGTACATGTGTAGCTGATTCACTTTGCTGTACAGCAGAAACAAACAGCGTTGTAAAGCAACTATAGTCCAATAAAAACTAACTTTAAACAAGATATAAAATAAATCCTACTTCAAGATAAAAAAGAAGAGAACAAGGAAATTGGACTTCATCACAATAAAACACTTTTGTGCATTAAAGGACATTATCAAGAGACTTCCCTGGCAGTCCAGTGGTTAGGACTCTATGATTGCACTCCAGAAGGCACAGGTTTGATCCCTGGTCAGGGAACTAAGATCCCAAGGTCTCACAGCATGGCAAAAGAGGAAAAAAGGACATTATGGAGACAGGAAAAATATGAACTCTAGAATAAGGGAAAATATTTGCAAATCACATATTGGTGAATCTAGTATCCAAAATATGGAAAGGACTTTTACAATGTAATAAACACACATGTACAAAGACAAACAATTCAATTAGAAAGTGGATATGGGAGTGGAATAGGTATTTCTCCAAAGAAGGTAAGCACATGGTGAATAAGCACAGGAAAATGTACTCCATGTCGTTAGGCATTAGGGAAATGCAAATCAAAACCCATGATATCACTTTACATCTGCTAGGATGACTGTTAAAATTGCCAAAAAAGGAAAAGAGCCAGAACTGTCGTGAATGTGGAAACATCGGAATCCTCACATACTGCTGATGGGACTATAAAATGGTTCTGCACCATGGAATGGCTTTAGGGGGTTCCTCAAAAAATTGAGCATGAAATTAGCATGTGACTCTGAAACTCTACTTAGATAGATATCCAAAAGAACTGAACAAATTCTTGTGCATGAATATTTGTTGCTGTTAAGTCACTTTAGTCGTGTACGACTCTGTGTGACCCCATAGATGGCAGCCCACCAGGCTCCCCCGTCCCTGGGATTCTCCAGGCAAGAACATTGGAGTGGGTTGCCATTTCCTTCTCCAGTGCATGAAAGTGAAAAGTGAAAGTGAAGTCAGTCATGTCCGACCCTCAGTGACCCCATGGACTGCAGCCTACCAGGCTCCTCCATCCATGGGATTTTCCAGTCAAGAGTACTGGAGTAGGGTGCCATTGCCTTCTCCGTTATAGCAGTATAATTCTCAATAGTCCAAAGGTGGAAACAACCCAAATGTCCATCAATGGATGAATGGATAAACAAACTGTCGTCTACACACGCAATGAGATATATTATTCAGTGATAAAGGGGAATGAAGTTCTGATCCATGCTACAAGTTGGATGATACTGGGCAACATTAGCTAACTGAAGCTAACCAATCACAAAGAACAAATATTGTATGATTACCTTTATATGAAATATCCAGAACAGATAAATCATACTGGTGGAACACAGACTCACGGTTGCCAGGAGCTAGGGGAGAAGGCAGCAGAGGATAAACGCTTCATAGGAAAGAGGTTTTATTTTGAGATGATGAAGCTGCTTTGGAACTAACTGATGTAAAATGTGTAGAACACAGTGAATGAAGCAAATGTCACTGAATTGCACACCTTAAATGAAACGGCTAATTTCATCTCAGTGGAAAAAAGTATTTGAAGAACTAAAGGATACCAATAAACGTTCTTTATTCATTAGAGACAAAGCTGAGTGTGTCTAACTGTGTGCCTTTGGGCAAGCCCCTTGGTTTCTCTAAGCCTGTGTCCTCTGTTGAGTAAAATGGGAATGTTTGCCCACCTCGCTGAATGGTTTTGACAATTCCATGATGTTTTATCTACTATCAGGTGAAGCAAGAGATATCTCCAATAAGAAATAAAATGATGTCAAATGTAAATTTCATGTCAGTCTGAAGTGAATCCTATGCAGTTCCTTCTCGCAGATAAGCTCTGTGTTACTGTCTCATACATAGTCACTTAATTACACCCTCCCTGACATCCGCCTCTAAGTGTCCATCCCAACTTTAAATCTTAGCTCTTTATCATAAGCCACATGAAGGGAGAGATCTTTCACTTGCCCCAAACTTCTTGGTGACTGGCCAAAACCAGAACATAGAATAATGACAATAACTCTCATTTTGGGGATGCTTCCAGTGAGTGGGGTTCTAGGCCAAGCACATTATTCACAGAGTGTTTTATGAAATTCTTGCAACATTTCTTTAATGTAGCTAGGTAACACCAAGCCCATTTTGTGGATGAGAAGAAGAATGCAGAAGGTGAGTGGCCTCTCCAGGGTCACACAAGGTGAGTGATGGTGCTGAAATCCAGTCCAAACCAGAGAACTCAGTCCTTCAGGACCACATCCTGAAGATTTTTAAATGCTTTGTGGGGCAAGCTTGACTCGTTTTCAGGACTAGATCTTAGCTTTGAGTGACTCTTGGCAGAAAAAGAAGACATCAGTCCAACATGAAAAGGCACCCAGTTGACAGTTGAGAGACTTGTACCCTTGACCAAACTCTGCCGTTTTTCTTCCCAGGCTTCAGCTTTTCCATCTGTTTGATGGGAGGGCTGGATTTCTGTAATGCTATGAATGCCTGTGAGACACTCATTATTGAAGGCTAAGAACGTCAAGCTTCCCTGGTTTTTCTTGGAGATCCTCATTTTGTTTCAAGAGTTTTCAAGACTTAGAGAGTCATTCACCATCTGAGAAATGGCCTCACTAACCCCTGCTGCTGCTGCTGCTGCTAAGTCACTTCAGTCGTGTCTGACTCTGTGCGACCCCATAGACGGCAGCCCGCCAGGCTCCCCCGTCCCTGGGATTCTCCAGGCAAGAACACTGGAGTGGGTTGCCATTTCCTTCTCCAATGCATGAAAATGAAAAGGGAAAGTGAAGTCGCTCAGTCATGTCCGACTCTTAGCAACCCCATGGATTGAAGCCCAACAGGCTCCTCTGTCCATGGGATTTTCCAGGCAAGAGTACTGGAGTGGGGTGCCATTGCCTTCTGCGCACTAACCCCTGCTGCTGCTACTGCTAAGTCACTTCAGTCGTGTCCTAGAGTCACCTAATTGTCAGGCAAGAAATATGACAAGATTCCCTCGACTCAAAGTGGTGGACTCATCACAGTACATCTACCTCTGTGCTCCACCCAGCGCTGCTGAGGGGAGGGGTTCCATCGCCAGCTATCTAGGACCCGTTCAGTGCGACTTGTCACTCAGCTCATAGCTGAATCCCTCCCCAGGAACTACCCTTGGACAGGGGAACCTGCATCCCCCAATATCACACCGCCATATGAAGGCTGCCTGTGCCAAACAACTAGCCTGTTGGGGTTGTTGAGGGGGGTAAGCTGCAAAGTCAGGCTCCTGCTCCCAACTCAGCTCGTCCTCACAGGACCAGCAGCACAGAGCCCCTGCCACAGAGCGCATACACGTCATGACACAAGGGCTCCACAATGGTCAGAAATCGTAGCCTCATGCACACACAGACACGCATGCAGGCACATTGAATGGGAATTCTTAATGCTCGTGTTTCTGAGGGTGAACAGTGTAAGTATTAAAAAATGTAAGTATTCACTGCTCTGAGTGCTGCTTGAGATTCCTGGAATGTTAGGAAATGTGTTTATAGTTTAGTCCTTGGCTCTGGATATGACCCAGAAATAGGGTCAAGCAGAAAACCTGGTTTGTGATGGGTGTCAATATGCATCCATCAAACATTTACTGAGCACCTAACCTTCACTGAATTCTCCAGGCAAGAACACTGGAGTGGGTTGCTATTCCCTTCTCCAGGGGATCTTACTGATCCAGGGATTGAGCTCAGGTCTCCTGCACTGCAGGCAGATTCTTTACCATCTGAGCTACCAGAGAAACTTTATTTTATATATATTATATATAGGCATTAACCTTGACTAGGCATTGAGCTGGGTGCTGAAGAGTATGAAGGTGAACAAGACAGAGTCCTGGTCTCCATGGAGGTTTGGAAAGATGCACATCAATGCGGGGGCGGACCATTCCCTGGGAGAAGTGCTCTGTGTGCATCAAGAGTAGAAACTCTACGAGGGCAGAGGCTCTTGTCTTTCCTGCTCACCACTGCGTCCTTGTACCTGCTATGGTCCCAGGCACACAGCAGGCCCTCATAAACCTGCTGCATGCTGAGCAGGAGGGTGGCACTGACTCTACTTAGGGAGTCGGGGAGGTAGAGGAAGTTGGCTCGTAAAAGAAACGGGGTTCCCACGCATTTAGTTATCGGCCCATTCATTCATGCGTTCCTGCGCTCATTCGTCCTTCATTCTTTATCCCTTCAGGTGTTAACTGAACCATTTGCTTTTGTGATGGGAGGGAAGATGAGTAACAGCTAAACAGCCACAAAACTTGGAACATGTTGCAACAGGGCCAAAGTCCAATGGGCCCCAGAAGAAGAAAGGTCAAACAGTAAAGGGAGGGTGTGAGGCTTCCCAGAGCTGGTGGCGCTCAAGCTGGCTTTTTAAGGGAAAATGGAAATTTTCAGAGCCTCAAAGGGGCTGGTGTGAGGCTGTCAGTGAGAATGTGGGGCAATTTAAACGGAGCTTCCCAAATGCTGAAACCACTGCCTTGGTAAAACTGACAACCCACCACACTATGACCTTGGGCATGAAGGTGCTTTACAAACTGTGACACACCCTGGGGAGGACCAAAGAGAAGACTAATACACAGAAGAACTGTACAAAAAAGATCTTCAAGACAAAGATAATCACGATAATGTGATCACTCACCTGGAGCCAGATATCTTAGAATGTGAAGTCAAGTGGGCCTTAGAGAGCATCACTACGAACAAAGCTAGTGGAGGTGATGGAATTCCAATTGAGCTATTTCAAATCCTGAAAGATGATGCTGTGAAAGTGCTGCACTCAATATGCCAGCAAATTTGGAAAACTCAGCAGTGGCCACAGGACTGGAAAAGGTCAGTTTTCATTCCAATGCCAAAGAATGCTCAAACTACCGCACAGTTGCACTCATCTCACACGCTAGTAAAGTCATGCTCAAAATTCTCCAAGCCAGGCTTCAGCAATACGTGAACAGTGAACTTCCAGATGTTCAAACAGGTTTTAGAAAAGGCAGAGGAACCAGAGATCAAATTGCCAACATCCACTGGATCATGGAGAAGGCAAGAGAGTTCCAGAAAAATCATATATTTCTGCTTCATTGACTATGCCAAAGCTTTTGACTGTGTGGATCACAATAAACTGTGGAAAATTCTTCAAGAGATGGGAATCCCAGACCACCTGACCTGCCTTTTTAGAAACCTGTATACAGGTCAGGAAGCAACAGTTAGAACTGGACGTGGAACAATAGACTGGTTCCAAATAGGAAAAAGAGTACGTCAAGGTTGTATATTGTCACCCTGCTCATTTAACTTGTATGCAGAGTACATCATGAAGAACACTGGGCTGGAAGAAGCACAAGCTGGAATCAATATTGCTGGGAGAAATATCAATAATCTCAGATATGCAGATGATACCACTCTTATGGCAGAAAGTGAAGAGGAACTCAAAGGCCTCTTGATGAGAGTGAAAAGGTTGGCTTGAAGCTCAACATTCAGAAAACAAAGATCATGGCATTCTAGTCCCATCACTTCATGGGAAATAGATGGGGAAACAGTGGAAGCAGTGTCAGACTTTATTTTTTTGGGCTCCAAAATCACTGCAGATGCTGATTGCAGCCATGAAATTAAAAGAGGCTTTCTCCTTGGAAGGAATGTTATGACCAACCTTGATAGTTTATTAAAAAGCAGAGATATTACTTTGCCAACCAAGGTCCGTCTAGTCAAGGCTATAGTTTTTCCCATGGTCATGTATGGATGTGAGAGTTGGACTGTGAAGAAAGCTGATTGCCAAAGAATTGATGCTTTTGAACTGTGGTGCTGAAGAAGACTCTTGAGAGTCCCTTGGACTGCAAGGAGATCCAACCAGTCCATTCTAAAGGAGATCAATCCTGGGTGTTCATTGGAAGGACTGATGCTAAAGCTGAAACTCCAATACTTTGGCCACCTCATGCGACGAGTTGACTCACTGGAAAAGACTGATGCTGGGAAAGGTTGAGGGTGGGAGGAGAAGGGGATGACAGAGAATGAGATAGCTGGATGGCATCACTGACTCTATGGACATGAGTTTGAGTGAACTCCGGGAGTTGGTGATGGACAGGGAGGCCTGGCGTACTGTGATTCATGGGGTCACAAAGAGTCAGACACGACTGAGCGACTGAACTGAACTGAAGCAGAGTATAAGAATGTGCTTGCTGTTATTCAGTCGCTAAGTCTTTGAGACCCCCACAGACTGGTAGCCCGCCAGGCTCCACTGTCTATGGAATTCTCCAAGCAAGGATATTGGTGTGTGTTGCCATTTCTTCCTCCAGGGGATCTTCCCAACCCAGGGATCGAACTTGCGGCTCCTGCATTGGCAGGCGGATTCTTTACCCCGAGCCACCAGGGAAGCCCATAATAATGCCCTGCGTGCTGGTACAATTTGGCTCGACAAGTCCGTGGGAGGTGCTGGTGGTGGTGTTACTGCTCTTGACATTGCAGTCACATGCAGAGCTTGCTATCGGTCAACCAAATCCCTGGGTACTAAACCTGAGAGATGGAGCCGTAGAGACTTCATAATTGTCAGGCTTTGTGGTTTTCTTGTTCCTTTACTCTCTTACTCACTCATTCATGTATGTCTGGAGTTTTCTTCATAAGAATTCGAACATGTAATCGCAACGTGAAAACCAGCCTGTGTGGAGTTAGGACCTCAACCCTTGGCCAGGACCCCACTCTCTTCAACTACCTTGAGCCCCCATACAGTCTCCACAGTGATTTGAGACTTCCCTGTAACATCGTCAAAAACCTTTAACTGCAATGTTGAAAGTAGGATCCAAAGAGAGCAAATGACTTGCCCATAAACTGAGCAAAAAACCCCAACCTCTTGTTTTAGGGAACAAGACTCTTTTCCTGAAAGCACCCAGGAAATCCGGCCTCATAACTGGCATGGCAAGAAACCGGTCCTGAGAAATCAGGCAGGGCCCCACCCCTCACAGTCAGGATGGGGGCCTCTGCTCCAGACACTCATTCCCCGACCCCCAGTCCAGCTGAGATACTGCTGGTGGAAAGCCCACAGGCATGAGGCATTAAGCAGCCAGCCTCTAAACCTGCTGCTGTTGGGTAACAATTATATCATCTTGGGCAATGAATTTGCCTCCTGAGACTCAGTTTCCTCATCCATGAAATGGGAGCATTTGAGAGGCTTCAGTGAAACAGCATGAGTCAAGCCCCGTGGGTCTTTGATAAATGCTTGTTTCCTCATGGCATCAGAAGGTTTGTCAGAGATATTTTCCATCTGACTTTGCAGATTCTGACTTGTCATGAAAGAATTAGTCACAGGCGTCTCTGTTGCCGAGGAGCAGCATTCTCCTTTCTCAAATCATTACCTCCATAAAAAGAGTCAGCCTTTTAAAGTTATCCAATGGCTCCACGGCTGCTGTCCTTCCGTTGGCCTCTGGACTCCATGAGGGGACGGTTTGTGGGTACTGGAAACTCCTGGAACAACAAGAATAGCAAGAAAGACCAGGAACAAACAGTAGAAAGTCTCCCAACATACCCTCTGCCCCTTCATGGGAACTGTGTACTGGAAAGAGAAAACTGGGCCCAAGGAATGATCCCAGTCTTTTGTTTGTGTATTTTTATATCCATTTATTTAATTTTGGCTCTGCTGGATCTTCATTGCTGTGTGGGGGCTTTCTCCACTTGCAAAAGTTGGACTTCTCATTGCAGTGGCTTCTCTTGTTGCAGAGCACAGGCTTCTGCAGTCGCAGCGCCAGGCTCCAGAGCACAGGCACAAAAGTTGTGGTGCATGGGTTAGTTGCTCCACGGCACGTAGGATCTTCCTGGATCCAGGATCGAACCTGTGTCTCCTGCATTGGCAGCAGATTCTTAACCCTTGGACCATCACGGAAGTTCCAAGCTGAGTCCTAAAGGTCAAGGAGAAGCTGGCAGGTGAAGAATGTGAGCATGTGACCAGGGTGGATGGACTGTTTTGGGAAAAGAACCAGGGTGGAGGTGAAGGCCCGGGGCTTGGAGTGAAGATGGGCGGTCAGCACTGCCCCGAGTGGTGCATGTGTGGTGAGACAGGGCTGGAGACGAAGTGGGTGGGGAGTCCTGAAAGCTCTGCGGGGAGCTGGACGCTTTCTTTGCAACTTTGGGGAGCAGTTGGCAGGCTTTAGTGAGGGCACGGCAGTATCCGAGGTATATTTCTGAATGAATATCTTGGAGACAGGGGAGCTTGTGTTTATAGGACCAAACCAGGGGCAGGGCGGTTACTGAGGGAATGTCACTAAAATCCCATGTGCGCGGGGGTGGGGAGATGGGTCCTCCCAGGCCAGAGGGAAAGCACTGGGGGTGGGTTTGTTGGATTTGGGGGGATGAAGGAGGCCTGGAGCGGACCGTGGGTGTCTGGGTATTTGCCGGAATTAGGGGGCCATTCTCTGAGAGGGAGAGAAGACAGGAGCTTTGTCCAGGTGCCACGTTCTCCAGGCCTCCCAAGCTCCTCTCGGTTTGGATGGAAACACAGAAATTCAGTTTCCATAAGGTTAGTTTGACACTTGTTGTCATTGGAAGGCAGAAGAAGTTGCATTTAGTGTTGAAGAGACTGTGCTTCAAGTTTTGCTGAGAAGCATCAGCTCCTAATACACCCGAGTTGACCCTCAGTATATATGTGCGTGTGAAAGCCGCTTAGTTGTAACCGACTCTTTGCGACTCCATGCACTACACAATCCATAGAATTCTCCAGGCCAGAATACTGGAGTGGGTAGCCGTTCCCTTCTGCAGGGGATCTTCCCAACCCAGGGATTGAACCCAGGTCTCCTGCATTTCAGGCAAATTCTTTACCAGCTGAACCACCAGGAAAGCCCAGATTTGACCCTCACTCAGAGACAGTCCTGATTAAAGAAGCAAGAGGAGATGGTCAAGCATTCAGACCCTGGACCTTTTTGGATCAGCCCCCAGGTGGTCTCCGCCACTTCATTCCCTGTGACAGCAGACTTACTGTGTCACCTCCTTGCTGGTTTCTTTGTTGCTAAAATGCAGACACTCCCTCAGTCTGCGGGGTGATCATAAATATCGGGCGAGTTGGTGAGTGCAACATGTTTAAGACCATTATCAGCTCCTCTGAGCTCAGACAGTATTTCTCCTTCTAATAAATCACTCTGGTGGACAGATTCCTCACCCATGTCTTCCCCTCACTGGGGGAAACCCAGAGGGAAAAGAAAATGGTTTTTCAAAGCCAAACAGTCACTTATTGGAAGAGGGAGTTTTCTGTCTGTCACCCTGCCCCTGGTCCCAATCTCCCAGCACTCAACTTGGGGCTCTTTGGGATCTCCTTCTTAGCAGCAGCCCATCCACTGGGACCCGAGAATTCTCAGGTTGCTTCTGGGATTCCGGCCATGGAGTTTCTTTGTGGATTCAAAGCAGGAGATACAAGCCAGGAGCATACATCACCTGCCTGACCCAGAGACAGCTGAAGCTGCTGCCAAGTTGGCTTTTATGGGGCCCTTCTGCAAACATGGACAATCAAGGATAGAAAAAATATATATGTATATATGTTTGCCTCCTTTCTTTACCTTCCCAGTGTTAATGGCCGCTTGGTTGCATACGTGTTCCCCCACGAGCTAACAAACTTCAGTGGCTGCTTTCAGACACAGCCCATGTATTTAGTGTTTGCTGAACGCACACCATGAGCACACAGAGATCTAGGGGCTTTCCTATGTCTGTCCTTTCTGAGGCCTCATGACCTTTGTCCTGGGGAGGTGCGTAGTTGAGGGAGCAGTTTCAGTTACTTGCCCAAACAGGTAGTATGACTAGGGTGGGAGTCAGGGGCCCCAGCTCTTTCTGCTGTCTGGTGTCCTTTTCACCCCAATAGATTCCCCTGTCCTGACAGAACTAACTGGTTGTTCAAGCCGTGTTGACTTTACCCTAACTTGCTGTTCCTTCCCTCCACCCTGCCCATCGGCTGTTGTATCCTCGACTGACACCAGACCCATTTAGCTGCCCTGTGGTCAGACTGGTTGTGCACGGGCAGGTGGAAAAGTCCTGATGATCTCGGTCCTCCCAGGATGTTTCAGGTTCTGGGGGTCCTGGTGAGAGTCAAGGAGCTGCAATGAGAGCCGGGGCTGGAATTTCCCCCAATCCCCGCATTGGGTCCTTCAGGGATGTACCCATTAGTTTCTCCCAGAGGGGAGAAGAGTCAGGCTGAATCAGGATGTATTATGATGAACACATGCATGTGTGCTAAGTCACTTCAGTCATGTCCAACTCTGTGACCCTGTGGACTGTAGTTCCCCAGGCTCCTCTATCCATGGGATTCTCCAGGCAAGAATACTGGAGGGGGTTGCCATGCCCTCTTGCAGGGGATCTTCTCCACCCAGGAATCAAACCCATGTCACTTATGTCTCCTGCATTGGCAGGCAGGTTCTTTACCACTGAGCCACCAGGGAAGCCCATGATGAACCTTTAGCAGGAGACAAGTCCTATGGGGGCATATAGGTTCAGTGAATTGGAGCTGAGCTGGATTCAGACCCCACTTCTAACACCTTCCAAGTGAGGAAGCCCTGATATCAAGGTTGGCTTAGTGTCTCCAAGTCTCCACCTCCACACTTGAGAATGGGGCTCTGACAAAAATATTCTGGGACTGCAGCAAGGATTAAAAATAATCTTCTAATGCAAAACCACATTCACACTCAACTCTTGACCTCAGATGCCAGGCACAGAGCTGGTGGTTAGGTGTGGCTTCCTGAACTAGAATGCCTGGGGTCAAACCTGGGCAGTGTCCTAAGTCTCAGTGTCCTAAGCAGAAGAAAGGCATAGAAACAGCACTTTGCAGGCTATTTCGAAAATTCAATATACATAGACCAGCTCTTAGTCCAAGAATAGAAGCTGAGAAAACCAGTAGAAGGAGGTGCACTAGGGAGTGGCCAGAATTTTAAGACAAGTCCTAGTCACCAGAACACCAGCGTCATGTAGTTCTGGCTTAATTCTCGCTGCACAGGATTGCTGTGAGTGAGAGAGACAGTACAGCAGAAAGCACTTTGCTACACTGGAAATGCTCTGCGAGTACAGGCTGTGAGCTTGTGATGGTCGTCATTGTCACGGTTGTCTGGGTCCATCTCTTCTGGCTTCTAAGACCATCCAGGCACGTGAGAGAAGCCGGGTCAGTATGTGTCACGTTGATGGGGTTCCCTTTGTGTTTGCTGAAATGCATAAGTGTCTTCCAGGTGGGACTAATTTCCTACGACTCTGAGCCCCCGCACTGGATGTGGAGTCCAAGTCCATTACATTTTCCATTACATTTCGGCTGCTGTGCTAATGATAGCTCCAGTGGACAGTGCTTTGCCAACTTTCCAGCTTTACCCGTGTTCACTAATATTATCATCTGCCAAGGGGATCCCAAATGTCATCTGCCCTTTCCCGGGAAGGAAAAGAAACGATGGCTGGCAATATCCTTTATCTAACATTTTTAACGGGCAGCTTGCTGTATTTTGAAAAAGATGTGGAAATTAAACCATCTCCAGGAAACATTTCCCACCTCCCTCTCTCTAAATCTCTGCATTTGCACAATGCCCTTCAATTAAACCTGAAATCAAATCACGTTCCCCTTGAGTGGTCATTTTAATATCTTCAAGTTTCCCGGGAAGGAAGATTAGGGGGAGTGATTGATTCCACTGTCTTCGCAGAAGCACTCCTGAATGTCTACATCGCCCAGTGACGGGCCTGGAGGACAGCCTCAGCCACCGTAGGTCCCTCTCCTGTGCTCCGACCCAGGCGTCGTCTTTCTCTCTGCATATTCTCGCCTGCACGATGGCTGGTGCCTTTCGTGTCTGTCCTTGTCCCGAGCTGCTCAGGCGGCAGTCCGTCCCCCACGTCTACTCACACTTCATCCTGGACTCTGAGTAGGGCGTCGCTGTCCTCTTTGCCCAGGATCCCTCCTCAGTCCTCTGATCAGGGAGCCCCAGTCGTCCTTTGTGGGGGCACCACCTGGCACGCATGCTCAGTCCATGCAGCCCCCACTGCCCGTGACACAGAAGCCAAGGTCCTAACAGAGGTTTCTCAGTTCTTACGTCCTCCTCTGACGGGCTCGCTCCCCCATCACTCATTTGGGTCAAGCAAGCTAGGGAATCTGTGCTGCCTCTTGAAGCTGTCAAGTCCATCCCTGCCCAGGGAATAGGTGTGGCTCTTGGCACCACTGTATTCCCTCTGACCCCAGAGACTCACTCAACTCAGTCTTTAATAACTTCAGCTTCTGCACAACGTGGTCTCTTTCCAGGGTGCCTCCAGACAACCTTTTTCATGTAGCGACTGCTGCCCCTCCCCACGCCCCACACGCCCTTTCTTTGTTCATTTTGCTCCCCAGCATTTACACTTTTGCATCTCCCTGGATATGTTCTTCTCATTTGTAAGTTCACTGAGGCCAGGGAGTTCTGTCTTTTTCTGTTTCTTTGTTTTGGTCCTGATGGATCTTCATCTGCCAGTGTTCCTTAATGAAGGTTCTGGAATGAATATAGCCTGTAAATGCCTGATGGATGCATCTCTCTGATTCTAGGGATGGGCGGGTAGCCCAAGGCTGCCTGTATCTGCTGGAAGAAGGGATAAGCCCAAGGAGGCAGGAGGCTCAGGCCACGCCAGTGAGAGTCAGCCCACTGGCTAGCTGGAAAGAGACTCTTCTCTTCTCTGGAGCTGCTGAATGAATAGTATGTGGGCTCCCAGCTACAGAAGGCCATTTTACTGTTACTCAGGGCAATGTGCCCAAGGAGGAAGCCTGGTAAACAACACAAAGCTGAGAGATGGGGAGAAACCTGCCTCAGGGCCTTTGAAGCAACTCTTCCTTCTGTTAGCTCTCCTGGATGCATCCATACCTGAAACTGCCTCTATTTGTATTTCAACTTGGTTACTCCAGTCAATGAAATCTCTCTTCCGTCTAAGCCAAGGTGAGCTGGGATTAAGCCTCTTGCCACTAGAAACGGTGCTGTCCTGTTCCTCCCGGAGGGCCAGGTGTTGGTTTGCTCTCCTCTCGCCCTGCACGTTGCAGATTTCTCATGGGTAGCTCTCATCATCGTGCTGTCGTGTATCATCAGCCCATCTGCTCTCCACCAGTCCCAGTCTTCCTTGAGGGCAGGGCCACATATAAGTCATCTTTAGGCATTCTGTAGCTAGAAGAGAGGCACATTTAGGCATCCCACACCCAACACAAAGTCAGGTATGTAGCTGGTGCCCAATAAATATTTGCTGTGTGAATAGTTGAATGAATGAAACCGGTTCATTCCATTCACCTGGGTAAATCTCCTTTAGATAATCTTGTATTTTCAAACGTAACCCAAACACCTTTTCTGACCTCAGCAGACTTCTCCAGTCCTGATGTCTTTCCAAGTGCCTGTGACTTCTCAAAAGACCGAAGCAGGACAAGCTGAGATGCCTGCTTTATTCTCTAGCAGACACCAGCCCACGTCATTTGGAGAAGTGGCGTTTCAAACAGATTAAGTTCAGCAAACTGAGCCCCGCAGTGAATTAGAAATTCCTTTTGATTAAAAAAAATACCTTTTATTTCAAACACGCAGAGTTGAAGAGTGAGTTTATGTTTTTAATAAGCTGTTCCATATTCTGGATTTGCTTTTATTTTTCAAAGCATAATGAAAGGAAAACTGGGAGTGGGGGAATAATTTATTAATATTTGTCCACATGGCCTGAGTGTTCATGAGTGAATTATACTTGGATAGGGGGAGGCTGATGTGAGCATGGGTAGTGTTTAATGATTCAGGGGGATGCTTCAATCTCCTAAATCTTAGATCAGTGAGAAAGTGATAGGAAAGGCTGTCTTGTTTTAAACAACAAAATGATGGCCAATTCCTGGTTTGGAAACCTCCAGTTCTTCCCATGGCTCCATGGGCAGGTGGCTCCATTTTCAGTCTCTGACATTCTGGTTCCCAGCCTGGTCCAGCAGTGGCACAAGAATATCAACAGCCTCCAGAGGAACTTGAAACCTCCTCTGTCTTTCAGATTCCTGATGCAATTTCCTGTAGCGCACTGGCAGAGTTATCAAAGTGGGCCATATACACTTATTTGTATAGTTGTTTGAATAGCATCACTCTTCTTCATGATTGGCGCAGGGGTCACGTCTGTTTAACTGTTGCCAATGTTGTTTCTATGCTATGTTTGTCCAGAGCTTATCATAGAACCCGATGTGCGTAGTAAGTCTTCCCAAGTATTTACTCTGCACTGAATGAATGGAAAGGGCAGCTCTGGGACTGGGGTGGGAGTTGCCTGCACCTGGCTTCTGTGTGGACAGTGATTGTTGTCCTGGTCCTTTTTGCTGACGCACAGAGGCCAACGACTAGGATGAGCTGACCACGGGGCGCTGAATTTCCTTCACTTCCTGACAAATACATTGACAGCAGACAATGGGAGTCAAAGTGGGGGTAGGGTTGTGGTAGAGATGGGGTAGATGTATCAAGTTGGTTTATTTTTTGCTGTGCTAAGATTTTTTATTTTTCAATTAATAAAAATAAAATTAATAATTGCAGATATGCAGATGACATCACCCTTACGGCAAAGAAGAACTAAAGAGCCTCTTGATGAAGGTGAAAGAGGAGGGCTTAAAACTCAACATTCAAAAAATGAGGATCTTGGCATCTGGTCCCATCACTTCATGGCAAATAGATGGGAAAACAATGGAAACAGTGACAGACTTCATTTTCTTGGGCTCCGAAATCACTGAAGATGGTGACTACAGCCATGACATTAAAAAACACTTGCTCCTTGGAAGAAAAGCTATGAAAAACCTAGACAGTGTATTAAGAAAACAGACATTGCTTTGCCTACACAGGTCCTTATAGTCTAAGCTATGGTTTTTCCAGTAGTCGTGTATGGATGTGAGCACTGGATCAAAAAGAAGACTGAGTGTGGAGAACTGATTCCTTCAAGCTGTGGTGTGGAGAAGACTCTTGAGATTCCCTTGCACAGCTAGGAGATCAAACCAGTCAATCCTAAAGGAAATCAACCCTGAATATTCATTAGAAGGACTGATGCCAAAGCTGAAGCTTTAATACTTTGGCCACCTGATTCCAAGAGCCAACTCACTGGAAAAGATCCCTGATGCTGAGAAGGCAGGAGGAGAAGGGGATGGCAGAGGATGAGACGGTTGGATGGCATCACCGACTCAATGGACATGAGTTTGAGCAAACTCTGGGAGATAGTGATGGACAGGGAAGCCTGGCGTGCTGCAGTCCATGGGGTTGCAAAGAGTTGGACACGACTGAGTGACTAAGCACAGCACAGCACAGCACAGCATAGTTGACTCACAATGTGATGTTAGTTTCAGCTATATAGCAAAGTGATTCAGTTATACACGTATCCATTCTTTTCACACTTTCCTTGAGGAGATGTATCCCAGAAACCACATGCATACAGCTTAGTATTAACTCATTTGTAACCAGGCACTCTAAACCTATATATAGAAATAATGCATATATGAATGTTTCTATAATTTATTTCTACTAACTAGACATTGAAGGTACTATTTGAAGCCACTGAAAATATATAAATTATTTATTTTCCTAAATTATACATGGTGTATTTATAACAAGCACACATAAACTGAGAGTGTGTTATAAATACATATCCTGTCTTCTGACATTTATCAGCTCTTTGCTGTGTGCCAAGCTCTGTGCTAAGCCCTTTATAAACATTATTTCATTTCATCTTTATAGATATCCCATGGAGAAGATATAAGGGAGTGGTTTTCTGTGCGTGCATACTCAGTCGCTGACTCTAGCACCCATCATCTTCAAACTCTTCCAGGGCACTCTGCTCTGTTTGCAGACCAACCAGGTGGGTTCCAGCGGTCTCAGGACAGCCATCCAAGAAGGTGACAGAGTGACACAGGTGCTGTTGGGAGTAGAAACTTGCTAGGAGCCAGGTGACTTGAAATGGTAACATTTCCCTGGGGAATGTGGGCAGAGCTCTGGCTGCTACGGAATCGCAAAATATGATGATCTGCCGAAGATCCTGGCACAGTTCAGGGGTGGGTTTTATTAATCATCTATGCGTTTGCTGGACCAAATCAAAGAGCAAAGTCCAACCGGCATTGCACTGGCTCTCCTCTTAGTGTCTGGTACTTCCTTCTTGGAAAGCCTCCTCTGGCAGAGAGATGGAAGACTTCCGATTCCTGCAGCACTGAGACCCAGCCCCAGGGCGCTGGAGACGCGCCTGCTCATTCTGCTGTAGATTAGAACTAGGAGGGAGCAAGTTTCCAAAGCAGGTAGGTCCAGAGACAGTAATGGAGCCACACTCAAGAGTTGGCCATTGAGAACAGACTTTCCCTAGGTCCAAATCCTACTGAGTCCTTGGTCCTTTGATCCAACTCTATGAGACATCGTACAGCTCCCATTCCCCTTTTCCACCCAGAGAACCTGAGGCTCAGAGAGACTGTACAATTTCCCTGAGGTGTTAGAGCTACTCAAAGCCAGAACAGAAATTCCAGAATTGATCTTCAAACGTCACTTCATCACTTCGTCCTTCAATTAACCTAAGAGATCTGGGAGATGGGAGGGAAACTCTCACATTGCTAATTGGAAAGAGATCGTGAGGATATTACTCAATCTGGAGAATGCACTCTGAGATCTCCAGGTGCTGCCCTTGGAACTTGTCCAGCTGCCCCATCCTGGAAGCAAATGAGACTTCAAGGTGCAGGGAGTGGGGGGATAGTCTCTCCTGTTCACTGAATTAACCTAGGTCAACTTATTTCCCACTAAATTCCAAGCCGCCGTTCAGAAGCTCTAATTAACACTCAGAAGCAAGGATGTGTCCAATGGGAATGTTTCAAGAACACACGCATGTAAGCTTGTCCTCCAAACTCATTCCTAATACTAATTAGCTCCACAAGTTCTCCACGGGGCTTGCATGTTCATTTGGAACCTGGTAATGAACTGTGTCTCGCCCCAGCCTCAGAGATCAAGGACACACATCTCTTTGTCTCCATTATTAGGGTCCCGCCAATGTCTAGAGGGGGCTGTAGAATTGTCAGTGGCTCCCCATTGCCTAGCAGGGCAAGTTCAAACCCTTCACAAAGAGGTTCTGCCCAGTGGGTTCCCCCACAGTCAACTCTGACATGATGGGTTAGTGCTGGCACCACTGCGGCCCTAGATGCAGTGGACACTGTCACAGTCCACAATGTGTCATTGATCTCCAGCTCTACTACACTAACCTCAGATGGGAAAGTCCATTCCAGAAGCTTCATGCCCAGAGATGGAGGTCTTCACAAGGGTGTGAGGTTGGCAGATGGCAAACCAAGCATCTCCTCCCAGCAACACCCCAGTTTGCCCCCCTGGAGCTTGTCATCTCTTCTCTGGAGCCCAGCTTCCTTAGCTGTAAAATGGAAAATCAATCCCCACAGCAACCTTGTCTCATAGGGCGATGGTGAGAACCAAACGAGCTAAAACCTATCAAACGCTCAGAAGTGTGCCTGACACAGAGTACGCGTGAAAGGAAATGTTAGCCCTCGGTGGTAAGATTTCCCCAATTCTGTCCAGGTTTTCACCTCTTATTGAGCTTCTGACAGGGACTGTTACCTACAGCTATCCATGAGGACACACTGATCAAAGTTCCTAGGTCAGGGTCTCCTGTTCATCTCTCACTTCTTCTAAAATCTGTTCTCATCCTTCAGCCATTGTGAGGTCTTTAAAAGTAAATCTATAGTGTCACTCCCATTACTTGGAATTTTATCCCAGGTTCTTATCTCCCAATAAGACCTACTTAGACTAAGCTCTCACTGCCTCTCCCACCTCATTTCTTCTCTCTCTTTTTCTTCTTCTTTTTTTTTTTTTTAAAGAAAAACAGATTGAGCATTTTATTTTACCTTAAACACATAAATAAACATTCATTCAGCTATCTTTTGTTAAAGGTCAAGATTCTTTTCTTTGAGACTGTTTCCAATGATTAAAATTTAGCTTACCTTTCTCATATAAAACCACATGTATTACATAACCCCAAATTCCCCGGTATAATTTCACTGAAAAGAAAATGAGAATGTAAGCAATTAAAGGGAAATCTGAATTTGAAAACTTCCTAGTTAATTATTTTCTCCAGTCTTTTAAAAAGCTCTCAAGTGCTAGTGCTAAGTTGCTTCAGTCGTGTCCAACTCTTTGAGACACTATGGACTGTAGCCCACCAGGCTCCTCTGTCCATGGGTTTCTCCAGGGAAGGATACTGGAGTGGCCTGGCGTGCCCTCCTGTAGAGGATCTTGCCCACCCACAGATCACACTCGTGTCTCTTATGTCTCCTCCATTGGCAGGCAGGCTCTTTAGCCACTAGTGCCACCTCCAACACCTAATTTGACTTTATTATTATTATTTTTAATGACTTGCTTTTATCAAGTCTGTAAAAAGCATTCATTTTAGCTTTATAGAAACAATTTGTTCTGTAACATTTTTCATTGGCTAATATCATGTAAGGGCTTCCCTGGTGGCTCAGAGGTTAACGCGTCTGCCTCCAATGCGGGAGACCCGGGTTCGATCCCTGGGTTGGGAAGATCCCCTGGAGAAGGAAATGGTAACCCACTCCAGTATTCTTGCCTTGAGAATCCCATGGACGGAGAAGCCTGGTTAGGCTACAGTCCATGGGGTCGCAAAGAGTCGGACACGACTGAGCGACGGAACAGACGGAATATCATGTAAAGTAAATTGCATAATTAGTGAGTGTGTGCTAAGTCACTTCAGTCACGTCCAACTCTTTACAACCCTATGGACTGTAGCCCGCCAGGCTCCTCTGTCCATGGGTTCTCTAGGCAAGAATACTGGAGTGGGTTGCTATGCCCTCCTCCAGGGAATCTTCCCAATCCAGGAATTGAAAATGCATCTCCTGTGGCTCCTGCATTACAGGCAGATTCTTTACAGCTGAGCCACCAGGAGAAGCCCATAATCAGAATAATGGACAAAACTGGCACACTAGTTTGGGAACAAACACAACTAAGTCTTTGTAAGTGTGTTATCCAACTGATGTGAGCCGCTGGTGAGCTCAGCTTTCAGGGACACCTCTTGCCTCATTTCTAACTACATTCTGCTTGGTTCCTGCTCCCGCAGTGACCTGTGACCTCATGAGCTTGCTGCTGCCTCAGGGCCTTTGCACCTGCCTCTCCTTCCTCCTGGAAGCTTCAGGTCTCATTTGAAAGCTTACTTCACTAAAAAGGGCAATAGAGATGTGTTCACAGGAGGCAACAGGGTGATAAGAGATTAAAAATGCTGATTTAAAATAATAGTTATATGTATTCTATGGCTGATTCGTGTTGATATATGGCAGAAACCAATAAAATATTATAAATCAATTATCCTTCAATTCAAAATAAATACATTTTAAAATAAGGTAAAATAACTGTTGATGAGCAGAAGCACTTTAATCCAGGGACAGGCAGCTGGAGGTGAGGGGAAAGGACTGAAATTGGAATGGTCAAGCTTCTTAGGGGCTGTCATGCGGGAAAAGGAACAGATTGGTTTTGTGAAACTTTGTGAGACTACCTAGGAAACCAGGCTGAAGGACAGGAAACCACAGGAAACACACTTCTCAGTTTAGCCTCGGGGAGACCATTTCCCATCAGAGCTGTCTAGAGCTGGGTGAGCAGCCTCAGGGAGCTTGGAAAAATTCCAGATGGAAACCTCTAGTTTTCCTGACTTTGTTCCTGGGTGTTGTGTGTCTGGGTATTGAACTGTTGTGTTCGAGAAGACTCTTGAGAGTCTCTTGGACTGCAAGGAGATCAAACCAGTCAGTCCTGAAGGAAATCAACCCTGAATATTCATTGGAAGGACTGATGTTGAAGCTGAAGCTCCAATACTTTGGCCACCTGATGCGAAAAATCAACTCATTAGAAAAGACCCCAGTGTTGGGAAAGATTGAAGGGAGGAGGAGAAGGGGATGGCAGAGGGTGAGATAGTTGAATGGCATCACTGACTCAGTGGATGTGAGTTTGAGTAAGCTCCGGGAGATGGTGAAGGACAGGGCGTGCTGCAGTCCATGGGGTCACAAAGAGTCGGACATGACTGAGCAACTGAACAACAACATTGTGTGTCTAGAAGTCGCTGCTGAGAACATAAAAGACGCTGAAGAGGGTATGGGGGTGAGGCGGGGCCAGCTGGCCAGTCCAGGATTCCTCATGTCCTCTTCCTTTGCTGTTGCTACAGCATGAGAACTGTGTGGATGAAGCTCATGTTTTCTAGGGTGCAGGGTCTTTCTGCCCTCATTACACAGACGTAGGAATATGTGGCTTCAGAGTTTTCCAGGACATGTTATGAAACAGAAACTTTGTGATGCAGGAACTGCCCCCCTCTGCCCTGGGCTCCCACGGCACCTTACACATAGGGGAATCACCAAGAAATAGGTGCTATCTGCACCATGAGTCTTGAGGCAACGTTTGTCCCAGAATAATATCAAAGCCAGGATTCACCATTGTTTTTATTATTTTTCCCCCACTTCTTTGAGGCCAGAGAAGCCACAGTTGACTGAGTCTTTCGGGTAGATTAATCACCATGGGTTATTAGACGTATTCTAGGAGGTGGGAGAGCAGAATAGTGGGTGTTTATTTTTCATAAACAACTTACAGCTGTTTTTTTTAATATTCATTTATTTATTTGGCTGTGTTGGGGTCTTAGCTGCAGCATGCAGGATCTTTAGTTGCAGGATGTGGGATCTAGCACATGTGGTTTTATATGAGAAAGGTTAGTCTGAGTAGGTCTTCTTGGTAGATAAGGACCTGGGATCTAGTTCTCTGAGCAGGCATCAAACCTTGGGCCTCTGCATTGAAAGCCCAGAGTTTTAGCCTCTGGACCACAAGGGGAGTCCTCAGCTTAGAATTATTGAATGACTGAGTGAACCATCTTCTGCAAGGCAGTCAAGGGGACCTGTTCCTTGTTGGCAAGGCCATCTCTTCTCTTTGACAGTGGCCCATCCAGGGCAGGAAGTGGATCCTGGCACCCTGACTGCCCAGGGTAGGGCTGGCACAGAACAGAGGCTTAGCAAACACAGGCTGAGGGCTCCAGGCACGGTACCCTCCCCGTCCTGCTGACCCTGCCCTCACCTTGACTTTGACCTGGCTGGAAAGGCAGGCAGGCAGGCCCTGGCAACAACCAGCAGGGATTTTTTCCTGAGAGAAATCTCTCAGCTGCAGGCCACTGTCAGGGCAGAGGGAGAATGACTCAGCGGTGCTGAAGATGCTCGGCCACTGGGAGGATTTTGTAAAGTTGCTGAGGGTTTCTGGGAATCAAAACATCAGATGGTGATTCGTGGTGACAGGAGCACCTGGAGTGGGGCTCCGATCCCCGACACCCCATCAGGAGCCTCTCATACACCTCTCTGTTCCTGAGCCTGGGGACCTGCGTGTCTCCACGTCTGGATTCAGGGCCAGCCTTTGCCGCTCTCCAGCGAGGCTGCTCCGACACCTGGTGTGCTTTCCCAGCAGTGGGGATTGACAGTTTTGTTCTCTGATGAGCCTCGTAGGCACTGTGTGGAAGGTCAGAGCGTCCTGAGGCTTAGGTAACTTTTCATCACCTTCTCACACACCCACCGGGCACAGTGCTGTGGGACACACAAGTGCCTTCAGTTCACTTCAGTTCAGTCGCTCAGTCGTGTCCGACTCTTTGTGACCCCATGAATCACAGCACGCCAGGCCTCCCTGTCTATCACCAACTCGCGGAGTTCACTCAAACTCATGTCCATCGAGTCGGTGATGCCATCCAGCCATCTCATTCTTTGTCGTCTCCTTCTCCTCCTGCCCCCAATCCCTCCCAGCATCAGAGTCTTTTCCAGTGAGTCAACTCGTCACATGAGGTGGCCAAAGTATTGGAGTTTCAGCTTCAGCATCTGTCCTTCCAATGAACACCCAGGACTGATCTCCTTTAGGATGGACTGGTTGGATCTTCTTGCAGTCCAAGGGACTCTCAAGAGTCTTCTCCAACACCACAGTTCAAAAGTATCAATTCTTTGGCACTGAGCCTTCTTCACAGTCCAACTCTCACATCCATACATGACCACTGGAAAAACCACAGCCTTGACTAGACGGACCTTTGTTGGCAAAGTAATGTCTCTGCTTTTTAATATGCTATCTAGGTTGTGCCTTAGAGACCTCCAAAACTATATTCAGTCCTAGCGTGGCTTTCTTCCTTTCTTTCTTTTTAAAAAATGTATCCTTTATTAATGTCTTTGTTTTTTAAGTTTTTGGCAGCACAGTGAGACACATGGTATCTTTGTTCCCTGATCAGGGATCGAACCCACACTCCCTGCATTGGCAGCACAGGTCTTAGCCACTGGACAACCAGGGAAGTCCCTTGGCTTTCTTTATAAGTCAGTCAGTCTCTCTAAACCTTATTCTTCCTCTGGAAAAAAAAGAAAAAAAGCCCCTCATGGTGCTTCAGTGAAGACCAGATGGAGAAAAATGTCAGAAGTCCAGGTCTAGATGAAAAGAAAGCTCAGACAACACCATTCCTTTTTCTCATCTCCCAGGACTTTGAAATGTACCCCCCATCGACCAGCTACTCTTATGTTTCTCTCCCTTGACTCAAGCTGCTTTGGGGCCTGCATGCTCTTTCATCTCCCCTTGCTGGGTCTAGAAGTCCCATCCCCTTTATGAAGCCTTCCTACCTGCCCAGCTCAGGAAGGGTCATGACTCCCTTCTTTGTGGCCCAGGACCTGGCATTTTCTGTATTACTAATATTGGAGTTTAGACATTTTTAACTACAATGCAACCCAATGGTACTAAAAAAAATCTTCAGCACATTAAATAGATATCTGCATACTCATGCTTGTTCACAAGCACAATTCGATTTTTTAAGTGCATCTTACCCAAATGGTTCTTATGACTGGCAAATATCTGCCACCCCTGAGCATGAGACCACTCACAACCTTGCTGCTATGGGGAGGCTCCCATCCTTTCTGTCTATAGGAATCCCAGGCACGGGGCCCCTGTGACATCATGGGGCATTTTTTTGTTACTTAGTAGAACACACTGTCATTATATGCCAGTCATTAAAACAAACCTCCTGTCTGTTTTTTCCCTGAGATGTGATTTATAATAGCGAAAGAAGTTTTTTCCTTCTGTCTCAGAATTTGGATGAAACCCAAGCATTGAGGATGGTCAGGACCCTGACGTTCTATACAGAAATGCAAACTCCATCAGTGGAAGGTGGGAGGACTTGTCCAGTGACCCAGCAATTAGCAGTAGAGGGTCAGTGGCAGGCGGGGTTTTGAGGATGGGAGATCAAAGCTGGACTCCAAGGGAGCCTGTGGGGAGCATGCAAGATCTGGGGAGAGGCAGCTTTCCCTCTGGACAGATGCTTGAGAAGTTCTAGCTGCTGAAGCAGGGAGCTCCAGAGGATCCAACTGATGGCCCAAGGTGCTGGGGTAAACAAGAGACAAAGCAGACTCAACCCTTCTGCTCGAGAAGTAAGAGGGTGCAAGACAGTAAGGAGAGGAGGGGAGGCCTTGGGTGGCCTGCATGTGGCAAGGATGGATGGCTTCCCTGGGGAAGTTAGATGGGCTTGAAGGGCCCACCCTGAGACCCCCTGGTAGGCATGTGGAACCCAGAAGAAAGTGGCTGTGGGCAACGGTCCGGGAGATGAATGGCTCGAACGGGTGCAGGAGTGTCCACGTGGGTCTCTACAGAACCAGTCCCAGAGCCAGCATTTTAATCCCTGGAGGGCAGAAAAACACGCACAGCATCAGCTAAGTACAAAGACTCCTGCCTCCCTGTCTGTCTTCTTTCCTTTTGGCTGCTGACCCTGGAGGGCCAGAAGCAGCAGAGAGAGTGTGGAGGGGCTGCCTAGCTTGCAGAGTCCAAAAACTCACTGGGTCCATTTTCTTACTACACGTTCCTAAGTCAGGGCATGGCCTTGACTGAACAGATTTGTGTGAGATGGAAGTTTAAACGTCACTCTGGAACCATAATTATTCCTGAAAGTGACCTTAAAGCTCACAGTTCTATCTGAGGTACCACTCAGGGGTGGGGAAGGGAGAGATGACAGACCGTCTGACGCAGGCTCTTTTGTAATTGTACCCTACCAGATTTAGCCGTTCAATAGAGTAATTACCAAAAAAGAGCAATGCTCATAAAAGAGTCCTCCCAGAGCTCGTCTGTTGTTTGCTTCCAGTTTTAGAAGCGGGGATATTCAGTCTTCTAGTGTATTTCTATTATAGCATGCATCATTTTGCAAAAGATGTGTTTTTCACTGCTTCGTGAACCATGGTTCACAGGAGCTCACTGTACTGCATTAGACAATGGGATTCGGAGTTGGATGAGGCATTGTCTGACCCAGTGAGCTCTGGCCAGCTTGGGAGACGTGCAATCCAACGATGGTGGGAGCTCCTGGACACCTACAAGGGCGGAGTGCTTTTGAATACCTCCAAGACAGGTCCTAAGCCAGACTTTGGGTGAGCAGGGAAAGCTTCCTGGAAGAGTAGGTTTCTTTCTTTTTTAACCTTAAAAATTTTCGAAAGTAAGTAAATTTGAAATAAGACATTCAAATCTCCTTCTATGGACATCGTTTAACAAAAATAGTGAATGGTTAAGAGTAACTTCTATGAGTAATAAAGACTTTAATTTAGTTCTCCCCTGGTTTCCCCTATTCATCTTTGTTTTTTAAATGCATTTATAAATATATGCATTTATAAGTATATATTGCATTACACACAATATATGATTTTATACATGCATATATTTTTCCCCTTTATTGCCTTTCCATTTCCCTTCCCAGCAGTCACACTAACTCCCTTTATTTTTTAAATTTTATATATAAATAAATATATATATTTATATGTATATATATACATATGTGGGCTTCCCTGGTAGCTCAACTGGTAAAGAATCTGCCTGCAATGCAAAAAACCACAGTTCAATTCTTTGGTTGGGAAGATCCCCTGGAAAAGGGATAAATTACCCACTTCAGTATTCTTGGACTTCCCTGGTGGCTCAGATGGTAAAGAATTTGCCTGCAATGTGGGAGACCCGGGTTCAGCTCCTGGGTTGGGAAAATCCCCTGAAGAATGTAGAAGAAGTAGGCATGGCAAGCTACTCCAGTGTTCTACTCCTCTGTCCCCATGGATAGAGGAGCCTGGTGGGCTACAGTCCATGGGGTTGCAAAGAATCGGACATGACTGAACGACTAAGCGTGCGCTCGCGCACACACACACACACACACACACACACACACACATACATTCTTTTTCTGATTCTTTCTGGAAGAGTAGATTTCTAAGCTGATTCCTCTTCAGCAAGTAGAAATAATCAGAGAAGAGAGCAGAGCACAAGAATAGACTGGAGGTGCAAAGGCCAGGAAAGTTTGGGAGAAGTGTATCGTGTGGCTGGAAGGGAAAGAAATGAAAAGGAGCCGGAATGATGAGTTACAGGCAGACAGCTCATCTTCTCTTTGGCTTTGCTCAAGGCTTCTTCCTTGTGCAGGTAGGTGAGTCCCTTCCCTACAGACAGATATGTAAATGTGTACGACATGGTCAGATCATGTTGCTGAAAAAACGCTTGTAACAGCTTGGAGAATGAAGGGTGAGGGCTAGTGGGAGAACAGTGATGCTCATTCTAGAGGGTGGGAAACAAGATGGGCAGCAGATGCCTTAATCCAGAAGAGAAAACGGGCCTGAACCAAGGAGATGGTTGTGGTCATTAAACAGGTGAGGTTCAGGAGTAGACATTACTTGTCCCATTTGCAGAGAGGAAAAGTGGTCTTCAGAAAGCGTAAGAATCTTATAGTTCCCAAATCAAATTAGATCATTGCATTCTTATCCCTGTGGTCTCTAGAGAGGAGAAGGTGGAGGAAAGGGAGCAAAGAGGCAGAAAAGAATAGAACTGAAGGGAAAACGAAATACAATGTCATCAAGATAAGCATGGCTTCACCAGTGAATTATCACATTGGCTGAGAACCTTCTCGGTGTATACTAGTGAAATGGGGGAGACCCAGGCATGTAAAACGGAACCCTGCCTTTGGTTGTTCTTATTGGTGACTCAGCCTCTCCAGTTCCTTAAGGTGTGACTAGTCACTTCATGTTGTCAGAGTTCCACCCTGATAAAGAGCAGGATACCGTCTGTGCAGTTTTCATGTAAATGTGTTTCCCTGATTATATAGACTATCCCTCTGCCCCATGGCCTTCAAATGATCCTGAACTGTAAAATCTTAATGATATTTCCCTGACCCCAGAAATGTGTTTTTCACCCCCCATAGAGTTAGATCCTTGGAAATGAGCTTCAGGAGCATCAAGCTGGGTGTCAAGAGGGGAAATCCACTGTTCATTTTGTTACTCATTACTGTTTAATCTCAGTATACTCACACTTCTAATTGGCATCATAAAACGTCTCCGGAGAGAGAGACGCTCAAAACACTTAATAGCTATAATGGTCCTGGATAAAAATAATGAGCTGAAAAAAATAACCCTTCAGTTTAAAAAATGTGCTTTTCCTTAAATGGTAAAATCCATTAGAAATAAGTGGAAAGGGGTTCACATTCAATGCACATGTTTCATGGGTCCGTTGTGTTGCATATATCACTCTCAAAATAATTCACAAAACAGGATGCCAAGTTAGGTAGTATTGATCTCATTTTAAAGAGGGAGAAATGGAAGCTTAAGAGATTTTAGTGACATGCCTAGGATCAAGCTGTTATGACTCTGGAGTAAATGCTCTTTCCGTGACATTGGACTCTGGTTCCAGACCAAGGTCAATGCCACTGGCAGGTGGTTGGTTTATGGGTTTAGCTGCAGCAGAGAAATTTAGGTTGGATGCCAGCAAGAACCTCCTGATTATTAAATAGTGGAATGTATGAATAAAATTACAGATGGCTTTTACTTATTATCTTGATTATGACTATAGGGGTTTGCCAGAGCGATTCCTTGAGAAATAGTTTGCACCACTGTGCCCATTGTGGTACCAGTACAGTTCTATAATTATAATAATTACTAATTATCTTGGTGACCCCATGGATTGTAACCCACAGTACTCCTCTTTCCATGGGATTCTCCAGGCAAGGATACTGGAATGGGTTGCCATTTCCTCCTCCAGGGGATCTTCCCAACCCAGGGATTGAACCCAGGACTCCTGCATTGTAGGAGGATTCTTTGCCATCTGAGCCACCAGGGAAGCCCAACCATCTTCTGGGCATCTTCTGAGCATTATCACAGTAGATGTTTTCAAAGATGACCTCTTTCTATTCATACAAATTCTTTGGAGCAAGCATTATAATTTCTATTTACAGAATGGGGAGCCTGAATATCAGAGTTATAAAGCAACTTGCTCAGGTTCACACTGATTAAATATAACTCTGTCTTCCCTGAGGGTGTGTGTACTTTGCAATGTCAGGAGGCTCTGAATATGCACTTTTCTCCCTTGATGACAGAGGATGAATGGAATGAATTCATCAGTTTTCCAATCAATAAGATGACAGCTCTTCCACAATGATTTCCATATAATAAAACAACCTATGAGGATTAGATGTTGATCTACTGTATCAGGGAAGAACCTGGGTGTTTGCAGGGATCCCTTGCAGGGATGTGTCCTTTTCTTTTGCAGATCAGAAGAACCTCCACATCCCTGGGTGCTGACCCAAGGTAAGTGCTCAACAGAAGCCTCCCTCCCTATCTCTTGGAGTCTTCAGTCTCATTAAGTTCCAGTTAACTTGACCCGCTCCTCAGTTCCCACGGCCCCTGCCTTGCTTCAGCCTCATATCTCCTCTCCTTGAATTCTGGCCTCCAGAATCTCTCCACTGAAATTGGTCCTCCACTTTCCTGCCAAACTAATCTTTTCATTAAAAAAAATAATTTATTTTTAGTTTCTTTTTTAATAAATGCACATTCATTCTAGAAAAACTTGAAAAAAACACAAAATCATCACAGAGAAAAATCAAAATTAGATTTTGGACTATTTCCTTCCAGTTGTTCTGATGTGAACATCTTTACAATAGCTGGAATTAAATATCGGTTATTACTAGGGTGAGCAGGATACTGGAGTACAAAGAGATTTAACATCAAAGAAAATAACCAAATGGGAGAGACCAAGCTGTCCTTCCCACCTCCCTACCCAGAAGGAATCAGGACCTACAACAGTAAAGTTAAATATGGATATTTTTCTGCATGTCCAGCCAGAGAGTCCCTAAGACCAGGTGCAGAACCTTCCAATAAAAAAACTATTATTTTTTCATAATATTTTCTTAAATTCAACCGTGCAAGAAAATGATTCTTCCTGCTAATGGAAGGTTTGGCTGTGTGATTTGCTTGGCCAATAAAATAAAAATGGAAGTAATATGCACCAAAGCTATTGAATGTTTTAAGGTGTTCCCTGATCTCTCTTTTCTGTTTTGAATCAGGTCTGTCTTGGGTAGGGGCTGCTCCTTAGTCTTGGCGTGAATAGGTGTGGAACAGAGATATGCTTTACTTGGGAGCTTGAGGTGAAGGTGATTGTGAGCAAGAAATGAACCTTTGTTGTTGTAATCTGCCAAGATTTTTTGGGGGTGGGGTCATTTGTTACTGCAGCATAAGCCTAAACTGACTGATACATTTCTATTATGTCATGCAAAACAGACACATAAATCCAGGGCAAATTTAAAGCTGAAGATTGGGAAAGTCAGAATAAAACATTTGAATTATGCTCAAGGACATGTGGCGGATGCGAGTGTAAGACACGCTGGGAAAGAGCATGTTCTTGTTAAAGTGGAAATTGGTCTAAGGGAGGAACCAAGATGAGACACACTATTGACTGCGTGAGTCATGGGTTATCCAATGCTTCCAGCGCAACAGTAGCTCTGCTACGTGAGGTCCCCTCGAGTTCCAGAAGATAGATGCCCATCATTAGCAGGATTTTTAAAGATCAGGACATGGAGGGTAGGGGCATTAGGAACTAACACACTCACAAAGCTCATGCATAGCAGAACTATAATTCGTACACAGGTCTCTCTCATGCCAGCATCTGCCCACTCTCACTCGCAAGAGTGGATTCCTGACCAGGCTGCCTGCAGGGCTGCTGATCAAAAGGTAGCTCCTGACTTTGCCCCATGTTATGTGACTTGGATGGGAGGGGAGTTTGGGGAAGAATGGGTATGTGTACGTATGGCTGAGTCCCTTTGCTGTTCACCTGAAACTATCACAGCACTGATCATTGGCTATACCCCAGCACAAAATAAAAAGTTAAAAACAAACCAACAATAAAAGGCAACTCCTGACCTGGGCAACAGAGGAGGGGTGATATGGCAAGATTCATTATAACAACTCGCAGACCCAGAAAGCACTGGTCTTTTTTTCATTTTGAGGGAAATCGCTCAAGGAAACGTTTGATGGGTTTGTCACAGTTCCAAAGTATAGATTTGAAATTAGAGGCAGCATCAGAATGTAAGGTGATGGAAATTATATCTGCTCGTATCCTCAAGAATTTTTTTTTCCGGTTGAAAAAGTAAAGCAAATCCTATTAATTATAATTAGTTGGAAAGTGAAAGTGAAGTCGCTCAGTCATGTCCGACTCTTTGCGACCCCATGGACTGCAGCCTACTAGGCTCATCCGTCCATGGGATTTTCCAGGCAAGAGTACTGGAGTGGGTTGACACTGCCTTCTCCAGAGGATCTTCCCAACCCAGGGGTCAAACCCGGGTTTCCTGCATTGTAGGCAGACACTTTACCATCTGAGCCAACAAGGAAGTCTAAAATTAGTTGGAGGGCAAGTGGAAAGAATCCAGTTGGAACCAGCTTATGCAGGAGGGAGAATTCCTGGGAAGAGACTGGGGTCGTGCCCAGCACCAGGAGGTGAGAGTATGGCGGGCCTTTAGGGACATGAGGGGCAGAGCCTGAGACACAGCAGGACTCTTTCCAGCGTGCTCTTGGCTCTACTTCTCTTCAGAAAACAGTTTTTTCTTCTCTGTTCTGACCTTGTCCGTGTGTGCATGCTCAGCAGCTCAGTCGTGTCCGACTCTTTGCGACCCCGTAGACTGTAGCCCCCCAGCCTGCTCTATCCATGGGATTATCTTGGTAAGAATACTAGTGTGGGTTGTCATTTACTTCTCCAGGGGATCTTCCTGACCCAGGGTTTGAACCCGTGTCTCTGGCTCCTGCACTGGCAGGTGGATTCTTTGCTCCTGGGCCATCTGGGAAGCTCAACAAATTTCAATAAAGACTTTAAAAATGGTCCATATATTTAAAAAAGCTTTAAAAAATGCAGTGCATATACATATACAAAGTGATTTCTTTAACACAGTAAACTTAACATGCCACCGCCCTGGTTAATTCTTTGCTGACTCTTGATTCTTGAATGAGACCCAGACTCTTCGACACAACAAATGTGGCCTTGGGCTAGCTGGCCCTTGTCCTTTTGACATGTTTCCATCTGAAACTGTCAGCAGATTCATCTGACTGAAGTTTGCTCCGATCCATTTATTTACCTACTCATTCATTACACATTTACTAAGGTAAGCACTGGAAATACGGAAATGAGTAAGACTTCTCTATTTTTTGCTCAGGAAATTCACAGTCTCCCAGCAGAAGGAAGTGAGTGGATATCCAGGGGGCAGGGAATGCTGTGATAAAGGGAAAACCCTCTCAGGTTTCTGAAGGTGTGCAAACCTTAAGGACGTTGCAGAGTTGAGAAGTCAGCAGTGGGACAGGCCTGTTGTAACTCGATTTGGCTCAGAGAGCAAAGAGCTGGTAAATCTCATTCTCTTCCTGTTTCAACTTTTCCAGGAAATGGCCACCTGGATCTTTATGCCAAGTCTGCTGTGCCCTTTCCTCCTCTTTGCTGTCCATTTATTTTAGCTTCCCTCAGAGCCCAGGAGAGTAAGGGTGGAAAAAAGGAGTCCATGCCTTTGCGCATGGGCACCCTGCCCCCCGCCCTCCAGCTGGTGCTGCCAGGGGATGGGTGGGTCCCCCTGCACCACTTCCTCCTACCCCTTCTGCCCCATTCCCGACATCCACCGACATCGTGAGACTGAATAGATCAGGCCTGCCTGCCACGCGTCTGGGCCATTACGCCCTTGTCTAATTGACATGTCACTTTTCCAGTTGTTGAGTTGCCTTCTGTGTGTGTAATTGCAAAAAAAAAAAAAAGACTTTTTCCTTTTGGGTCCATTGCTTCTTTAATAATGGAGCCACAGGAAGAAAATTCGTCTAGTGAAATTAACTATGGAGAGAATTCAGTGCCTCTGCCCCAGTGTTGGCAGCCAGGTCATTCTGATAGTGGCAGATCAAAGAGGCTCCTGCTCCTCAGATGAGTGGGGTTCTGGAGGTCAGGTCAGGAGTGAGGGAGGTCTGTGGACTCTGGGATGGGTGTGTGTGTGTGTGCGCGCGCGTGCACACGCGCGGACGCATGGGTATTTGTGCAGTCACACTTGTGCACGCCTGTCTTTGGATGTGTGCTCTTTTCTCCTTGTGTGTCTATACGGATATGTTTACATACAGACCTGTGGGCCACAGGATGTGCTTGAATGAAGGTGATGGTCCAACACAGGTTTCAGGAAGGCAAGAACTCATTCACACACACACATTCATTCACCAACTGCCAAGCATATCGCATTCTGACTCTTGTGCCAGCGTCTGAGCTAGCACTGGGGAATTTAAAAAGGAGTAAGTTCAGGTTTCTACCCTCAAGCAATGCATGCAGAGAAGAGCAGGATTTCTCAACACCCACACAATCATTTCGGGCCAGTTAGTTCTCTGCTGGGGGACAAGGCTGTCTTGAACACTCAGGTGTTCAGTAGCACCTCTGACTTCCACCCTTCACTCCCAGTTGTGACTATCAAATGCCCCCCAGGCAATGCCTGGTGTCAGCTGTGAGGGGCGCGATTGCTCCCAGCTGGGAAACACTGCTGTAGGTAAAGACAAACAGGTAATCTTGCCAGGCATAGATGGAGTACTTTATTTTTAAAAATTTTTATTAATTTTTACTGGAGTACAGTTGCTTTACATTGCTGTCTTAGTTTCTAGTGTACAGCAAAAGTGAATCAGCTCTACGTATATATGTATATTCAGTTCAATCACTCAGTCACATCCAACTCTTTGTGATCCCCTGGACTGCAGCACGCCAGGCCTCCCTGTCCATCACCAACTCCCAGAGTTTACTCAAACTCATGTTCATTGAGTTCGTGATGCCATTCAACCATCTCATACTCTGTCGTCCCCTTCTCTTCCCACCTTCAATCTTTCCCAGCATCAGGGTCTTTTCAAATGAGTCAGTTCTTCACATCAGGTGGCCAAAGTACTGGAGTTTCAGCTTCAGCAACAGTCCTTCGAATGAATATTCAATTTCATTTAGGATGGACTGGTTGGATCTCCTTGCAGTCCAAGGGACTCTCAAGATATAAGTAACCCCTCTTTTTTGGATTTCCTTCCCGTTTACATCACCACAGAGCACTGAATAGACTTCCCTGTTCTATACAGTCACTTCTCGTTAGTTATTTTATGCATAGCAGTGTATATATGTCAATCCTGATCTACCAATTCAGGGAGTACTTTAAACGAGACTTGGACCAATGCTCTGGGAGCAGAGAGGGAAGGACAAGGCACTCTGACCTTATCAGAGAAAGGGGATAAGGAAAAGCAAGGACATTTGAGTCACCCAGGTGACTTGAGCACTCAGAGTACGACTCTTCTGTAAGGCAGGGCTGGATGGCTCAGGGTGTGGAGGGGCTGGGGACAAATCAGCTTGCAGCCAGTCCACTAGATGGTGCAGGGTTGGGAGACTCAAAGACCCTGTGCTTCTGTCCAGGGTGGAGCCAAGGGTGGGGTTAGGAGTGTACTGGGCCAGCCTCTGGACTGTGGTTTCAGACAGCGGATGGCACCTACTTACCATGGACAAGTGAAAACCTGTGGCTCGAAGGCATGAGCACATTCCAGGTCTCTCAGCCTGGGTCTGGTGGCGGCGGTCCACTTCCTCTATGAGCCCCAGGATAAATTTGCCCAATCACTGAGGGCTGGCCAGTGGCCATCACTGCCCTCCATGCACTATTTCTCCCCATGGTGGCCACAGAAGCTTCTATTTCAGGTTCTTTGTCTGTTTCACATCCTGTTTCCACCATGAAGACTTAGGGCAAGCCCTTCCCTTTCCTGTGCCGATTCCTGTTTTCCAAATGCTCTGGTGATGATGTCATACCACAGGAGCTTTGCTCCCAAGCCTGTGGGGAACAAGGTCACCAACGGGGGTCAAAGATCAGGTATCAGGTGTCAGGTGTCACCGCAGGAAGGGATGGACCTCTGGAAGGAACTCCCAGGGAGGAAGGACTGACTTGCCTTGCTCTGACTTTCCTTTCTTGTATCTGAAGATATCTGAGATTACAAAAAGAGGGTGATGTCATGACCACTCCCTGTGTCCAGCCCTACCTTTGCAAATGGACCCCTGTCATCTAAATAAAGTATCACTGTTGATTTTACACAAAGTAGGTGGATGCTGTGGGTGAAAGTGTATTCCTCAAGGAGACCTCCCGAAGTCTAGGGGTAGAGATACCCACTTCTTATAGTCACTGTGATCCAAGGAAGACAGAGGAGGGTGCAGGGGACCCTGGGGATGCTCTGGAGGGTGGTCAACTTTGGGGGGGAAACTAATCCCTTTGGAGCTTCCCTGGTGGCTCAGGTAGTAAAGAATCCGCCTGCAATGCAGGAGACCTGGGTTCATCCCCAGGGTTGGGAAGATCCTCTGAAGAAGGGAATGGCAACCCACTCCAGTATTCTTGCGTGGAGCATCCCATGGACAGAGGAGCCTGGTGGGCTACAGTCCGCAGGGTGGCAAAGAATCGGACACGACTGAGCGACTAACACTCGGAGCTGCTGAGAACTGTATGGTTCAGCCAACCCAGAACACAGAAGGGGAAGGGGACCCAAGGACCTGGGAGAGACCCTCTCTGTGCCTGGTGCATCCACATGTCTGTGCCCCCGCCAGGACCAACACCCTGCCCAGCACACACAAGGTCCTCAGACAATGCTGCGGTTCATAAAACATGCTCGTTTAGTCAGATCTATGCTACTGACTCCCTTTGTGATCTTGAAAACACCTCACTGCTCCCATCTGTAAAGTGGGGATTTCAGAACTGACCTTGAGTGTTTTGAAGATTGAAACTTGAAAACGATAAAAGGAAAGAACTGAAGGGAAGAGGACTGCACCTCTGTTCAGTTCAGTTCAGTTCAGTTCAGTCACTCAGTCGTGTCCGACTCTCCGCGACCCCATGAACCACAGCATGCCAGGCCTCCCTGTCCATCACCAACTCCCGGAGTTCACTCAAACTCATGTCCACAGAGTCGGTGATGCCATCCAGCCATCTCATTCTCTGTCGTCCCCTTCTCCTCCCGCCCCCAACCTTTCCCAGCATCAGAGTCTTTTCCAGTGAGTCAACTCGTCGCATGAGGTGGCCAAAGTATTGCAGTTTCAGCTTCAGCATCAGTCCTTCCAATGAACACCCAGGACTGATCTCCTTTAGAATGGACTGCTTGGATCTCCTTGCAGTATAAGGGACTCTCAAGAGTCTTCTCCAACACCACAGTTCAAAAGCATCGATTCTTCGGCGACCAGCTTTCTTCACAGTCCAACTCTCACATCCATACATGACCACGGGAAAAACCATAGCCTTGACTAGACGGACCTTGGTTGGCAAAGTAATGTCTCTGCTTTTTAATATACTATTTTAATTTCTTTTAATTAATGTCTTTTAATTTCATGGCTGCAATCAGCATCTGCAGTGATTTTGGAGCCCCCCAAAATAAAGTCTGACACTGTTTTCACTGTTTTTCCCTACTTCTTGAATATTCCAAATGTTAATTCGGAGGCTGAAAGTGCCATTTTTCCTACGCTCATTGCTCAGTGCTAATAGTTATCTCTGCTGTACCAACAGGCGTCGTCCTCTGGGACCCAGAGGAGTTCTTTACATCTGGAATTTTAAATATACAGCCTGTAAATATTAAAAATTTTTCCTGAATGTGTCTTTGTGTCAATCAAGTTGTTCAGGGCCTGTGAGGATGTCATGATGTGGAGGTCATGGTTGAGACAGAAGCTAGGTGGTCCTGGTGGGAGCAGATCTTTGGCCCTTGTAAGTCAGACTGTTTCTTTCCCCCTTTCCTCCCTTAGTTCTTCTTCTTCTTTTTTTAACTCTTTTGGCCATGCATGTGGGATCTTAGTTCCCTTATCAGGAATCAAACCCATGCCCCCTGCATTGGCAGCTCAGAGTCTTAACCAGGGACCCCCAAAGAAGCCCCTCCCTTAGTTCTTAGTGACTATGTCCCAGCAAAGATTGAGGGGAGCAAGGACAAGACTCTGAGTCTTTTCCTGAGGCTGATCTGCAGGCAGCAAAGACAGGGGGCAGGGGGTGTTTAATAGTTTCTAACGGCTGCTGTAAGAAATCACCGCAGACTTAGTGGCTTAAAACACATCCATTCGGCAAAGTTATCTCCAATTTATTTTAAAACAATTTAGAGAAAAGTCATAAAACATATATAGAGAAATGTAAAGAATTGATGAATCTGGATAAAGAGTTCTTTGTGTGATCCTTGCAACTCTTCTGTAAAATTGAAACTATGAAATTTTTTTTAAACTACATCAACTATATTTCTAAATCAAACCCCCAAAAATGAAATTTTAAAAGCATACTACTATACCAAATTGTAAAACACTTAGAAATATATTTAATAAAAGATATACTACATCTAGACTTCCCAGGCGGTGCTAGTAGTAAAGAACCTGCCTGTCAATGTAGGAGAGGCTCGGGTTTGATCCCTTGGTTGGGAAGATCCTGTGGAGGAGGGCATGGCAGCGCACTCTAGTATTCTTGCCTGGAGAATCCCCCATGGACAGAGGAGCCTGGCGGGCTACAATCCACAGGGTTGCAAAGAGCCGGACACAACCTAGTGACTGAACAACAAATAAATGTCGGTGCATTGGGTAACATGTTGGTGACAGGCATCATTAAGCCCTTCCTTCCCCATCATTACGTTTTGCCTCCTGCAGACTGCAGACCCTGGTCCTTCCCATGCAAACCCAACTCCGTCCCTCCAGCCCATCCGTCCTCCAGAGAGCCAGCAGAGAGCTGCTTCCAGACCACAGTCTGACTCTGCCAGGTCTTGCTTCACGTAGTTCACGGGCTCCTCATTGAGGAGGATGTAGAGGCTGTATTCCCACGCGTGCCATTCAAGGTCAACCTCGATTTGATCTCTGCATCCCTCCCGTTGCTCTGGCTCTTCCCTCCACACCCTTAGGGCCTCTTGCGCGTTATCTCTGTCACTTGGCGCCTCTTCCTGCAGCAGCACCAGGACTCCCAGTGGCTGATACAGAGAGAGGGCCCTTGGATGGGGTCAGCATCCTGACTGACTTCTGGTGGCAGGTTTCTATCACCACGCCCCTGGGCTGCAGGAGGTGTGCCTGCAGATCCTGGAACTACATCGTGGGCTCAGTGTGCTGATGAGGATTACCTGACACAGCAGGGGCTGGAGGTGGCGTGACCTAATATGGGGACCACATGCCATCACTAGCTCGCTCTGGGGTGACCACGGACCAGTGACACCAGGGAAAGGGCACCAATGGTCCCCACTTGGAGTGAACTGCAGTTTTCCAGTTGTTGGAAAAAGGGCTCAGCGTCTTCATCTCTGCAGTGGAAACGCGATGGTTATTTTGCCGCGTGGAGCTGATATGTACACAGTCTTTGGCATGGGAGGCTCTCTACACACAGGAATTGTCATTGCTTCGTTGTGTGTGTTCGTGTCACTGGCATTTTGCCTTCCGCCGTTTGAGCCGCCACAATCGCTCAGCCCTTCAGGCCAGTCCTTTCCGCTTCTCTCGGCGTCTCCCAGGGGTCCAACAATATGGCAGGAGCTACCTTGGTTGAGTCTGAAGTAACAGGACAACTGAGCCTGGGTCTGAGTGAGGACTAGGTCTGTGCATATGTGTCTTTTTGTACTTTGTAAACTCTGGGGATGGATTTTTTCTTCACGGGCTGCATCCAAACCATCATAAGCTACCCAGAATGGGCCCTGTTCCTGTTCACTAAACACGCACACTCATTCTCAAGATCCATCTTGATTTGAATTCAGCTATCACTCCTACCTCCACTCCGGGGCTCCAGGCTCTCTGGCAGACTTCACATGCGTGTGGGTTTAATGGTCATGACCACTCACGGGTCAGATGTTACTATCGTCATCTGATAGAAGGGGAAGTGCAGCCTGGGAGAGGTGCTCCTTCCAGAGAGGGGGTGGGGGAGGCACTGAATGCAGCCCCCTCCCCTGACCTTGGTCTGCAAGTCAGGGGCACGCAGAAGGCTGGAACAGGAGTCATAGGAGCATATTTTCTGGATGGGAATGATTTGGTTCTCCTCATTTCTGTAACCGAATAAAATGCATTTGTTTCCTCAGCCTGGTGATCATGATTTTCATTTCTTCTTTGAAAATGCTTCTGTAGCAATAGCCGGTTGAGAAGATTTACTGCTGGAATGAAAACTCCAAGAAGGTGAAATTAGAAACAAACTGCTGGGGTAGAATATCGCTTCTTGTAGTAGAGCAGGGCTGCTGCTTGAGAAATGCTGGGGCCTATGGGGTAAAGATGGAGAAGGAAATGGCAACCCACTCCAGTGTTCTTGCCTGGAGAACCCCAGGGACAGGGCAGCCTGGTGGGCTGCGATCTATGGGGTTGCACAGAGTCGGACACGACTGAAGCAACTTAGCAGTGGCAGCATGGGGTAAATAGGGCCTCCCCGGTGGTGCAGTAGTTAAGAATACAACTGTCAATGCAGGAGACACAGGAGATGTGGGTTTGATCCTTGGGTTGGGAAGATCCCCTGGAAAAGGAAATGGCAACTCGCTCCAGTATTCTTCCCTGGAAAATTCCATGGAGACAGAAGCCTGGTGGGCTACAGTCCATGGGGTTGCAAAGAGTCAGACATGACGGAGCGACTGAGCACACACACATATGGGGTAAATATGAGGAAGGAGCCTGGGGGAGATCCCAACTCCAATCACCACTCTTACTGGAAGGACTGTTGGTCTCTTCGGGGCCTCTGAAACCCCCCTCACTCACATACATATTAGGAAGGTTACATACTTTCCTACCCCCTATTCTCCAGCTTTTATTTTCAGGGATAATGGGAGACTGCAGTTGTACAAAGATAGTCAGTCAGTCAGTCAGTTCAGTCGCTCAATCGTGTCCGACTCTCTGCGACCCCATGAATCACAGCACGCCAGGCCTCCCTGTCCATCACCAACTCCTGGAGTTCACTCAAACTCATGTCCACAGAGTCGGTGATGCCATCCAACAATCTCATTCTCTGTCGTCCCCTTCTCCTCCAGCCCCCAACCTTTCCCAGCATCAGAGTCTTTGCCAGTGAGTCAACTCGTCGCATGAGGTGGCCAAAGTATTGCAGTTTCAGCTTTAGCATCAGTCCTTCCAATGAACACCCAGGATTGATCTCCTTAGGATGGACTGGCTGAATCTCCTTGCAGTCCAAGGGATTCTCAAGAGTCTTCTCCAACACCCCAGTTCAAAGATAGTAGGCAGCTTGAAATAAGCACACTGCACTATGTAATCCTGAGACGAGAAACGGTGGTTGGCATTTAGGAGAAGGGAAAAAGTAGAACAGAGGGCATCTTCTGGGAAGTGAGCAGGTGAGTGGAAAAATAAGCAGAAAACGAGGATGTGATTTAGTCCCACAGGAAGGGCACAGGCTCTCAAGTCAGATACAAGTCCTCCTCCATCCCTCCTTAGGGGCATGGCCTCAGTTAACTCATCTGTAAAATGGGTTGAGATAACAACACCTATTCACCAAGTTATCATCAGGATCCAATAAAAAGGTATTTAGAACATTCAGCCTGTTAGAACAATGCCTGGTGTATGGCAAGGCTTCAGAAAAAAAAAAAATGCCAGTTGCTATTCTAAGTGAATTAAAATAGCTGAGTAAGGTTGATAAGAGTTAAGAATGCTTAAGCCCAGAATGGTTTATCATTTGCAAATACCATCATCAGATTTTTCAAGGAATGTTTACTTTGTATCTCAAATTCTGGGAGATCACAGGAAAGCGTAAGAGGGAAAATTTTTTTGTATTTTAATTTTATTTATTTTTGACCGTGCTGGGTCTTCATTGCAGTGAGGGAGCTTCTCATTGCGGTGGCTTCTCTTGCTGCAAAGCATGAGCTCTAGGTACTCGGGCTTCATAGATGGGGTACACAGGCTTAGTTGCCTCATGGCTTGTGGATCTTCCAGGATCAGGGCTCTAACCTATGTACCCTGCATTGGCAGTGGGATTCTTAACCACTGAAGCTGCAGGGAAGTCCAAGGAAAGACTTTTATGTGTTTGAAAGGAGGGATCAATCACCCACTAGGTGGGGACGATACGGTGTTATAGTTTTTAAAAGAACCCTGAACTCACATAACATGAGACCCAAGTCATGGCGTTCAGTAAGAGGATATCACTTAAATTGATCCAGAAGGGGCCTTGCCAGCCTCTGAGCTAACCTCTTCTTTGCTTTCCATTGTACAACTGAGAAAACAGCCTCAGAGACACAGAGACAGTCAAGACGCAAAGCCAGCGGGGTTTGAGCCAGGCCCTGGCACCTCCCTTCCCGGAGAGCAAGTCATTCAGAAAGTGGGAACCATTTTCCCCCTAATTAAGCATGTCAGTGTAGTATCAGCTGGAAAACGTAATAAACCCATTTTCCAGATGTCTCTTGCTCCTGGGTTCTTCCAGATATACAGTCAGATATCAAAGGGCTTTCTGGGGGCTCAGTGGTAAAGAACCCCCATTCCAAGCAGAAGATGCAGGTTTGATCCCCTGGTAGGGGCAGTCTCTTGAAGGAAGAAATGGCAACCCACACCAGTATTCTTACCTGGAAAATCCCAGGGGCAGAGGAGCTTGGCAGGCTATAGTCCACAGGGTCGTAAAGAGTCGGACACGACTTAGTAACTAAACAACCATGACAACTGAACCAGAGCGAGACAAATAGAGCAAAAGAAAGACGATTGGAAGCTTTTCCTTCTTTGTCCATGAAGCTCCTTCCTGCTCCAACCCTTGACTAGGTCTTGAAGCCTCAGCGGGTGGATTCTGGGAGTGGTCGTGTCAGTGGTCCAGGTGCAGAGAGAGAGGATAAGAGGGTGAGATGATGACTCTACCTGACCCAGAAAGGGGTGGTGGGCGAGTGTCTGGGGTGAATTCCAGGGAGGCATCACAGGGCTGAGACCTTCTTTCCCCCAGGAGGTGGGGTTCTGCCTCGGTGCCCCTTCCAGAGAACCTCCTGTCCTCTGTGGTCCTGGCATCTGTGTGTCCAGAATGGTGGCCCACCTGAACTGTTAGCACCGAGTGTGCGGTGAACAGGAGGAGAAGGATTAAGGCTGCAGCGAAAGACAGATCTGCATGTCCCAGTGACTGTTCTGAAGCTTCGCGGCCTCCCAAGGCAACCTTGCTCTTCAAGCTTCTTCCCGCATCCCAGTGAGGGGGAGGCCCTGGGACTGGTGGGGGGGCCTGAAGGAGGGCCTAGGACAGGTGGGAGTCCTGGGACAGGTGGGGGAAGGCCTTGGGACAGGTGGGGGGCCTGGGACAGGTGGGGGAAGGCCTTGGGACAGGTGGGGGGCCTGGGACAGGTAGGGGCCCTGGGACAGGTGTCCCCTCACTACACTGTCTCTCCTCTGTCTTCTTCCCTCTCCCCATTATGATGCTGACCTTTTGGCTCTTTCTTTCTTGATTCTTGCCTGCCCCCCCCTACTTCTAGTCTTTGTTTTTCTCCTTAGAAGTGATTCTCCACCATATTAGGGTCATGGGATCAGATTTCAGTGATGGAAAATACGGTGGTCCTTTCCAAACACCAAAAGAACGGGTCATAAAGTTCTTTAGAGAGTCATACAAGTGATTATAGAACATAGGGCTTTATAAGAAGAAGAAAAAAAAAAACCTAGGGTGGCTGAAGTCATCAAGTAAAAAGATGAATGCGTTGATATAAAAACTAAATAATAAAAGAAAAATTTAAATACATGTAGTTTATATATCCACATATATGTAACAAATATTGATAAGTATTTAAATATATAACATACATACTTATGGAGCTTCCCAGGTGGCTCTAGTGGTAAAGAATCTGCCTGCCAATGCAGGAGATGCAAGAGATGTGGGTTTGATCCCTGGTTTAGGAAGATCCCCTGGAGTAGGAAGTGGCAACCCACTTCAGTATTCTTGCCTGGAGAATTCCATGGACAGAGGAGCTTGGGGGACTACAGCTCGTGGTGTCCCCAAGAGTCAGACAGGACTGAGTACATGCACATGTACGTATATAATTATAGTAATAAAATATTAGCAAGATAATAACAGAATGGAAGGATGAGACCACATGTAACCAAAATGTTGATGATATTTCAGTTCAGTTCAGTTCAGTCGCTCAGTCGTGTCCGACTCTCCGCGACCCCATGAATCACAGCACGCCAGGCCTCCCTCTCCATCACCAACTCCTGGAGTTCACTCAAACTCATGTCCACAGAGTCGGTGATGCCATCCAGCCCCCTTCTCGGTCGTCCCCTTCTCCTCCCGCCCCCAACCTTTCCCAGCATCAGAGTCTTTTCCAGTGAGTTAACTCGTCGCATGAGGTGGCCAAAGTACTGGAGTTTCAGCTTTAGCATCAGTCCTTCCAATGAACACCCAGGATTGATCTCCTTTAGAATGGACTGAGCGACTTCACTTTCACTTTTCACTTTCACACATTGGAGAAGGAAATGGCAACCCACTCCAGTGTTCTTGCCTGGAGAATCCCAGGGATGGGGGAGCCTGGTGGGCTTCTGTCTATGGGGTCACACAGAGTTGGACACGACTAAAGTGACTTAGCAGCAGCAGCAGCAGAATGGACTAGTTGGATCTCCTTGCAGTCCAAGGGACTCTCAAGAGTCTTCTTCAGCACCACCGTTCAAAAGCATCAATTCTTCGGCGATCAGCTTTCTTCACAGTCCAACTCTCACATCCATACATGACCATGGGAAAAACCATAGCCTTGCTTAGACGGACCTTGGTTGGCAAAGTAATGTCTCTGCTTTTTAATATACTATCAAGGTTGGTCATAACTTTTCTTCTAAGGAGTAAGCGTCGATACCTGAAAATAGCAAAAAAAATTTTTTACAAATATTGATAACATCCATTTGGCATCCCCAGTGCCCTGCAAACAGTTTAGAGCCTCCATCTCTGAGATTTGGGGGAGGGCTTCATAATATGTTTTGCAGCAGTTCACAATCTTTACCAATAACTTCTAGCTGCCCCCCTGGTAAGACTGCAGTCCTAACTTCTTTCAGTGTGGCTGTGTGATTGGCCTTGGCCAAGACAAATGAGGAGACGTGACAAAGCTACATCTGGATGCAAGTTTTACAGGCCAATGAGCAATTCACCAGGTTCCCTTCTCCACTGTCAGTCACTGACCATAACTCGCACAGTGGCTGCTCTATCCGCCTGGTCCCTGAGCGAGGTCAGCACGGGGCAGAGCCCCAGCCAACTCTTGAGGGACCCCTAGTGTGAGTTAGTGTCATTCACTTGCTAAGCCCTCCCACTCGTTGTGACCCCATGGACTGCAGCAAGCCAGGCTCCTCTGTCCCTCACTGCTTCCTGGAGTGGGCTCAAAATCGTGTCCATTTTGTCGGTGATGCTATCTAACCCTCTCACCCTCTGCCATCCCCTTCTCCTGTTACCTTTGATCTTTCCCAACATCAGGGTCTTTTCCAAGGGATCAACTCTTCCCATCAGGTGGCCAAAGCATTGGAGCTTCAGCTTCAGTCCTTCCAATGAATATTCAGGATTGATTTTCTTTAGGATTGACTGGTTTGATCTTGCAGTTCAGCCAAGTGTATAAGAGTAAAACTCGGTGGTTTTAAGCCACAAAGAGTTGGCTTTGTACACTACACGACCTAGTCTACTCTTTTTTTTTTTTTTTTTGGCCACCTCTTGTGTCTTACCAGCTTGTGGGATCTTAGTTCCCTGACCAGGGGTTGAACTCAGGCCATGGCAGTAAAAGCCCTGAGTCCTAACCACTGGACTGCCAGAGAATTCCCGACCTAGTCTATTTTGACTGATGCCACACATGATGTTTCTGGCAGAGCCCTGTCCTCTGTTTTGTGTGTCCAGCTGTTGACCACATATTTACTAACCTTTGTGATCCTCTCTCCCTCCCACCCAGGGAACAATCTCAGCTCATGGTCTTAAGGTGCTTTATGCACACTTCCCTCCTGTCCCCACCCTTGAAACTGAGGGGAAACAGAAGCTAAGCTTGGGTGTGCTCTGTGCCATTTCCTTCCCAAGGTCCCACTATGAAAACATCTTTCCTCTGACCCTGCCAGCCCCCAGCTCTTCACTGTTATCTATGTCCATAAGCTTTAAAAGCATTGTGGGTATTGTAAATGTATTCCTCTCAATACTCTTGACCTCTAACACTGTTGAAAATATAGAGAAGTAAGGGTGTACGTATTGTAATCTCCCCTGTGAGAGTTAGAGTTTGTAAAGGGATGACTATGGTTTGTTAATTTCCCAGAGGTGTGAATCCCCCAGGAATATGTTGCGTTTCCACAGTCAAGTTTATCGACCTATCTTTTTCACCACGAATGTTATTCCAGTTAAGTCTGGGGCATAGAGAGAGTCACCAACAGTTCAGTTAAGTTTTGAGCCAAAGTTGGGATCTTTAGTGAAAGGATACCATTTCTAGAGATGTCCTTGCTAAGAACGCTCTGAAAACAGAAGGAGCTGGAACAGGGTTTGTGTTTACACGGTTTATTTGGAAGGTGATCCTGAGAAGCAGGAGGGAGGATGCAGGGCGAGTGAACCGAAGAAGAGAAGCACGAAAGGAGGACCATGAGGCTGCTGCTGCGGGCGGTGGGGCTCCCTTCCCCCAGGACCCTCCATGAAACATCCAGGATGCTGGCTGGGATGGTCAGCACAGAGGGCAGGAGGCTCTCGGCTCTCCTGGGGTTACTGCTCAGGGTGGCCCACATCCCTCCAGGGATGAACTGTTCTTGTCCACGGGCCAGGAGCATGTCCCTGCAGGAGCAGCGTGCCTGCCAAGTGTGCACCAGGTCTTGGTGGTACAGAGTGAGCCAAAGACCCCAGAAATGTCCACACCAGCTGCAGCTGAGATCCAAGCTGAGGCCAACAATGTGAGTCGGAATGACGGCCGTGTCTGCTTTGATGCTCTGATGAAAATTGCAATAAAAACATGCGTGCCCAGTATTTTTAGACAGCACTGTCTTCTTGGAGAGGCAAGCTGGCTGTCAGCCCTGTAGCCAATGTGGGTGAGGTAGGGTCGCACAGAAGCCCCATAAGCTGGCAAATCCACTTCCCACCAGCCTCCATGTGGGACTCTCCCAACACAACTGTTCTTCATCACTGGGGAAACTGAGGTAGTGCAACCCACTTTTCGGGCACTGTTTTCCTGGCATTTTTCTAATTCTTTACTCCAGTCCTTCAGGCCAGTGCTCACTCCTGTCTTCACCTGGACTTGAGTCCCCTTCATCCTGTGCGGCCCTCCAAAACAGTGCTCCTGCTCAGCACAACCTATACCTGGAGACCCAGGAGAAGGTGTGCCCAGGGAGGCCCCCGCTGTTCTGGTGCAGCAGCAGTGGGCACCCTGCCCTGTGTGCGCGTCCCTGCCTAGCAGGTCTCAGCCGCTCGGAGACAAGTGATCACAATTACCGCTGGCAGGGGTGCTGCTGTGTTCTTGTGGCTTTTTGCAATTTGCCATCTGTAGGAGAGAGATTGATTTTTTAAAATAAACAGGCTTTGTGTAAAATGTATACATATGTATGGTCCCATTAATAGGTTTTGCAAATGCTTTTTTCCCCCCTTGAAGGATTGTCAGGGCTGGTGCTTCTCTGCAGCTAAGATTCAGGACCCCGTGACTAGGGTTCCACATGAGGGGTGGACCTTATGAACCCCTCTCTCCCCCAGGGAGGACACAGTCTTGGGTGATCATCCTCCTTGAGAAGCAATTAATGGGGCTTTTCCATTAAATGGTCTGTGGATGCCTTTCTGCCTTGGACGGACATACTGTATCCCACCAGGCTCCTCTGTCCATGGGATTCTCCAGGCAAGAATACTGGAGCAAGTTCCCATTTCCTCCCCCAGGGGATCTTCCCGACCTAGGGGTTGAACCTGGGTCTCCTGCACTGAAGGCGGATTCTTTATCATCTGAGCCACCAGGGGAGCCCACAGCATCACACATGCATATTGAAATGTACACATGTGACAGGAACAGCTACAGTACCTGTATCTGTGGAGTCTCGGTTGACAAAGTGCAATATAGGGCGGGCTTCCCAAGTGGCTCAGTGGGTAAAGAATCCACCTGCAATGCTGGAGATGCAGGAGACATGGGTTTGTTTCCTGGGTCGGGAAGATCCCGTGGAGGACATGGTGACCCACTCCAGTATTCTTGCCTGAAGAATCCCATGGACAGAGGAGCCTGGCGGGCTACAGTCCATGGGGTCGCAAAGAGTCAGACGTGACTGAAGCAACTGAGCACAAATGCACACACAGAACATGTATTATAAGTGTGGCACAGCGTCTCCTGAAAGGGGAGTGGACTGAATTTCTAGATGAGGCCCCTTGTTAATAGTTTTGTGTCCACTTGGTGAGGCTATAGGATCCAGTTATTTAATTAAACCTAATCTAGATGTTTCAGGGAGAAGGAGCCTGCAAGTCTATCCCAGGCTCTCTCTTCACCCTCTTAGGGTCACCCCATACCATAATCCACACTCGTAACTTCAAATCACCATTCATTGACCATTTATACCCAGTCCAGACATACCCCTGATGCTCTGACCAGGGCCTGGCAAACTGTAGCACATGAGCCAAACTCAGACTGTTACTTGCTTCATAGGTAGAGTTTTACTGAGGCACAGCCGTGCTGATGGCTTTATGTGGTAGATGGGGCCCCTTTCTAGCCACAACAGCACAGCTAAGAAGTTGTAGAAGAAACTTCATGACCCCAAAAGCCGAAAAACCTCACCACCTGCCCATTTACAGAACAAACTTTCTGATCCCTGCTGGGGACCCAAACATCCAACTTCCCTACCAAGTTTACCTGACCCTCCCAAGAGCCACCCCCCCGAACTACCTTCTCATCCTTCTTTCTCAGGCCTCTTCCCACTCACCTCCATCCATTTGTCTAGACCAGAAAGCCCAGAGTCCCCTCTGACTGTCCCTGCTTTCCTCCTAACCCACCACCCATGGTCCTCAGCGTGGTCCACCACCGCTTCTCATGGTCCTCAGGGGAGGGGTGAAGGATCAGAGACGAAAGGATGGCGGCGTGGCCCCCGTTCGCTCCCCCACCTGGTGCTGTGGCGCAGTGGCCATTCTTTCTGCTCAGACTCACGGTCCCTTTGGGTTGGCCTCTCCTGCGCGTCTTTCCTCACTGTTCCCCTTCCACGCGCCTCTTCACTCCCCGCCCTTCCCCAGTTTCCCGCGTTCCTCCCCCCTCTCTCCTCTCTTCTTATTCCCTCCCCTCCTCTCCGACTCTGGCCTCCCCATCCATTCTTCCATCTCTTCCTCTCCCTCTCCTTCAGGTGGGCGGCCCTGAAATATGTGGTCCCATTACCGCACAACCCTTAGCAGTTTTGTCCGCCTTAAGCAATTTAAAACAAAGCAATACATTTCCACAAAGCACACACCCAGCCCCTGACTGCCGTGGTTGAGCCTCGCATGCACCAGGCAGTCGCTGAGCGGTGGACACACATTGTCTGATACATTCACAGTATTTCCTTGAAGTGGATGTTATCATTTATAGATGAGCAAAGGAATCATATGCAATGCAGTATATGCAAGCCACTGTGGAGAATGAAAAAATTTTTTTTCACTTGGTCTGTGGCTTTATCCAAGACACATCCCTCAGCAGAGGGTTAAGACAACATCCCAAAGCATAAGATGTACTCTAAAAATGGGGCTTCCCTGGTGGCTCAGCTGGTAAAGAATCCGCCTGCAATGAAGGACACCTGGGCTCCATCCCTAGTTAGGAAGATCCCCTGGAGAAGGGGACGGCTACCCACTCTAGTATTGTTGCCTGGAGAATCCCAAGGACAGAGTAGCCTGGCAGGGGGTCACAAAGAGTCTGACACTTTCATTTTCATACATGCCTCAACCTTCTGTCCCCTCCCCCCATCCTATCGCCTAATAAGTTCTTCCTTAAGGGCACTGAAGGTCTTGCAACTTTGACTACTAGATGCTCAGAGAAATCTCCAGCACCCACCCCCACACCAGATACTTCATGGTACAACTGGTTTTCTATCCAGTTTTATTGAATCTTCACAAGGCATCTCAATTCCTTTTGTAAGAAGTGGGTATACAGAAATTCATAAATAATGAAAACAATCCTCTTGGCATCTGGGTGCCAAGCATGATGCCTGACTCATAGTGCTCTGGGGCAGTGAAGTAGGAGGGACTGGGAAATGGATGTTTGTGCCTCTCACATCTCAGGGTGTCAGTGTGACAAGTCATTTCACAGCCCTGAGCCCTGTTTATAAAAGGGACTGGTGCTATTTCCCAGCAAGTTGGTTGGAAGATGATGGGCATTGTAGAGTCCCCAGGGCTGTCTGGAATATGGTTAGTTTTCAGTTTATGTTAGTGGCCTCCTTAATGAGCATTTTACTACCGGTTTTTGTTGAGCCCTTCTTCCTTTGGAAAATCTCAGTGAATCAAAGGCAAACATTAAGTTAATGAGATCACAATCATATGGTAATATTCCCCCTATTTCCAGCAAACACCCGATTGAAGGCAAAGTGGCTCTGGGCTATGCTGGAAAAAATAGCATCCTTGGTCCCTGCTCGGTTGGTTCCCCATCAACATCAGACAGACAGACTAAATGAACAATTAGCATCGGACACCTCCGCATGTGGCTGAGGATGCTCTCAGTTAGCAGGCAGCTGCCGCGCTCTCATTAGTTAATGTCACTGTTCTTGCATTTATTCTGAATGATAATTGTAGTATGTACCAATGCATATTTTTAACTGTTCCTTTTTTTAATGGAAGGGATGTCATTTTCTTTCTACAGATGCTCAGCTGCAGCATTGTTGCCTCTATAAAGAAAGAAAGAAAGAAAAAAATAACCTGGCACAATTCTCCCCCAACAAGTGACTACATGAAACCCCAGATTCTCAGCTTGAAGAAAGAATACTGCTGTATGTTTGCAACCAGTTTTAGCAACCTGAAGCATGTGTGCATGCGTGCATGTGTGTGTAGATAATCTAGATTCCGGCTTCCCTGGTGGCTCAGATGATAAAGAATTCACCTGCAATGCTGGAGACCTGGGTTCAGGTGGGAAGATCTTCCTGGGGTGGGAAGGTCCTCTGGAGGAAGACATGGCAATCCACTCCAGTATTCTCGCCTGGAGAATCCCATGGACAGAGGAGTCGGGCCGGCTACAGTCCATGCGGTCGCAAAGAGTAGGACACAACTGAGAAACTAACACTTTCACTTTCAATCTATATTCTGAGAAAATCTACCTTGTAAGAATAATAGCTATAAATTCTCCCCAAATATTCTTCTGGACCCCTCTTTTGAGGAGAACCATAAGCTATAAGGGAATCCCCATGAAACAGACAGCTTGGGTTTAAGAAACCTGTTAGTTTTTCTGTTAAAACTTTTCATTTTGGAATATTTTTAGATTCACAGAAAAGTTGCAAAGGTACTATAAAGTGAGGTTTTTTTTTTTTGTACTCTTTACCCAATTTCCTCAGGTATGTATGACTCCGGAATATGTAACCAAGATATATATTGAAAGTGAAGGCGTTAGTTGCTCAATCGTGTCCGACTCTTTGTGATCCCATAGATTATAGCTCACTGGGCTACTCTGTCCATGGAATTCTCCAAGCGAGAATGCTGACATGGATTGCCATTCCCTTCTCCAGGGGACCTTCCTGACCTAGGGATCCAACCCGGATCTCCTGCTAAAGGCAGATTCTTTACCATTAGCACCAACTGGGAAGCCCTAAGCTATATATTACTTGAGTGCAATTATCAAAACTCAGAAATTAATATTGGCAGAGCATTCTTAACTTGCAGATTTCATTTGGATATTAACTACTTTTCTATGCATGTTCTTTTTCTGTCCTGGATTGGATCCCACTGCATTTAATTGGCATGACACTGGTCTCTTTTGCTCTGAGACAATTTCTTTATCTTTCTTTCTCTTTCATGCTATGGATGATTGTAAACAATACTAGTCTGGGTTGGAAGAAGTCCCTCCATGTGGAACCTTCTTATTTGATCAGAGTCGTAGATTTTTGAGAAGATATCACAGAGGAGAAGTGTCCTTCTGGCTACATGATATTAAAGATATGTGATGTCAATGTAGGTGATCACTGGTGATGGGAACTTTGATCACCTGGTCAAGGTGGTATCTGCCAGGTTTCTCTGAGATAAACTTACTATTTCCCCCTTTCCATACCTTATTCTTTGGAAGTAAGTCACTAAGTCTAGCCCACAATCAAGAGGAGAGGAATTAAGCTCTGCCTCCTGATGGGGGTGGAGGTTGTAATACATTATTGGAATTTTTGAAGAATGTTCCAGGGAGACTGGCCTTAATGGCGGAGCTGTCACTGTATGATCTTAGTAACTCAAGTAATTCAAGCTTTCTTGGTTCCAGGTTTTCCTTCTATAAAATGAGAGGCTCCATGGGCTGCATCCCGTGGTTTGTCCAGCTTGAAAGTCCAGTGCTCAGACTGTAATTTGGACAATGTCCTTTGCAATTAGAAAGATGAGTTTCCAACTTCAGCACATGCTACCAGGATGGCCTTGGGTAAGTTTCTTAACCACTCTAACCTTCAATTCTATAAAATAGAATGATGGTGACACTGAGACTGCACCCATAAGGTGTTTGGCACAAAGCTTGTTATAGGGATGTACAAGTTTCAGCTAATGTTTTGACCAAACAGAGGTTCAGAAGTAGGATAGACAAAGTCACTGCTTAATGGTATCAGATGAGTTCATAGAATTATTTCCCTGCCCATGTGCTTGAAAAATATCTCAGATCCTTTTCCAACTCTGTTGAAACAGGACATCTTTCATAGAAGCATAAGAACATTGCTTGCAACCAGTTTCTCCAACGAATTCTGCATAATTACAGTTTTGATGAAGAAAATAGAACTCACATTGAATGTAAAATGGAAAGCTTGACCCTGGATCAGCTCTTCCACTAAGCTGCAGACTCTCTGCCAGTTTGTGCCTCGGTTTCCTCATCTGTCAAACAAACATGACCCTTGCAGCTCCCAGAGTGGTGAACAGTATGTAGTGAATTTCTATTTCCTGAGTTCAACAGATGGCTTACCCACCATTAACTGCCTGTTACAAAGGGATAAATGTACACACGGCCTCAATTATTAAAAGGCATAAAGGACCATGACATCCAAAGCGGGTAGCTGAGATCATGACAGTGGTTTGATTTTAGATAATATAGTTCATGTTCATGCTAAAAATAGACATGAATCCTTGGCAAAGTGATTAGCATTCCACTGTAAAAATTTAATACCTTATTTGTGGAATCTGAAAAAATGGTGCAAACGAACCTATTTACAAAATAGAAATAGAGTCACAGAGTCACAGAAATAAAGTCACAAAACTATGGCTTGCATAGGTGGGGATAAATTGGGAGACTGAGACTGACGTATACACACTACTCTGTGTAAAACAGATTGCTAACAGGAACCTACGGTATAGCACAGAATGGGTGTGTGTGTGTGTGTGTGTGTGTGCACGCACACACTCAGTCATGTCTGACTCTTTGGAAATCCATGGACTGTAGCCAGCCAGACTCCTCTGTCCACGGAATTTTCCAGGCAAGAATACTGGAGTGGGTTGCCACTTCCTATTCCAGGGGATCTTCCTGACCCAGGGGTTGAACACTTGTCCCTTGCATCTCCTGCATTGACAGATAGATTCTTTACCACAGTACCACCTGGGAAGCCCCATAGCACGGGGTACTCTACTCAATATGCTGCAATGATCTGTATGGGAAAAAATCTAAAAAAGGGTGGATATATGGATATGTATTCCTGATTCACTGTAGGGCACAGCAGAAACTAATACAACATTGTAAATTAACTGTATTCCATTAAAATTTTAAATACATAAAGGCAAGACCTCCAGGTAAACTTGTTATTTCAGTTCAGTTCAGTTCAGTCGCTCAGTCGTGTCCGACTCTTTGTGACCCCATGAAACACAGCACGCCAAGCCTCCCTGTCCATCACCAACTCCCGGAGTTCACTCAAACTCATGTCCATCGAGTCGGTGATGCCATCCAGCCATCTCATTCTCCGTCGTCCCCTTCTCCTCCCACCCCCAATCCCTCCCAGCATCAGAGTCTTTTCCAGTGAGTCAACTCGTCGCATGAGGTGGCCAAAGTATTGGAGTTTCAGCTTTAGCATCAGTCCTTCCAATGAACACCCAGGATTGATCTCCTCTAAAATGGACTGGTTGGATCTCCTTGCAGTCCAAGGGACTCTCAAGAGTCTTCTCCAGCACCACAGTTCAAAAGCATCAATTCTTCGGCGCTCAACTTTCTTCACAGTCCAACTCTCACATCCACACATGACTACGGGAAAAACCATAGCCTTGACTAGACGGACCTTGGTTGGCAAAGTAATGTCTGCTTTTTAATATACTATCTAGGTTGGTCATAACTTTCCTTCCAAGGAGTAAGCGTCTTTTAATTTCCTGACTGCAATCAGCATCTGCAGTGATTTTGGAGCCCAAAAAAATAAAGTCTGACACTGTTTGCACTGTTTCCCATCTATTTCCCATGAGGTGATGGGACCAGATGCCATGATCTTCGTTTTCTGAATGTTGAGCTTCAAGCCAACCTTTTAACTCTCCACTTTCACTTTGATCAAGAGGCCTTGGAGTTCCTCTTCACTTTCTGCCATAAGGGTGGTGTCATCTGCATATCTGAAGTTATTGATATTTCTCCTGGCAATCTTGATTCCAGCTTGTGCTTCATCCAGCGGGGCATTTCCCATGATGTACTCTGCATATAAGTTAAATAAGCAGGGTGACAATATACAGCCTTGACGTACTCCTTTTCCTATTTGGAACCAGTCTGTTGTTCCATGTCCAGTTCTAACCGTTACTTCCTGACCTGCATACAGGTTTCCCAAGAGGCAGGTCAGGTGGTCTGGGATTCCCATCTCTTTCAGAATGTTCCACAGTTTATTGTGATCCACACAGTCAAAGGCTTTGGCATAGTCAATGAAGCAAAAATAGATGTTTTTCTGGAACTCTCTTGCCTTCTCCAGGATCCAGCGGATGTTGGCAATTTGATCTCTGGTTCCTCTGCCTTTTCTAAAACCTGCTTGAATAATTAATAATGTATTAATTATTTGGTGTTGGTAAAACTGGTGTACTCTTACATGCTGATGTGATGTAAATGGTTAAATTTTGTTTAAAAAATGCATATATAAATGTAGTCAGCAAGGCATAATACTTCACATACTCTATCCCACAAGCCCATCCAGTGGTGGGGGTTGAGTGGGAGGCAAACCTAAAGAGATAGCTTAACTGAAGAAAATAGCAATGTACATGGAGGTATTCATTGTTGTCTCATATTTAATCATGAAAGAAAGGAAAACAATTTAATAGGAATTGTTAAGATCTTCATAAACTGTTCTGTAGTCAGATGCCACTTATAAGGAGTGAAGCAATATATTAGAAATGCAAGATAGACGTTTTTGTGGAAGCAACAGTGGGAACGTGATGTATAGATCATACTTGGATCCATGAAAATACGTGCATGTGTGCAGATTCTAGAAGGGAACATACAGAAGTGAAAATATGCTTCTGCAAAGAGAAAAAGAAAGTAATTAGGTAAGAGCTAAACCAACATTCTTTCATTTTAAGTGTCCAAACAAACCTTTCAAGTTAAGGAAAACAGACGTGACTGTTGTTTGAATTTCTCAATGCTTTGGCATAAACATACAAAGGCCCCATGAACACCTTCTGCTGTGTATAAATATTTCCCCAACCTCCTTCTTCCCTTATGCGCCTCTCAAAGCTCCTCAATAAAATTAATACAGTCAACAGAGCCATTTTTAAAGGACGGAGAGAAACAATTTCAGGACTCCACAGAAGGGGGGAATGAAAGGGGTTTTATTCTTTTCATTCTTCAGTGCCTTGTTAGAGTCTCAGAGCCTGTGTTATTGAAACCCGAGGGTGACAAGCATTGAGGTGAATCTATTGCTGAGCCTGGATCTTTAATGAGAGCATTGATCAGAGAAGAGACGCAAGAAAGCATAGTGCGGTGACACCTGAATGAATATAAATTTAGCCCCGATTGAAGCTCTTCCACAGTCGGCTTGTTCCCTGCTGACAGTGTTAGCAAGAGGAGAGAAAAGCAATTTCGGTCTTCTGTCTTGATTCTCCTCACGCTGTTGGCAGTTTTTAAGCAGAGCAAGTTATGACTATTTTACCTCAAAAGGCAATGAGAACTTGTCAAAGAGTCCCTCCCTGGAAGCGACAATGGAAATGTCTCCTTGGTACTAATTTTGAACCCGAAACCAATGCCTGGAGGAGGAAGTGCTTTCAAACCACAGAGTTTTCTGGGAACTGGACAGGCTGCCTCAGCAGAGAGTGAGTGCCTCATCACCAGAAGAATGCAAAAAAGACTGGGCTGGCCAGGTGGCAGTGTTACTCAGTCCAAACTCCTACTGTTCACCAGATGACAGGCCAATAAATCGAGAGGTGAGGTATTAGAGCAAGGAATAGTGACTTTATTCAGAAAGTCAGCAGACTGAGAAGATGGTGGACTAGCGTCCCAAAGAACCATCTGAACTGAGTTAGAATTCAGGCTTCTTTTACATTAAAATGGGGAGGAGATGTGGTTGGTTGCTGCAGACTTCCTGGTACCAGAATCCTTTGTGCTTGCAGCTGTCCATATAAGTCAAGTCTGATGTTTCTGTGAGCTGCCAACAAGACAAATGTTATTCCGTGTTCTGCAACTTTTTATCCCTATGTCAATGGAAAAGTGTGATACCTTTAAAGGTCAGAGGCTTGAAAATTGGCTACCCTGTGTATTTGAGTCTACAGGCAACATTCTTAAGTAGTAGCAAAAATAAGAGAATACAAAGGTTAAAGACAGAGAAGGGGATCCAAAATGGAGTCAGATTTGATCTTCCCTATTACAGCAAGATGTTTCAGAGGGGCTCAAGCATGAAGAAGAGATCTGGGGAGTGGAGAACTGGGGTTACCTTTCAGATCCCTATAACATAGGGCTTTGTCATTGTAGAAAGTCAGCCAATGGAATGATGAGGATCAGAGGACTTTAGGCCCAGACAGATGGCATTTTGGGTTTTGGCTTCACTATTTACTGTGTGATGTGGGCCAACTTCTTGTTAGTGATATGTACCTCAACCTATCGATCAAATGGAGATTACAATATTACCTAATCACAGGTTTCTCACAAGAGTTTAAGCCAAATAATGCAGGGTGTCAACTGTTCATCACAGCGTCCAGAGTGTAATGCATTCTGGGTAAATGTCATGATTATGGTTATTCGGGGACTTTTCTTTACATTTGGTTACCATACCTAGAACCCTTTCGTAGGTGTCTGGCATTTTCAACCATGATACCTCTTTTTAAAAAATTATTTATTTATGTTTTTGGCTGTGCTGCGTCTTAGTCTCTGCACACCGGCTTTCTCTAGTTGCCGTCAGCGGAGACTACAGTCTAGTTGCAGCTCACGGGCTTCTTGCTGTGGTGGCTTCTCTTACTGTGGACCACAGGCTCAAGGGTGCGTGGACTCAGTAGTTGCTGCAGGCCCTAGAGAAGCTGTGACACATGGGCTTGGTTGCCCCATGGCACGTGGAATCTTCCCGGACCAGAGATGGAGCCCATGTCCCCTGAGTTGGCAGGCAGATTCTTAACCACTGGACCATCGGGCAAGTCTCAATCATGACATCTCACTTAAACTTCTGATACCATCTGAATTGTGCTCCTCCATCAAAATTGATATGTTGAAGTCCTAAACTCTAGTACTTCAGAATGACTGGAGAGAGATGGCTTTTAAAGAGATAAGTATGGTGAAATGAGGTCCTGTGGGTGAAACCTAACCCAGTGTGACTTGTCCTTGCAAGCATGTGGACATGTGTAAAGGGAAGACCACATGAAGACACAGAGGGAAGATGGCCATCAGCAAGCCAAGGAGAGAGGACTCAGGAGAAACCCGAAGGTGCAGACTTTTGATCTTAGACTTCCAATCTCCAGAACTGTGAGACAATTAACTTCTGTACTTTAAGCCACCAGCTGTGTGGTGCTTTGTTACAGCAGCCCTAGTGAACTAATATGTTCTTCTTGGGGGTTGTGGATGGTTACCTTCACTTTCCAGAAGAAGAGACTGAGGTTCAGAGAGGGGCAGTGATACCTTTAAGACTACACAGCTCCCTCATTTTCGTTGAGTACCATCCTGAATAAGTATCTTAGTAAATACCTAGTGCAGCATGTAGTGGGCTTTCCAGGTGGCTCTAGTGGTAAAGAACCTGCCCATTAATACAAGACATAAGAGACACAGGTTTGATCCTTGGATCGGGAAGATGTCCTGGAGGGCAGAGCAGCCCCCTCCAGTATTCTTGCCTGGGGAATCCCATGGACAGAGGAGCCTGGCAGGCTGCAGTCCATGATGTTGTAAAGAGTCAACCATGACTGGAGCGACTTAGCACACAAACAGCACTTAACACACAGTAGAAGCTCAGTAAAAACGAGAGCCTGCCTGGTGACTGAGCCAGGTCTCCAACTCAGCCTCCCCAACTCATCCTCTTTCCACCATCAGCCTCTGCTTCCATCCTGCTCTGAATACTATTCCCTGCTTATCTGCTTCCCCCACACAGTAAGGCTACCGTTTCTTCTCTCTTTCGCCCCTCTCTCCCCTTCCAGACTCCAGCACATAGCACCTTTTGATTTCTGCAGCCTCTTCAGAAGTATTTTTGACACAAACAATAGTCCCCGTTTCTGCCTTTGCAAGAGGCACTCACATAACCCGAGCAGACACTGGCGACTCAATTTCATCATCGCCTTAAAGCAATTCCCTCTGTGAGCCCAGACCCAGCGGGCCTCTCTGTGCTGTGAAATCTAATACTATTTTTATGCCTTTTAATCTATCTTCTAACAGCCTCCTTGTTTAGAACTCCAGGCCCTGGATTCATGGAAAGCACGTTTTTGAGATCAGTGAGGACAAACTTGGCCAGTATCAATCAAAGGCTCAGGGAGCCTGGTTTGGGGTCCTTCTCAACCCCAAACTTTCCGACGCTTCACCCGCACCGCTTCCCTTTATAACTGCCTCAGCGGGAACTCCCTGGCCGCTTGACAGAACGGCTGACTGCTTTCTTCCATCTTAATAACTGACGGGCTTTCTGAAGCAGGAGGCTGTCAGAATGTTTCAGGGTTGCACAACTGAGTCACTGTTCTTGCAAAGTCATTACCAAGATGACCTTTCAGGATGGACGTCGGAGCGGGAAGTGAGCCCCTTCCTCAGAACCCCTCCCAGATGCCCTTAGGGTGGCAGAGCTCTCTGGCTGCTCCCGGCATTTAAGAGAGCTTGGCACAGTTCCTAGTACTGTGCCCCATTTAATGTAACAAGCACTCTTGAAGGGGTTTTCCAGGTGGTGCTATTGGTAAAGAACCCACCTGCCAATGCAGAAGATGTAGGAGACATGGGTTCCATCCCTGGGGTGGAAAGATCCCCTGGAGGAGGGAAAAGCAACCCATTACAGTATTTACTCTTGCCTGGAGAAGCCCTTGGACAGAGGAGCCTGGAGGGATATGGCCCATGGCGGGATATGGCCCATGGCGGGATATAACCCATGGCGGGATGTAGCCCACGGGGTCACAAAGAGTTGGACACAGCTGAACTGACTTAGATGCACAGTTCCTAGAGCTGAGTCCCGCTTAATGCAACAAGCACTCCTGAAGATTTACCGGAAGTGCGTGTTATGGTCACATCAGTGTCTTTCTTTTGCAAGGCTGTGCTAGTGAGTTTAAGGTAGGGACACGTCACCCTGACCCTGAGTCTCGCTCCTCCTGCCCTTTGGAGATCCAGACCAAGAGAGCTGCACATGCAGCAATGATAGCCAAAGGGGAAATTAATCCACTTTATTCATAGAGTAGCTGAGCAAATAACTCGTATCCTTCACCTCCCAAGATCACTGGGAAAACTGAATGGGAAAAAGGAATGAGGGCCTGGGTCCCCTGTGGGACTCTGACTTCCCCCAGGACCCTGCCATGAGACCCAGCAGGGGTCCTGAGACCTAGACGATGAGCAGCAGGGTGGATGAAGGTCAAACAAGACCCCACCGGACAAGCCATATCCTGGATGGCTTACTGCATGGGGGAGGAATTAAGAGAGAGCCAGTCCTGAATCTGGGCCCTGATGCACCTGGGGTCACAGCCTATCAGCTGAGCATTAACTCATCCCATTGATTGGCAGGTTGCTAGAAAATCCCCCTTTTCTTTATGGGAAGAATGGGAAGAAATATTTTCTCTTCCTAAATATAAACAAGGGCTTCCCCGGTGGCTCAGAGGTTAATGCATCTGCCTCCAATGTGGGACACCCGGGTTCGATCCCTGGGTCGGGAAGATCCCCCGGAGAAGGAAATGGTAACCCACTCCAGTATTCTTGCCTGGAGAATCCCATGGACGGAGAAGCCTTGTAGGCTACAGTCCACGGGGTCGCAAAGAGTCAGACACGACGGACCAAATGAACAGAACAGAACAGAAATATAACAAGAATAAGAGAAACATCAGCAGAGAATATATTAACAGAAGGCTTCCAAACTGATCACAAACATGATAGCTGGATGGAAAATGTGACTTCATAGTGAATGAGAAAAAAAATCAGTTAGTGGAAACCAAATCCAAGAGAGTGCACATGTTGCAATTTGCAAAGACTTTATTATTTTATTTTTTAGGGCAATACATTTTTAACTTTGTAAGAGGCCAACACACATTTTTCCATGTGTTGTACCATTTTATATATCCAGCAATGGTAAAGGTACCAATTGCTAAATACTTTTAGAAAAGTCTTTAAAATGAACATTGGAAATAAGTTTACATAAGGGAAAATTTGATTTTAATGAGGGAGCAGATAGAGAAATTTAACAGAAAAATGTAAACTATGAAGAATTCAAAGGAAATTCTAGAACTAAAAAGAATGAATAGAAATGAAAAGTTTAATGAATAGATTTAGCCGCAGATTGGGGATGAGAGAAGAAAGAATCAGCAAACATGAAGATGGATCAATAGAAACTGCCCAGTTGAAGGACAGGAGAGAAAAAAAAGGTGGAAACTTAATCCTCTGCCTGTGTGTGTGTATGTGTGTGTGTGCACGCGCGTGCGTGCACATGTGTGCATGTGTGCACACACCTGTTTGGCTTTAAAGGGCAGTTAGCAAGTGAGGTGGGTGGGTGTCAATTCTCTGCTCATAGACTTCCAGCCAATCCCCATTTCAGCCTTGCTCTTCTTTGCTGGTATCTGGTCCCCCGCATGCGGTACCTTTTGGAGATTCTACAGGGTAATTTGACCCATTTCTCATTGTTTTGCTCCACTACTGGCATATCTGTTTTTCTGCCTTTGATCTCATCTTCTCCTTTATAACCTGAAGTTAGCAATGCTCTTACTTTACAGGAATGAATGAGGTAAATCTGGTGAGGGGCCTGGCATAGTGCTTGGCACACTGTTTGTTGATGATAAACGGTGTCTGTTTTCATTGCCTCCCACCTCGCTGCCCTCCCCACACTTTCTCCCGTCCTCCTTTTCCTCTTTTCTCCTCCTAAGCATTCTGCATTCACATATTTCAACCACCTCAGGCCGCTTTCAGGACAGCAGTTTGTAATTACTGCCGCGTGGTGTATAATGTCTGTGGCAAATCTATTTCTTCTCATATTTCTTGTAAGTGTTGCTGATGCAGAATGAACATATCAAATCACTCAGAGGCAAACAAATGAGATGGAAAACCTGCCTGTAATCGAGCTGGCTCAGGAGGCGTGTCCATCTTTAAAAATACTCTTTCTCTGTCTTAAACTGTGGGGCCAATTAGAGGCTTGTCTGGAGAGATAGCAATCCAGCCGCCTCCTGAGGGCCTGTTTCCTTGTGGACACAGCTGGCCCTGAGCCAAGGGGAGATAGGAGGGTTAGTGCCTGACCTCAGCCAACAGCCTCCACCCACAGAGTGTGTCAGCAAAGGATGGGACCTTGGAGGTGAGCCAGTCCGGCCTTTCCCAGGGACCATGAGCTGAACTCTGATCTAGAGAGTGGGCTGAGTTCTCCCAAGGCCAACGCAGTTAGTGCTTGAGCCTGGAGAAGAAACCAGGTCTCACCTGGCCCAGGTTCCTTTCCAGATCACCAGATACAAAAAATGATCCAGTCTACAACTGTCCCTAGCACCCAGCCAGCCAGTTTGGATTCTGGTCTTATTTGCAACATGAACCGAGAACTTCTAGATGTATACAAGCTGGATTTAGAAAAGGCAGAGGAACCAAAGATCAAATTGCCAGCATCTGTGGCTGTGCTGTGCTATGTCTGAGTCTTTGCAACCCAATGGACTGTATCCCGCCAGGGTCCTCTGTTCATGAGGTTATACAAGCAAGAATACTGAAGTGGATTGCCATTTCCTTCTCCAGGGGATCTTCCTAATCTAGGGATTGAACCCAGGTCTCCTGCATTGCAGGCAGATTCTTTACCATCTGAACTATTGGTTGGATCATAGATAGAGCAAGAGAATTCCAGAAAAACATCTATTTCTGGTTCACTGACTGCGCTAAAGCCTTTAACTGTGTGGATCACAACAAACTGTGGAAAATTCTTCAAGAGATGGGAATACCGGACTACCTTACCTACCTCCTGAGAAATCTGTATGCAGGTCAAGAAGCAACAGTTAGGATAGGCATGGAACAATGGGCTGGTTCCAAATTGGGAAAGGAGTACATCAAGGCTTTATATTATCACCCTGCTTATTTAACTTATATGCAGAGTACATCAGGGGAAATGCCCCGCTGGAGAGATAGCAATCCAGCCGCACAAGCTGGAATCAAAATTGCCACGAGAAATATCAATAACCTCAGATATGCAGATGACACCACCCTTATGGAAGAAAACAAAGAGGAACTATAGAGCCTCTTGATGAAGGTGAAAGAGGAGAGTAAAAAAGCTGGCTTAAAACTCAACATGCAGAAAACAAAGATCATGGCAGGCGGTCCCATCACTTCATGGCAAATAGATGGGGAAACAACGGAAACAATGACAGACTTTATTTTCTTGGGCTCCAAAATCACAGCAGATGCTGACTGCAGCCATGAAACTAAAAGACACTTGCTCCTTGGAAGAAAATCTATGACCAACCTAGACAGCACATTAAAAAGCAGAGACATTACTTTGCCAACAAAGGTCCATCTAGTCAAGGCTATGTTTTTTCCAGTAGTCATGTATGGATGTGAGAGTTGGACCATAAAGAAGGCTGAGCATAGAATAATTGATGTGGTGTTGGAGAAGACTCTTGAGAGTCCCTTGGCCTGCAAGGAGATCCAACCAGTCAATCCTAAATGAAATCAGTCCTGAATATTCATTGGAAGGACTGATGCTAAAGCTGAAGCTCCAATCCTTTGGCCACCTGATGTGAAGAACTGACTGACTGGAAAAGACCCTGATGCTGGGAAAGATAGAAGACAGGAGGAGAAGTGGATGACAGAGGCTGAGATGGTTGGATGGCATCACCGACTCAATGGACATGAGTTTGAGCAAGCTCTGGGAGATGGTGAAGGACAGGGAAGCCTGGCGAGCTGCAGTCCATGGGGTCGCAGAGAGTCAGACAGGACAGAGAGCCTGAACAACACCAACAACTTGAGCAAATATTCGTGGTTACATTCCATGGCACCAAGCATCTTTCCAGACACTACAGACCCAGGTGAAGGAGCCTCTATCTATCTCCTCAAGATGCTCACAGTCGCTTGGGATAACTGACATTAAACAGGCTCTCTCAACTCCCTGTGGCTGGTGGCAGAACACAGGATAGTCTGGGGACAGCAGAGAAAATAACCCTACACCTGCCTGGTGGTGGGGGTGCTCAGAGGGTTTCTGGGTGAGAAGTTGCTGGAACTGAATTCTAAGGAGAGGGGAAAAGAGAGCTTGTCAAAGAGGAATCATGAACGAGATGGTAGAAGCCACCAATCCATGTGGGGAAGAACCCAAGGGGGACGGTAATGCAGGGGATTGCACGGTGGTGGCTGGCTCAGATCCCCGCCTGAGGGTGCTGCAGTCTTAGAGGTCTCTGATGATGGGCCAGGCTGCCTGTGAGCAAGTGAGTCCCCTGTCGCTGGGCTTATGCAGGCTCAGGCAGATCGGGTGCTTGTCAGAAAATTGGCAGAGTGGACTCCTGCCCTGGATAGGAGGTGGCTGGGCAGGTGAGGGAAAGCTCAGAGAGAGGAAGGGACTGTCTTGAGGCCCCATGATGCCTCAAAGGCAGGATGAGGGTTAGGTGTCTACCTGCATGGTCTTTTTTTTTTTTTTAATTTAGAAAATGTGTTTATTATTTGTTTTATGTTTTGGCTGTGCTGGGCTTTTCTGCATTGACTTTTCTTCATTGCTGCATAGGCAGTGAGCGGGGGCTACTCTCCACTTGCGGTGCGCGGGCTTCTCATTGCAGTGGCTTCTCTTGTTACGGATCATGGATTCTAGGGAGCAAGGGCTTCACTGATTGTGGCTCCTGGGCTCTGGAGCACAGACTCAGTAGTTGTGGCTCACGGGCTTAGTTGTGAGCAGCATGTGGGATCCTCCCAGACCAGGGATTGAACCCGTGTCTCCTGCATTGGCAGCGGATTCTCTACCACTGAGCCACCAGGGAAGCCCCCTGCAGAGTCTTAATAGTGTAAGGAACTTGCGGGGAACAGTGGCGTGAAGGACACTTAAGCCCGGATGACCCAAGACAGAGCCACCACTTGGCTGAAGAATAGCGTACCCACAACACCATGCCCACTGTTACCAGGTCAGATCAAGCCCCAGGATTTAGGCAGGGGAATGGACACTATTAGGCAGCAGGGTATCGAGGTGCCCTTCCACACAGTGAGCTGTGTAAGCCTCAAGCCTTTGTTCCAGAAACCCTGGATCTTCAGGGACCATGAGCCCTGAGCTTAGACTCAAGGCCAACACCACCCTCCGTCAACTTCTCTTTCGAATTGCACAAGGCTCTGGTTATTTCACAAACCTACTGCTGGGTCAGCCTGACTGACTGATGGGGCAGTGATAAGAGGCACATTCCTGGGACCAGGGAATGCACTTGACCTGGCAGGAGTGTGTTGCTGGAAAGGGGGCACTTACATGAAACAGCTCCTGCATGCGTGGGAAGATGTCATAGATGTGTGAATAAAAACACCTCTGTGTCCAGGCTGAGAGAGAGGCAAAGATTAGCCACACCTAACTGCAGGGGAGGGCAATTTGGAAGGGTCAGGGATTACAGTCAGGTTTCTTCTCTTTTGTAGTGATGTTTCTTTGGAAAGCACATCATTCCTGCTTGCAGCATGCACACATTCATACAGTCCATCAACATTTCCCAAATATCTACCATGCAAGACACTGAACTTTGAAGAGGTATGAGAAAAGGTCTTTTATCCCAAGCAGCTCACAGCATAGAAAGGGGTGGGTTTGGGCAGGTCAGTGATCATGGTGCTGTTTGGGTGCTACAGAGAGTAAAAAGGCTGTGAACCCAGCCACAGGGTGAGGGGGTCATCAGAGGAGAAACTTCTGGGAAGAATAGGGGAAAATGCACCCATGCTTGGGGTGGGCGGGTGCATCGCCTCTCCCGCCCTGTGGCAACCATTTCAGTCCTCGTCTGGCTCCCCTCCCAACCCTCATCTCCTGACTCTTGAGATCATGTCTCTATTGTGATATCTGCAGCAGATAGGAGCTCTCCATGTGTTTGTTTCATGACTGTAAGCAGAGGGCAAGGATGTCAGGTGAACATTATCTGCAAAAGACCTTCTCTCGTGTCATGTGACTACAGTCTCCTCCAGGACAGGGTTTTCTCTGGGACTTTAGTCCTTGCTTCAGAGCTTGGACTTAAGAGCTCAATATAGGGTTTTGAATTACGGAATCAGTGAACAATAAATGAATAAATTAAAGAGGGACGACCATGGGCATGAACTTTGTTGCCTTCTTCTTCTTTAATTACTGATCTGATTTTCCACCGTGGCTTTCACCCTCATTTCAGTAGAGGAAACTCTCCATCCAGGGCTGCTGTATACCGTTGTTCAGGCTGTGCACTGCACAAAATTGCCAGCTCCAATAAGCTGCAACTCACACTGTAGCCATGCAGTAGCTTACATGAGAGTTGAGCAGAAATTGTGGATCTCACCTCTGAGTCCTGGAGCAGTGGAGGGAGGGGCCTCTTATTCACAGCTTTGTGCACACTTGGACCCTGCCCTGTTGCAGCCATGCTGTGAGCTTCCCTGGAAGTCCCTGCCCTCACCCACCTGCTGGTCTTGAAGGCCCATATCTGACCCTTTCCTAATACTGGCCCTGACAGGGTGGCCTCATCAGGGAGGCGCCTGGTGATGCTGTCCTGCAGGTGGTGTGTGTCCTGGTGTTGGGGTGGGTGTGAGCTGGTGTGTGTGTGCTGCACCCAGGTCTGCAGCCTGCAAAGGCCTCTGGACATCCCCTACCCCTGCAGAGCTAGGCTGAGGCCAAAGGGAAGCTTTTTACTCATAAAAACCTGGCACACTGCCCTAGCCTCCCCTCCTCCCCTGCAAGTGTGTCCCCTTTGGAGTCACTCAGTTTGGCCAGAGGGGTATCGACTCACCTCCACTTTGCCCCAAGTCAGCTTGACCATAATATGCTGACTTTGCAAAATGCATTTTAAAAAATAATTTGTTATTTTGGGCTGTGCTAGGAAATGGCAACCCACTCCAGTGTTCTTGCCTGGAGAATCCCAAGGATGGGGGAGCCTGGTGGGCTTCCGTCTATGGGGTCACACAGAGTCGGACATGACTGAAGTGACTTAGCAGTAGCAGTAGCAGCAGGTCTTCACTGCTGCTGGGGTGGCTTTTGCTCTACTTGCAGTGTGGGCTTCTCACTGCAGTGGCCTCTCTTGCTGCGGAGCACAGCCTCCAGGCCATGGAGTAGTTGCAGCAGGTGGGCTCAGTAGTTGTGGCTCCCGGGCTCTAGAGCACAGGCTCAGTAGCTGTGGCACACAGGGTCAGTTGCTCCAAGGCAAGTGGCATCTTCTCGGATTGGGGATCGAACCCATGTTTCCTGCATTGGCAGGTGGGTTCTTTACCACAGAGCCACCAGGGAAGCCCTGAAAAATGTATTTAAGAAGGGAAGTACCTATATAAAACATTTCCCAAATGTTGAGTACCAGCCTTGGGTGGATTTGTGTCAGGCTCAAGGAGAACTGAATGCCTGCACTCCCGTTCAGAAATTCTGCGTGGAGCTAGGAATGAGGGTACGGAGCATGGGTGTGGGTGGCTGCAAAACTGAGGCGGTCCCCTCCCCGTCCTACCCCACAGCGTTCCTACAGGTTAGATGGAGGACAGGTTCCACATCAGACCTCGACCTCAGAAAGTGGGAATGGGGGAGGGGAGTGAGAAATGGATGGCTGTAACAGTCTTTCACCCTGAACACTGCACAAACTATCCTTCCCTTTTAAAACTGCCCCACCTGGGGCTTCCCTGGTGGTCTAGTGGTTAAGACTCCGTGCTTCCACTGCAGGAGTTTGATCCCTGGTCAGGGAACTAAGATTCCACATGCCTTGCAGTGCAACCAAACAAGCAAAAATAACCCAGGCTGCTTGCTTGCTCCTTGCAGTTGATCAAGGATGCTTGACTCTACCTGTAGACCGTCCATAACGTCTCCCCACAGCCCAGCTCCACTCCCCCCAACAACCACTCGCCAAATGGTACTGTCTTGGCATCCCTTTTTCTTCTCTAAAACGGACTGCTTTCCAGCGCCTCGAGCCCCTCCTGGAATGTAGCTGATTGCAGATGGGTTCCCTGCCCCAGGCTCATGAATAAACACCTTCCTTTGCTTTGTCTCAGACTCAGCTGCTTGTTTAGCACTTGGGACTGTATAATAGAAGATTTTGGATAATTACAACACTGAGAATCACTAAAGTTTACTGAGGATTTACAATGTGTCCACTATCGCTCTCACAATTACCGACACAAAAAGTCCTGTGAAGTGGACACCTTTGTCTTCCTCATGGACATAAAGTACAGAGAGGAAAACAGACTCGTGCAAAGTCACTCAGCTTTTGAGTGATGGAGCTGGGATGTGAACCCAGGTAGTCTGACTCTAAATGATTCTATACTCTTGCCCATAATGCTGAAACGTGAAAGTGTTAGTCGTATACTGGAGTGGGTTGCCACTCTCTTTTCCGGGGAATCTTTGTAACTCAGGGATCAAACCTTGGTCTCCTGCATTGCAGGGGGATTCTTTACCCTCTGAGCCACCAGGGAAGCCCACAATGCTATGTGGTTCTGATTCCAAGGAGAGATCTTTGTTCACATTTCTGAGAGATGGTAGCACTTTTGAGTAGGGAACCCATGGGCTGGAATTTGACCTCTGATGGATGGCTTTGGTATTCCTGAGAGAGACAGTAGCATCAGAGGAAGTCTGAGTCCAGGTGGGAGTCCCTGAGCTGGCCGGGCTGGAGGTAAGTGTTAGACTTGAGACCCCTCATCAAGGGTACAGTCACCTCGCCAGTACTGAGCCTTTAATGTGTTTAATGCCAACTGCAGACCTTGGAGAGGTGTGGCGTTTTGTAGAGGATGAAGAAAGGAGTCACTCAGCTAACCTGTGGCAGAACTGGGTGTTGAAAAAAGGTTGGGTGGCGCTTGATGGTGGACACACAAACAGGGGTCCCAGGGGTGTGGCTGTCCCTCCTGCCTGTGACATGTTGGAACAGCCCAGGTTTTGTCCTTCCTGTGGCTCCTAGTGGCAGATCCTGAAAGAGGCATTCCTGCTTTGAGTCTAAGAGGCACTTTCGTACAGCATCCTTTGTCCTCAGGACAGTGGTGAGCCCAGGGTCCTTATTTCCATCTTTCAGCTGGAGAAGTCAGTTCTTGGCCTCTACGTTTAGAGCATATTGATTACACAAGTTGTCTCCATCATCTGATTACACAAGGGGCCACCACCATCCTCACTTGAGAATCTGAGCAAGGTGGTGAAATTGACTCTAAGCATGTGTGTGTTTTCCTTTTAAAATAAAATTGAGGGATAAGCTTGAAGAATCGCAGCAATCTGGAGAGTGGAGGTGAGCTCTAATGCAGCCTTTCTGCTCTTCTGAGAGGCCACTTGGTGCTGACCTGATCTGCTTCCAGGCCCTGGGAAGAATCAAACTTGTGTTGACTGGTGCCCTCCACACCTTACGGAAGTGGGAGTGCTATTAGGATCTGAAGTCGGTTACTGGACATGGCTGGTAAATTGAAATCCAAAATGTGTGGAAGATGGCTTTGTTTCTTAGGAAGGTGACATCTTCTCTGAGTGCCTTGGGCTTTGGGAAAGTGTTATTTGCTAAGAAGAGAAGAAATCACACACAGCAGGTAATCAGTCTTCATGTGGTTTCTTCAAAACACCTTTCTCGATGACTGCCGTGGGGCGTAATAAGTCGTCTACACTAAGGGAAGGCTGGAGACTTCCCTTCACCAATGATACCGAAATGCAGGGAAGTCCTCTGTTATCGGGTGTGTATGTGTGCACTTCTCTGTGGACACGTCTGTGTGTGGCACACATGTGTTGGTACACACGGGTTGATGTATACACAGTGCATCTCCAGGGTTCACAGTGTCTAAAGGAGGAGAGATCAAATGGCTCCTTAGAAACAGCTACTTTCAAGGACGTGAAGAAGTGGCCTTGCCCTGGGAAGCCCTGAGCATCAGAACGTGGAGCCAAATAGTACATTGTGGCCCTTGGAAGGGATGAGGAGCAACGGAAGAAAGACTGATCTAGGAAGCAAAGCACTTAAACTTGGTTCTGCCCCCAGCCTGCTGTGTGACATCAACGAAACTCATTGCCTTCTCTGAGCTGTGATTTCCACATGAAGTTGTAAAACCCAGACTGCTTGCCAAGGCCTGTAGTGGATGCTGCGGTGTGTGGTCCTCCTTCAGGACTGAGCAGACCGTCTCCCAGCTGCTGGTAGTGCTGGCAGCTTGTGGCTTCCCAGAAACGAAGAGAGTCCCCTTAGACATTGTCACACTATCTGCCCTGGGATCAGCTGGTCAGTGCAGGGGATCGGGCCTGTTCTCCCTTTCCTTCAGGGAGGACAACTCTGCAGGACCTTTCAGCTCCAGAGCTCCCTGGGGAGTTCAGCTGAGGGTGAACCGCATCACACGCAGCCCAGCTTCTCTCTCCTAGAATCTTGGTTCCTTTCTTCTCCCTTCCAAGCTGTGATCCTGAGAGCACCCTCTGAAGAGTCCCTTTGCATGCTGATCTCCATCTCAGAGAACCCAGACCAAGGCCCCAGTGTTCTGACCTGCGTGGTCTTCTCCCTCCTCCCACCCTCCCCCAACTCTCTGCTCCAGCTGTACAGCCCTTGTTCTCTGCATTAAACTCACCAAGCTTGTCCCTGCCTCAGGGTATTTGCACATCCCTTCTGCAGGAAAACTTTTCCCTCCTCCTTTTTCTTGGTGGTTTTAAAATCATGTATTTGTTGTTATTCAGTTGCCAAGTTGTGTACAACTCTTTGCAACCCCATGGACTTCAGCATGCCAGGCTTCTCTGTCCCTCACCATCTCCTGGAGTTTATTCAAGTTCGTGTCCATTGAATCGGTGATGCTATCCAAGCATCTCATCCTCTGTCACCCGCTTCTCCTTCTGTCTTCAATCTTTCCCAGCATCAGGGTCTTTTCCAATGAGTCAGCTCTTTGAATCAGGTGGCCAAAGTATTGGAGTTTCAGTTTCATCATCAGTCCTTCCAATGAGTATTCAGGGTTGATTTCCTTTAGGACTGACTGGTTTGATCTCCTTGCAGTCCAAGGGACTTTCAAGAATCTTCTCCAGCACCACAGTTCGAAAGCATCAATTCTTCATAAAGAAAGAAAGCATCAAAGAAAGCATCAAGTCTTCACAAAGAAGGCACTTTGCCTTCTTTGTGGTCTAGTTTTTAATCACTGAAACCTCAGCTGAATGGTCCTCTTCTCAGCCAGGCTTTTCTTGACCACCCAGTCCAGGTTATCTCCCCAGGGACTCTTACTATACCTCCCTGTTTTATTTTCTTCAAGGTCCTTATCACTCTCTGATAAGGTATTTATTAATTATTCAATTAATGATCTTCTGTCACCCACTCCATTAGAGGCAAGCTCCCCAGATGGCAGAGACTAAGGCCATCTTGTCCACTGCTCAGTTTCCAGTGCCAACACCTGAAATGAAGTAATGCTTCTGCAGAGACCTACGGAATGAATGTGTGACACAGTCCTGCTGGAGCAAGGAGTCTTTATGCTAGAATTTGAAATGCTGGTGAACTTAGATGATGTGTTGGTTTCTTAGAGCTGCTGTAACAAATGACCACAAACTGGATGGTTTCAAGCAACAGAAACGTTTTCTGGTCACATGGGGAGAAGCATCAGAGGCAAAAAGATGAGCCCTGAAGCACTGAGAGCCAAGAGCAAAGAGCTGGGTTTGGAGGGAGAAAATGTCCAACCCTCGTGATGTTTTACGTCCCCTGAGGGTGGTTACTGTCACCTCATGGTCCTGACAGAGGGAGGGGCAGTAGAGAGCACGGAAAGGGCTCAGGGCTTTGGGGGCAATCCAGAAAAGGCCAGCCAAATTCCACCCTAGAGCCCCTGAACCCACCGCTGGCTGGCGAGCATTCACAAAATGAATAAACACATAAAGTGTGTTTAGAGCTCTGGTTCCATAAAAAACCCTCTATAGACAACTGAAACTAGCTCTGTCTCTAAAAAAAGCTTCTTCCCAGCAACCAGGTGCAAGTCAAGCCTGAAACAACTCTTCAGAAACAGAGTTGCTGTTGTTCGAGTGTCTTAACCTTCGGCCACTCCAGGCCTCCCTGGATCAGGAAGCCGTGGTCCATTAAAGTGGATGATAAATATTTCATGCTCTGAGCTGGAGGGTGCCGTTGGCTTCTGCTCACTTCCTCAGATGCCTGAAGCTGTGATGGCTTTCTTTCTCCATTAACTCTGCAGATTATGTCAAAGCCACCTAGATGAGACCCGCATGGTTACCCTGCCTGCAAATCAGACGAGATGGCTCCAAGACCACCATGTGTTGCCCAGAACTTAATGTTCAACCTGAATTTTTTTTTCTTGTTTTGTTACCTATTGATCTTTTAAGGTGTTTCTCTTTTTTAATTAAAAATTTTAGTTATTCAATTTTTGGTTTTTATTTTTGAAATTTTTATTTTATATTGGGCAATAGTTGATTAACAATGTTATATAAGTTTCAGATGCACAGCCAAGTGGTTCAGTCATACATACACATGTATGCATTCTTTTTCAAATTCTTTCCCTGTTTAGGTTATTACAGAATACTAAGCTGAATTCCTTGTGCTATACAGTAGGTCCTTGCGGGTTAAGATTACTTTCCATTTACAGTTGAGCTTCTTTGGTGTCTCAGTAAGGAAAGAATCTGCCTGCCATGAGGGAGACCCAGGTCCAGTCCCTGGGTGGGGAAGATCCCCTGGAGAAGGGCCTGGTTACCCACTCCAGTAGTCTTGCCTGGAGAATTCCATGGACAGAGGAACCTGGCGGGCTACAGTTCATGGGGTTGCAGAGTTGAACACAACTGAGTGATTTTCACTTTCATTTCCATTTACAGTTATGACAAAATATTGGTTTTTTCCCTCGGTTATAAAATACACCCTTGAGCCTATCTTACATCCAAGAGTTTGTCTCCCAGCCTCTGTCCGTGTAAGCCCCGCCCCCCACATTTAACTGCTTGTTTGTCTTCTGTATCTGTGAGTCTGCTTCTTTTACATTATACTCACTAGTTTGTCGTAATTTGGGGGGCCAAATATAAGCGATCTCACACAATATTTATCTTTCTCTGTCTGATATCTCACTTAGCATAATGCCCTCCAAGTCCATCCACGTCGCTACAGGTGGTGACGTTTCATTCTTTTTTATGGCTGAGTCGTATTCCACTGTATATACGCCACATCTACTTTCAGCCAGAAATATTTTGAAGACAAGAATGGTAAGCTTTAAAGAGGAGCTGTGTGTAATTTCAGATAAGAATCTGCTAACCCTTGCCCTTATGTTCACACATGAGCCTCACTTGGAAGGACTTGAGTGATGGGTGTGCCTGCCCATCTGAAGCCTGGAATGGGACCGATAGCCTTGGACTTGGATGAGCTATCTCTGGCTGATATGGACCCCACTAAAATGTCAGAGTCTCAACTTCTTTGTATGTGAAATGGACAAAAAGAACCCCTGATCCTTCCTGCCTTCCTGGGTCCCCAGGGACCAGAATGAGTGAATGGATGTGAATTCCTGTGTGAACGTGAAGGGCTACAGATGTAGGAGGGGTGTTTTTATCTGTTTCTCACGGTCCTGGGCTTAGAAGTCACGTAGAAAGTGAACAACATTGCCATTTCCTAAACAGCCACCATCATCCTGCTTATTCCCTGGGGGCAGCATTGACTGGTTTGCTCTCATGGGTCAACCTCCCACCTCCAAAAGGTGACCTTCCTCCCCCAGCAGAAACGCATGGAGATTCTGCTCTCTCGCTGGTTGCCTAGTTTGGTAGGGCCATGGGATGGCTCCAAAGAATGAGATGCCAGGAAAAGTCCATGTGGATGCTTCTGGTCTTGAAAAAATGACCCAAGATGGTAATTCTTCTCTCCTTGCCTTTGGACATGTCATGTGAAGACAGTTGCCACAGATGTCTTAACACTGTGAGGGTGGCATTTGCACTATGTGAAGATGACAGAGGGGACAGATGAATTCTCAGGCTCATGATGAGACTGCCGAACTGGTTGGTTCACATGGAAACATCTACCTCTGATTTGCATTATTTCTGATGTTATGGCCTTTATTGTACATGCTGTTTTAGTTGCGTAATTCTATTTTAGTTGAATATTTTTTTACATGTACCGCAAAGCATTCTAACTGATACTGAAGTCTATTAGACTTATGACCAAATTGGCTCAGTATATTTTAATAGTAAAGAAGATTTAGTGCATGGCTTTTGTGATGGCTGTTGTGTCTTTCTCAGAATATTTCCCCCTTCCAGTGTGGTCTGGATGCTGAGCCTGGTAGCCCAACCACGTGGCATTAAATAAACAGCATGGAGCAGTAGTGGCTAAGGATTTCACCTTGACCCCCTGAAGCTCTGCCCAATACAGACACAACAGTATTTCAAGGACTGTGAAGGGCAGACTACCTGTGTTGCTATTAAGCCCCAATTTCCCCACTACTTTGCTCAGCCCCTAAACTGAAATCATTATTAATTAATGTGTGTGTGTGTGTGTGTATGCACGCGTGCACATATGCTTTCAGTTGTGTCTGACTCTTTGCGACACCACAGACTCAGCCAGGCTCCTCTGTCCATGGAATTCTCCAGGCAAGAATACTACAGTGGAAGCCATTCCCTTCTCCAGGGGATCTTCATGACCAAGGGATCAAATTCATGCCTCCTGCATTGCAGGAGGATTCTTTACCATGTGAGCCATGTGGGAAGCCCAAATATGACCATGCAAAAGTACAAAGGCAAGCAGGAGGAGAAAGGGATGGCAGAGGACGAGATGGTTGGATGGCATCACTGACTCAGTGGACATGAGTTTGAGCAAGCTCCAGAAGATGGTGAAGGACAGGGAAGCCTGGTGCGCTGCAGTTTACGGGGTCGCAAAGAGTCAGACACAACTGAGCAACTGAGTAACAGCAACGAAAAGTCAAATATGTATCTCTTCTTCACAGCATACAGTGTGGTCTCAAAACGGACCATAGGCTCGAATGTAAACTAAAACTATAAAAATCTTAGACTAAAATACAGTAGTAAGTACTCATGGTCTCAAGTTAGGCAAAGCCTTCGGAGAGATAAGACTAAAAACACAAATGGCAACATAGATTAATTAAACTTCTTCTAAATTAAAAACTTCTATGCTTGTAGAATGCCTTTGAGAAGGTGTAAGGTGATCTATGGAATGGAAGGATAGATTTGCAAATCATTGATCTTTTAATGAACTTGTATCTAGAATACAAAAAGAACTCTTGCGAGTTAATAATAATTTATGTCCACACAAAAACTTGTTCATGAGTGCTCATAAAACATTATTCATAGTACCCAAGCAATAGAAACAACTAATATGTCCATCAGCTGATGAATGGATAAATAAAATATGGCATATCCATACAGCGGAATATTTGGACATGAAAGGGAATAAAGTACTGATGCCTGCCACAATTGCATGCATGGCATATGGATAAAGGAACTTTGAAGACTTTATGCCAAATGAAAGAAGCTGGTCACAAAGGACCACACATTATATGAGTCAAACTTTTATGAAATGTCCAGAATTAGCATATTATTAGAGGCTAAATGTAGATAAGTGGCTGCCTAGGAGTGGGGGGAAGTGGGTGGGTTGCAGGTTGTATGATGACTAAAGCATGTGTGTGCACTTGTTAGTCACTCAGATGTGTCCGACTCATTGTGACCCCATGGACTGTAGCCCACCAGCCTCCTCTGTCCATGGGACTCTCCAGGCAAGAATACTGGAGTGGGTTGCCATTTCCTTCTCCAGACTGGTCACTGTTAGAGACGATGGAAATGCTCTAGAATGGATCGTGGTGATAGGTGAGCAATTCTGAACACACTAAAACCTGCTGAATTGCATAATTCAAATGTGTAAGGTGTATGGTATGAAAATTACATCTTAATAAAGCTGTTAAAAATAAAAACCAGCCCTCTAGATTCCAACGTGCTTGCTCCATCTTGGTGGTGGATGGTGCCTGGAAGTTTGGGTCCCCTGAGACCAGGGCAGGTCCCCTTAGTTCCAAGTGGGCAGGAAGGGGCTCTGGCTTAAGTGCAAGTGCAGAGGTGGCCTCTCTGGGGACCCTCCTTTGAGTCCTCACTACAGATCTGCCTCCTGACCTATTTTGGGCAAGTTCAGGTTTTTCCTGGGCTTCTGCTTTGGTACTTACTCTTCGCACACCTAGGGGTTTTGAATAGAATGGAAATGGCTATCCATTCCAGTATTCTTGCCTGGAAAACCCACGGACAGAGGAGCCTGGCGGGCTACAGTCCGCGGGGTCGCAAGAGTGGTACACGACTGAGTGACTGAGCACACACAGACACACAAGAGTCTTGAAAAGAGAGGTGGGCTTTAGAGGTACACACAATCGTCTGTGAGCTCTGGCTCAGCTCTGTGGAAGCTCCGAGGCGCTGGCAAGTCACCCAGTCTCTATGGGATTCCATCTCTTCCTCTATAAGTTCAAGAAGAAAAGATGCAGCTTGTGTCAACTTGTGAGAGGGTGAGATGGATACTCTAGGATTGAGTTTGGTGTCTGGTTCCTCATGAGTGCTCAGTGCTCAGCGATGGTCTCTTCATCCTGTCTCCTGCATAAAAACGATACTGATGATAAAGGAATAGCGCTTTATCGAGGGCTTTTCTGTCTTCAAGAAGATTTGCACATCTCAGCTGTTCAGTGCTGGCTCTGCTTCTAGCAAGGATCCTGGGACGAGGGGGCAGCAGGCGGCAGGGGCCTTTGGAGGGCTGTGGGGACTGCTGAGTTGGCCTGAGGGGCCCGAGGCCTTCCTGCAGCCCAGGCATGGCTCCCGGTTCTCACTTTGGTCTCCAGCCTCCCTTCTAGATCCAGGCTGCTTCCTTGTCTTCACGGCACATTCATCTGGCTTGGAACACACAGTTCTGATAAGTCCAATAGATGTGCAGGGTCCTTGAGAGGTCAAGGAACCTGGAGCCCAAACGTCATCTCTCCGGTGATGAGAGCCAGATGCTGCGGAGGAGCTGAAACCAAAGGGAAAATAAGAAGTTAAATGAAAAGGTCAGGAGGCCAATTCCTCCGCCACCAGCTCCATGGAGACTTGTCACGTCATCATCACTTTCTCTGGGCCCTCTCTGGGAGGAGGCAGCGCTGAGCCCCTCCTGCCTGCATCCCTGCCCTGCCCTGGGCGGGCCGAGGCCCTGCTCTCAGGGAGAGGAAGACTGTGTTTACATCTGGGGCAAGCCCCTTACCCTGTGGCAGGTAGTTGACAGGGTTTATGGATTGGTGGCACGCTGTGGACCCCACCGAGAAACAACTCTCTCAACCATCAAGGGAAACAGCAGCCTGGTGTAACAAAGGCTGTCATATATTAAGTTTCTACTATGTGCCAGATATCGACCTGGTGTTTGTATACATGATCTCATCCAGTCCTTAAGTCAAGATTATGTTGCCCTGTTTTATTTTTTGCAAATACGGAGATTTGCACACAACTCTGAGGGTTGTGTGACTTGTTAGTTAGCCACACCCTGATAGCTCAGTTGGTAAAGAACCCGCCTGCATGCAGGAGACCCTGGTTCGATTCCTGGATCAGGAAGATCCCCTGGAGAAGGGAAAGGCTACCCACTCCAGTATTCTGGCCTGGAGAATTCCATGGGGTCACAAAGAGTCAGAAACGACTGAGTGACTTTCACTTTCACTTTCAGGTCGGGGGGGAGCTGGGATTTGAACCCACTTCTCGTTTTGTTCCTTATTCTGTGCGTCACCCATGGTAGCTACTCATTGCTCCATGAGGAGCAGAATCAGCATGTCGTTCCCAGGCCCCCTGACTTGCTTTGGCCAATGAACTATGAGCCGAATGGAAAATTTAAGAGCAAGTACCCGGTCTACCACGTTTCTGGCCATAGAATGGTTGGAAAGTGGGCAAGATGAATCTCGAAGCCTCTACCAAACCTTCCACACGAGCTGAATCTTTCCTCTTGTGAGAAAGCGGAGCTATGAAGAGTTACTTATTAGGGACTTCTCTGGTGGTCCAGTGGTTAAGACAGCTTCCAATGCAGAGGATGGATGTTCGATTCCTGCCCAGAGAACTAAAGTCCCACATAACCAAGTTGCGTTATAGACAATTCACCTTCACTGCACTGTGGATGCATCTTGACACTGGGAGTCTAGTAAGGAGGCTTTTTTGATAATATAGGTGAGAGTTGAGGTGAGCCTGAGTTAGGGCCATGCCACAGAGGTGGAGAAGAGGAGATAACACATAGAGGGCGTTTAATTGAGTAGATTCTGTAGGACTTGGTGGCTGACTGCTTGGAAGGGGGCAGGAGAAGGGAGGGCAGCTTCATTCTGAGGCCTGTGTTCTCTCCTCCCTCTGAGCTGGCATCGTTCTGATAAACGCTTTTACATTCATCATCTAATTTGATTCCTCAAAGGGTTGCCGAAATTCAGTTGAGCAGATACTATTTCTGCTTTACAGATGAAGACACCGAGTATCAGAGAGGTGATGGGATGGGGTGCCTAAAAATCAGAGTGCTTGAACGCAGGTCTCCTGGTCACCAATCTGTTCTCCTTGCTTGAAATCACCCTGACCTCATTTACTTAGATATTTTAGGGGTGGAGATAGTTTTCTTTTGTGAGGGCCAGGAGAGGTGGGGAGTAAGTAGGTGAGAGGGGGCTGGTAGGAGAGGGCACTGTGGCTTTTCAGCCATGGTTATCCTACTGATTTATCTCCGAGCATTCAGGCATATGCTGCACACATAAAGAGCAGTATGCTCCAAGGAAGCACCGTATAGCACAGTCTGGATTTATAAGACTCAAATGAGTGATTTTTATTCCATTGTTAAAGGCTTTTTCTCCTTCCTACTCCATCAAAGGATTCCTCCTAGGGTTTCTTAAAAGAGCAATCTCAGTCTCCCATGATGCTTTTAAAATGCAATTTCTCGCACACATTTTATTAGCATTCCACAAATGCAGAGCATTTTCAAATGCGTCCACCCACCGAAGGATGCCAGCTTGTTATGTCATGAGTTTGGTATTTGCAGTTGTTTTCATGGCTGTTTAGGACAGGTGCACAGTGAGTCCTGTCTGTGGGGAAGTTTAAAATGGTCTATTTTCTCCAAATGAAACAGGGTGAAATACTCTATGGGCGCTCCCAGGCAGAGAGGGGATGTGGGTTTTGGAGAGATGGCAGCTGGAAGACCCGGCCTCTGGTGCTATCCGTGACATCAAATGACACGGCCTCTCCCTTCTGAGTTTCACTTTCCAGAAAAGGAAAGTTAGGAGGAGGGGAAAAGCCAGTGACTTGACACTTCTGTGGCTTATTCCTTCTGTGTGTTTACTTTTCAGCTGCTGAACTCTTTCTCCCTAAAACAAAATATTACGCAGAAGCCCAAAATATGATGCAAATATAAGCAAGCAGCTCTTGCAGCTCTATGCTCCTCAGTTCAGTTCAGTTCAGTCGCTCAGTCGTGTCCGACTCTCCGTGACCCCATGAATCACAGCACGCCAGGCCTCCCTGTCCATCACCAACTCCCGGAGTTCACTCAAACTCATGTCCACAGAGTCGGTGATGCCATCCAGCCATCTCATTCTCCGTCGTCCCCTTCTCCTCTCGCCCCCAACACTTCCCAGCATCAGAGTCTTTTCCAGTGAGTCAACTCGTCGCATGAGGTGGCCAAAGTATTGCAGTTTCAGCTTTAGCATCAGTCCCTCCAATGAACATCCAGGATTGATCTCCTCTAGAATGGACTGGTTGGATCTCCTTGCAGTATAAGGGACTCTCAAGAGTCTTCTCCAACACCACAGTTCAAAAGCATCGATTCTTCGGCGGTCAGCCTTCTTCACAGTCCAACTCTCACATCCATACATGACCACGGGAAAAACCATTGCCTTGACTAGACGGACCTTGGTTGGCAAAGTAATGTCTCTGCTTTTTAATATACTATCAAGGTTGGTCATAACTTTCCTTCCAAGGAGCAAGCGTCTTTTAATTTCATGGCTGCAATCAGCATCTATGCTCCTGGCCAATGTTTATTTCCATGGAAGGTTTTGGGAAACCAGGTTACAGGGAATTTTTAGGGATAGATGCTCACTGGACACTCAGGTGCCTTCAAGCTGGGTGTATGCCTGGGTTTTTCTCTAGCCTACTTTAGCCACCTGGTAGCTCTGAGCGCTCAGGGGATCACATAGCTGCTTCCCATCTGTTTTCTCATCTGTAAAGTAGGGCATTCGTGGTACACTTCAAGGTTCTAATAGAGAAAAATCCTGGGATGTTTTTGAGATGCACATGGATACTTATTGTGGTGTGTGTGTGTGTAAATGCTGACATTTACTGAGTACTACATACACACTGGAACTAATGAAAGCATTTTACATGTATTAACCTATTTAAGGACTTCCCTTGTGGTCCAGTGGTTAAGAATCCACCTGCCAGTGCAGAGGACACAGGTTCAATCCCTGGGCAGGGCAGATTCCCCGTGCCTCGAGCAACTTTGCCCGTGCACCACAACAATTAAAGCCCACACACCCTGGAGCCAATGCTTGCCTCAGCGACAGACACCACTGCAATAAGAAGCTCATGCACCTCAACCAGAAAGCAGTCCCAGCTCGCCACAGCTCGAGAAAACCCTCGTGCAGCCAAAAATAAATAAATAAATTAGAAAAAAATGTATTTAATTATTGAACCTATGAAGAATGCCATTTTATTCCCCCTCAATTTATAGATGAAGAAATGGAACCTCAGAGAGACTGGGCAACATTTTTGAGGTCAAAGAGCAAGTTAGTGATAGATAAGAACATTGGCATGTTCTTATATTTGAATATATTTGGTGCAGACCTTGTCTGAAAACCTAATCCAATTTTTAATAACCTGAAACTCAGGTTATTAAACCAGAACCCTGACCCCACAATTCTACCACAAAGCCTGTGCTTCCTGCACTTCTGTAGCACAGCCCCTTTGCCAAATGTTTATTCTTTTTAATAATTAAAAATGCAATTTTTCTGACTTTTACAGGAATTTTATCAGGTGAGATATAAAACACCTTTGGAGGTTTCAGAAGCAGTGACCAACCAGCTCAGAAACTCTTGGACTGAGGGCGTTGAGTCAGCTCTTTGTCTTTGGTGTGAATTGTTTCTTCAAGGCTGTATTTGAATGAGTCAATATCATGGTTTTACTTGCCTATTCAACCCCTTTCAGATAAGAGTGTCTTGATAGTGGATGTGATAGCCGGACTGACAGCAGCCACATTCCAACCATGAGGCAACAAATATGAGGTAATATGGCAACTGGTAAGGATGGTGGAGAAGAGAACCCAGAGTTATTGGGTCTCTGATGCCATGGTCAAAGCGGCCCAGCCAAAATTAGGAGCCCTCTGTCTCCAGACCTTTCCCCATGTGCAAAAACAGCAAAAGCAAAAAAAAGACAAACCCTATTTGTTGATCCAGTTTTCTGATTTGCCTGTGAATATATTCCTAATGGAAACGTCCTTCTAAAAATAAAGATAGTGGTTGTATTGCATTAATGGCGCTTCTGTGAGAACACCTCAGAGCACACACTCGGCACCCACTAATGGCCACTGTCGGCTTGCCATGTGGCTCTGACTCCAGTCCGAGAAGCTTTCCTGTTTCCCAGGCTTATCTCTACCTCAGGGCAGTGGCATTCTGTAGCGGCCTCCTGCAGTCAGAGTTTATTTATCTCAACCCAATTAGCCCTTGGCTTTTGAACTCTTTTCTTTCCTGTCTGACATTCATCATCTTGTCAGCCTGTCCCAGAGGCTCTTCAGACCAGTCTGGGAATCCTGAGGAGTTCCTGGAGCATGTGTAAGGGGTGCCTCTTCTCTTCACAACCCTTCTTGGAGCCTCTGAGTAAGCTGCTGGTCCCAGGGAATCTCAAATCCAGAATTCATTTCTGCAGTGATGTTAACCCTGACTTTCTCCTTTGGGAGGATGGCGGGGGAGGAGTGGGTTATCATGGGGGCAGAGCTGGACAGTATTGGAGCTGAACAACCAGGCTTCTCTGTCACACACTCCAAGAGCATCGTTCCCCTGTTGTTGCCATGATGGTGCCAGTGGAGTTGTAAAGCACACACCGAGCCTTGCTGGTGGACTACATGCAAGGATCTTGCTGGCTGCAGAGCTGCAAGGCCTCTGGATGTTGCCCTGTCCCATCACCTCTTTATACAGAAGCCACCGAGGACCAGAGAGGTTGAGCAACTTGCTTGAGGTCACACAGCCCAGGAGAAGAGCCTGGACTGCAAAAGCATCCGATTGGCTCAGAAGACTTTGACCTGCAAGGTTATGTCTGGCTTCTGCCGCCTGCCAGGACACATTGTGCTGCGGTCACACTTGTCTGGTCTCTCACTTCAGCTTGTTCTGCCCCAGACCTTCTGCACTGACTCTCTCCTCTGCCTGAAAATTGCTTTCTTCCCTTCTCATGAATCGAGTTTCAGCTCACATGTCAATTCAACAAAAAGGATTTCCCTGACCACCCTGCCTCCCCAAACTCTGCCAGCCACTTTCTCACACATTTTTCTATCTATCATCTGTCTGAAGCCACCTTATCTAAGGGTTACATGGGAATGTAGACCACATAAAAATGGACTCTCCACTTTCTCACTGTTATTTTGCCGAGACCCAGCACTCATCACATAGTAGCTGTTCAATATTATTTTATGTTTAATGAATTAAATAGCTGGCACTGGGATTCTCATAGAGATAACATCCAACAAGAATGTAAGAGGTTCACAGTACGAAAAATGGGATGTGGAGTCTATAGGAACTCTCTGTTCTATCTTTCCAAGTTCTCTGTAAATCTAAAATTATTCTAAAATCAAAAGTTTATCAGAAACAAGCAACAACAAAATTCAAAGGGAGCTGCAAGTGTTCACCCTTGCAGCTTGGCTGTGGAAGACGGTCTTATGGTTTGCACAACACAGAGCCCCTGGTTGAGCGCAGGAGGGATGGAAACTTCTACAAAGCATCCCCACCAGGCAATGGGACCACAGAAAAGACTATGTACACCCATAGGAGCCGTCTTTTTCTTATCCATCTAAAGGTTGCTTACATCAGGGGCAGCCCTCTCTTCTCCCATCCCATCCTCCTCTCCTGCTTTCCTGCTTTTATTTCTGCTTCTTGCTGTGTTCAGTCTCTTTTTAAAAATGTTAAAGTTTTCACGGATCATTACCCAGGCCTCTTCTGATCATCACTGTTTCTGAGATGGGTTTCACGCCAGAAGGGTCCCTTCTGCTGACTAATCGCCCTTGTGCCCCTACTTTTGAGCTGCTGGTGTCACGGTTTGCCCTGGTTCGCTTTGCTTTGCTTTTCTCTGCTTCCCTGTGGCAGTATCTGTGGTACCCTCCAGAAGAGCAGTGGGAACAACCCTCGACCAGAATGCACTGTCTTAGGCTGCAATCCCTTTCCCACTTTAGCAACTCCTTCCCCACCGCTGACCCTTGATGTCTAAGTGCAAAGCCAGATGAGCTGAGTGATGCTGACCACGTGGCTGCATCTCTTTGTGCTTAGCTTCCTCCGCGAGCCTCGACTTCCTTGTCTGAGAGCTGGGGACAGTCAGAGTTCCTGTTTCACAGGGAGGTTGTGAGTTAGCTCTTGTAAAGCTCTTAGAAAATTTCCTGGCAAATACTGAGTGATCAACAAACTCTAGCATAATCAGCCCTCCACATCTTCAAATTGACCAGTCACAGATTGAAAAATACTGAGAAAAAAATTCCAGAAAGCCCACCAAAGCAAAACTTGAATTTGCCAAGTATAAGTGACTGTGTCCCTAGCACTTACATTGTATGAGGTGCATAGGGTAATCTAGAGATGGTTTAAATGAGGTCATGCTGAGGATGCACGCATGTTGTATGCAAATACTCTGCCATTTTATGTAAGGGACTTGAGCAACCTTGGATTTTGCCTTCCTTGGGGGATTGGTTCCAGGAACCACCCCCCACCCCTGATACTAAATGAGGACTGTAACAATAACAATAATAAACTGTTCATAGTAGTTAATAATTATTTCTGACATTAATTCTTATTATCAACATGAATGCCAGTTTGATAAAGCAATCATATGAAAATGCAGTTCTAAGCAGAATTTTCACTGTGTATAAAGTCCTATCACTGTATGAGTTTCTATTTGCTGCTTTTAGTCATAAACTTTGTAACATGAAGCAACACAAAGCAACACAAACCAAAAAAGCACCATCTTTCAGTTTAAGGGATCGGAGGTAAAGGCAGTTTTATGGGACTAAAATCAAGATACAGGCATGGCTGCTTTCTTTCCAGAGGCTCAGGGGAAATTCTCCAACTTCTAGAGGCTACCTACATGCCTCAGTTCTTGATGGCATCACTGCGAATTCTGTTTCTGCCACACATCTTCTCTGACCTTCCAGCCTCTCTCTTATAAGGACCCTGATGACTGCATTGGGCTCACTCGGATAATCCAAAATAATCTCCCCATCTCGAGATTACTAATGTAGTGACACTTGAAAATCTCTTTTGCCATGGCAGCTCACATCCTCACAAGTTCTGAGGGTTAGGAAGGTCTTCGGGGAAGTGTCTGCCTACTACAGGCACTTTGAGGAATTAATCTGCCTGCTACAATCCTCTTTAGTATAAAGCTTGAATATTTCACACTGGCATCATATCTTCTAAAGTTTGGAGTTGTTCCAATATTCTGAGCCTTCAATCTATTGAATCCCCTTTCCATCTCATTTGCTGTTTTCCCCACAAGCTTGAAATCCCCCGAGTCTTGCCTTTATCTTCCTGTTTCCATCTGGCAGCCCCTCTACCTTCTCCCTAACCCAAATCATATCCTTCCTTCAAGATCCAGCTTATCTGTGTTAGACAGCAATTGCCACAAAAAAATGCCATACAACACACCAGCCCCAGACTCAGTGGCTTAAAGCCACAAACATTCTTTCTCACTCATGCTTCTCCAGGTTGGCTGGAGATCAGCTGATCTAAGCAGTACCCAACCAGGATTGGCTCCCAGCAGGAGGCTGGATTCGGGTCTGCTCCACACATCTTTCATTCTCCCTGGTCCATGGTTATTTTTGGTCATGGTGACAGGAGTAGTGTGAGGAAAAATAAAAAGTTTTGTACCAGCAAGCACACTCAACTCTGTTCTCTATCACGCTCACTAACATCCCATTGGCCACAAGTCACACCTCACATTGGTGGAACATGGAAATATACTCTGCTTATAGGAGAAGAAGAAGGAGAGCAAATGATTTAAATTAGGATAATGTCTCCTCTTCCAGGAAGCCTTCCTTGAGTTCCCAGCTTCAAGCTCATTTTCCTTCCTTTGGCATCTCACAGCCCTCTGTGCTTTTCTTATAGCCCTGTGTTTTATCCAAAGCATAGTTTTCTTTCCTAGAGTAGAGATACCATCTAAACCATGAATTGCCTCAGATCTGGACTTGAGGCTGACTCATGTTTACATTACCACGAACTTCCACCCTCCGCCCCACCCCAAATGCCCGCTGACTGCTCAGTGAAGGTCTTTTGAATAAGAGAACAACACCAGCCATCTCGTTTCATGAAGATTAGAAGTAGAAGCCCCCTCAGACTCATCATATTGAAAATTCTCTTCTCGATGATGTTCACAAACTCACAATATTTGGGGTACTAAGTTTGGGACTGAGAACACATTCATGACTCCCTGACATTATATTCTCTCCTAGTTACAAGAGGGAAAAGAAAAATCTGGTCATTTGAACGAATAACTTTAGGCCACATTCTCAATGGTCATTCTCAACACAAGGGATCTTAAATCGAAGAGGAGACCAGGACTCAGACACTAGGAATCTGCAGGCACATGCTTTGTCATATCTGAGCCAAACTTACTGGGCCGTGGACTCCCTTCTCCCGCATGACACATATTAACACCCTGCGAAGCTCAAGGAGAAGGACATGTACCCATGGACCTACCCACAGGTGCACTTAAACCTCAGTTTAAAAAGATTCTTTACTGAGAGGGAAACACACCACTCCACCACCAGCAGGACCAGCTCATAAGACACTCTTCCAAGAGCTTCCTCCCTGCTGGGATCTGGTTTTGCTCCTCCTCAGTTGAGTGACCTCAAGCAACTTGAGCTCTCTGAGCTCCAGTTTTCCACTTGATAAACAGGGGTGATGGTCGTCCTTTGTCCAAAGGAGCTATGCGTACTGAAGTGTAAGGTTTGCAAGGCGCGCAGCCCATAGCCGGCTTGGCAGGAGGGCTCTGTGATGGCCTCTGTGACCTTGCTGTGCCCCCTGGCCCAAAGCAGGATACATGGCTTCTTTCCCTGGCCTGAATGAGTTGGCTGGGATGGTTCCATGTTTCCTCCTTGCCTGCTGGCAAGCTTCTTCACTCCCAGCTGGTGTCTCATAAACCCACAGCTCAGAGTGGGTGGGTCAATGCCCTGGGAGTGTCATCTCACACACCCTTCCTGGCAGGGTGGTGTCTGCACTACCTAGGCGGAAGCCAGGCCTGGAGATCCAGGGTCAGGAAGGGGCTGAGGACTGTCCAGATGCAGCCAGGACCCAAACACGGCCAGTGTGTTTCCTGGTGAAGTGGAAGGTAATATCATTTACAGGGCTGCTTGGCTACCACCAGTCTGTTCTCTGTGTCTGTGACTCTGTTTAAGATACATTCATTCGTCTCATATTTTATAAAATCTTATGATAAACCATAACAAAAAGAGTATTTTTTTTAAATGTATACAACCGAATCAATTTGCTGTCCAACAGAAATTAACACAACATTGGAAATCAACTACACTTCAATAAAAAATATTAAAAACTGAAAAAGTTTTTTAAATCAAAATGAACTACTTGGAAAAGAAAAAGAAATATTGATGAAGCTGGGATCCATTTGTGTAGAGGAAAGAGGTTGAAGGGAATTAGACTAATGCTAGCATAGTAAGGAAGGTTCACCTAGTTCTCTCCCCACCACTCAGTCCTTCCTTCTTTCCTTCCATTTTCCCATTCATTCGCCCACAGGACATTCACTGAACAGCACGTGTCTCCACCTTGGTCCCCCAGGGTCCTCCGCTACGTGATGTGAGGCCACTAACCCTCAGCAGCGTTCGGCAGACAGTTCCTGAGCAGCGTCTCTGCCCCGACATCAGATAAGCCCTGGGATCCCATGATGGGTGAGACACCGTTCCTGTCCCACAGGTGTCTGTCTAGAGCAAGAAACAGACCTACAAACCAGGAATTACAGTGCCCCGAGATAAGTGTTAGAAGAGCCGCGCACGCAGCCCTCAGGACCTCGTGTCCTCATCTAGTAGAAGAGAGAGAGTTTATTTCCATGCTGATTTCCAGTTCTGACACTCCTGTGCACCGATGCTTTCCAGATGAAAAGTCAGAACAAGCTGTTCTGGGTCTGCTAACCTGCTAATGCCCAGATCAAGCGCTCATGGTCTTCACTGTCTGCCTTTAGTAATTCCTGATGAACGGGGAAAGGCTGTGAACAGTTTACATTTTAAGTCTTAATGCCCTATGAAATAATAATGGATCTTGCCCAGAAAATTTCATTTGAAATTATGAAGCCCTCCATGTCAGAACGTCAAAAGATGTTTCTCGGATGTGCTTAGTGTCTTACAAGATTGAATAATAAAACATGTTGAGACCGGAGGTGAATATTTACTTATATGAGGTAGTAAAAGCTTGATTCATTCATAAAGGAATTTGAAGAAGAGAAAATTAAGAAGTATTGACATTGTATAGACAAAAATAAATATTAAAGAGATTTAATAAAACGTTATAGTTGTCTCTGGGAGATGGAGTTATATGTGATATGTATTTCCTTTTCCATATTTTTATGTATCTCCCCAAAATTCTGTAATGAGCATAAATATGTATATTTTTAGAAAATAAGCATTACTTTCAAAACAACTCTTGGTGACTTGAAGATTGGATTGTTACTGGGCTGTATCTGCCCTGACTTTTCCTGGAGAAGATTATGAATTGCCTAGTGTGAAGCTCTTTTGTTTCTAAAATGAAAATTAACTAGTTTGAAGTAACTTTATGAACTGACCTAAGTAGACTGGGCTGTTCTCACATTTGTAAGGTGAACTGAAGGTGCTGAAATGCCAGCCTTCTGCAGAGGAACCCTGCCATATGATAAAGTCCACTAAGCAATTAAGGGACTTCACAGGAACAGGGTTTGATCCCTGGATAGGGAAGATACCTTGGAGAAGGGAATATCTACCCACTCCAGTATCCTTGCTTGGACAATTCCATGGACAGCAGACTACAGTCTGTGGGGTCACAAAGAGTCGGATACAACAGAGTGACTAGCACACACACACGCACATACACACACGGAGGGACATGACACTTGCTTCAACTAAGTGGATCAGAAGTGAGCTGACACTTGTTATTAGAGATAATAGTAATAAAAACCACTGACAACAATGACAAATGCTTTTTCTGAACCAAAGCTTTGTTCCACGCCAAGTTTTATGTTCCTCATATGTTAATTTATTTCAGTGATGATGATCAGCTGAGAAAACCAAGAGGGAAGGTTTCAGAAAAGTTGGGGTCTAGTTGTTTTAATTCTTTGGGCTCAGTTCTTTAATCTATAATAGGAGCATGATACTTTCTTTTGAGTTGAGTTCGTCAGAGGGGTGATGCAGAGGGTGGAGTGGTATTAGTGAGTGAAGCAAATTCCCTCACCGACCCATTTATTCATTCCACAAACATCATCATAGACTTAGTTTAGACTTAATTTTGAAAAAAGAGATGGAATTCTCTCTGCCCAGTGGTCATTATTTTGGGGGTCATATAGCTCCTTCATTTCACAGTGACCCTGCAAAATTCCCCTGAAGGATGTGTCCGAAGTCAGCCAATCAGAGACTCCTGGGAAAGCAGAAGGGCATTGAAGGGCTTCAGCATTAAATTCAGTCCAGTGCCCCAGGTCAAGGCTGATATGGAGTCCCTGGACCTACCCCATTACAAAGCAGACTAGGGTTTCCAGTGAATCCAGTGTCTGACCTCTTCTATACAAGAACATTTTGTTTCCAAGTCAACAATTCTAGATTAAAAGAATGGTTTTGGGTAAATCCTGAAATCCTCCTTGTTATTAAATGAGCCATTAAGTACTTAAATTGCAGAAGTGAGCTGAATCCATTTAGATGTGCGAGCTCAGTTGTTTTCAACTCTTTGTGACCCCATGGAACATAGCCCACCAGGTTCCTCTGTCCATGGAATTTCCCAGGCAAGAATACTGGAATGGGTTGCTGTTTCCTCCTCCAGGGGATCTACCCAACCCAGGGATCCCCTTAGACAGATCTTCCCAATCATGCCAATGAGGCAACTGTGGCGCAGAGAGGGCTATGTTTACTCAGGATCACACAGTAATGCACAGTAGACAGGAACCAGGGTTCTGATGCCCTAACAACAAACGCCCCATCTCCATCCCCACTGGGATAGTCTACTGAGCACTCACCAGGGCAGAGGATGGATTTGGGATATGAGGAGCCTACCGAAAAGGTTATCTTTACCTCCCCACAAAGGAGAGAGAGCGTTTGTACAGCTACCAGTTGATCTCGAGCTCCCCTGGTGGCTCAGTCAGTAAAGAATCCAGCTGCAATGCAGGAGACTCAGGTTCCATCCTTGGGTAGGGAAGATCCCCTGGAGGAGGAAATGGCAACCTACTCCAGTATTCTTGCCTGGAGAATCCCATGAACAGAGGAGCCTGGCGGGCTACAGTCCACAAGGTTGCAAGAGGCAGACACAACTTAGCAGCTAAACCACCACCACAGTTTGTTGATCTAGGGAATGAGAGCAGAGAAAGGCAGCAGATTGGGTTGTGAATAATCAGAATGCCCAGAATTCTTGATGGTTTTCTAAGTATTGTACTGCTTCGTTCGTTGCTTGGTCCTCCTCCAGCTCTTTGATTCCTGGCCTGGGAAGATCCCCTGGAGAAGGAAAAGGCTACCCACTCCAGTATTCTGGCCTGGAGAATTCCATGGACTACAGTCCATGGGGTCACAAAGAGAGTTGGACATGACTGAGCGACTTTCACTTTCACTTTCCTCCAGCTCTGTGCAGTTAGGATAATCAGCGCTCCTCCTTCACAGACACAGAAGTTGCTGCTCAGAGGGTCAGGGCCTTGATCCAGCATCTCTTGGCATTGAGCTACCACACTGGGAAGATCCCTGGGAAAGGAATAGATCCTTCAGTTGAGAGCCTGGGAATAAGCCTTAGGACACAAGATAGAAACACAGGGGGGCCAAGTGGCTCTGGAGTGATGGAATAGTCTACAGAGTGCATAATTAGATTTAAAAAATCAAAATCTCCTTACCCTATTTGGTCATGGTTTAGATTCAGAGGGGTTCCATCTCCATTTTTAATTGATCCTGAAACAGCTGAGCTCTGTCTTTTTTACTTATTTCGTTCACACCCGCAACATCCATTTTCCTGTCTCTGCTGAGATGTTCTACTACTAATAGTCACTCGTGTCACGGAAACCACAAAAACCCAAGTCCTTTTTGTAGAATGCAATGAAATTTTTTAAAACTTTTGACTGCCAGTCCAAAGTAGTGTCTATCTTGGTGTGTCTATCTCAAAATCTGAAGATGCGCTTGTTTATTTTCACTTTTATTTCCTTTGCCTTAGAAGACAATCCAAAAATGTACCTCTATGATTATGTCAAAGAGTATTCTGACTCTATTTTCTTCCAGAAGTTTTATGGTTTCTGGTCTCACATTTAGGCCTTTAATTCATTTAGTTATTTAAATAATTTATTTGTTAATAATTATTAAGTAAGTCATTTAATTCATTGAGTTATTTTTGTATAGCACATGAGAAAATGTTCTAATTTCATTCTTTTGCGTGGAACTCTCTGGTTTTTCAAGGACCAATTATTGAAGAGATTGTCTTTTCCCCACTGTACATTCTTGCCTCCTTGGGATTAAAATATACAAATTACTATACATAAAATAGATAACCAACAAGGACCTACTGTATAGCACAGGGAGTTATACTCAATATTTTCTAATAATCTATAAGGGAAAAGGATCTGAAAATGTGCCTATATATATGTGTGTGTGTTTGTGTATGTGTGTGTGTGTATTTTTATATATGGATCACCATGCTGTACACCTGAAACTAACACAACATTGTAAATCAACTATACTTTAACAAAAAAAATGAAATGCTTAATAAAATGTTTAAAAAAATCTGAAGATGCAAGTCTCAGAGACAGAGATGACTTGTGAAACACACAAATGAGCATTGGCAAAATCAACGTGTTTTCCCCACATTTCTTCACAATGTGTATTCTATGAATATGTTACCATGTGCTAGGCATCTAAAACATACTCATGTTATTGCCTAGTTCAGTTCAGTTCAGTTCAGTTGCTCAGTCGTGTCCGACTCTTTGCGACCCCGTGAATCACAGCACGCCAGGCCTCCCTGTCCATCACCAACTCCCGGAGTTCACTCAAACTCATGTCCACAGAGTCGGTGATGCCATCCAGCCATCTCATCTTCTGTCGTCCCCTTCTCCTCCCGCCCCCAATTTCTCCCAGCATCAGAGTCTTTTCCAATGAGTCAACTCTTTGCATGATGTAGCCAAAGTATTGGAGTTTCAGCTTTAGCATCAGTCCTTCCAATGAACACCCAGGACTGATCTCCTTTAGAATGGACTGGTTGGAACTCCTTGCAGTCCAAGGGGCTTTCAAGAGTCTTTTCCAACACCACAGTTCAAAAGCATCAATTCTTCGGTGCTCGGCTTTCTTTATAGTCCAACTCTCACATCCATACATGACCACTGGAAAAACCATAGCCTTGACCAGACGGACCTTGGTTGGCAAAGTAATGTCTCTGCTTTTTAATATGCTATCTAGGTTGGTCATAACTTTCCTTCCAAGGAGTAAGCGTCTTTTAATTTCATGGCTGCAATCAGCATCCACAGTGATTTTGGAGCCCCCCAAAATAAAGTCTCTCACTGTTTCCACTGCTTCCCCATCTATTTCCCATGAAATGATGGGACCAGATGCCATGATCTTTGTTTTCTGAATGTTGAGCTTTAAGCCAACTTTTTCACTCTCCTCTTTCACTTTCATCAAGAGGTTTTTTTAAGTTCCTCTTCACTTTCGTCCATAAGGATGTTGTCATCTGCATATCTGAGGTTGTTGACATTTCTCCTGGCAATCTTGATTCCAGCTTGTGCTTCTTCCAGCCCAGCGTTCCTCATGATGTACTCTGCATATAAGTTAAATAAACAGGATGACAATGTACAGCCTTGAAGTACTCCTTTTCCTATTTGGAAAAAGTCTGTTGTTCCATGTCCAGTTCTAACTGTTGCTTCCTGACCTGCATACAGGTTTCTCAAGAGGCAGGTCAGGTGGTCTGGGATTCCCATCTCTTTCAGAATGTTCCACAGTTTATTGTGATCCATACAGTCAAAGGCTTTAGCATAGTCAATAAAGCAGAAACAGATGCTTTTCTGGAACTCTCTTGCTTTCTCCATGATCCAGCGGATGTTGGCAATTTGATCTCTGGTTCCTCTGCCTTTTCTAAAACTAGCTTGAATATCTGGAAGCTCACGGTTCACATACTGCTGAAGTCTGGCTTGGAGAATTTTGAGCATGACTTTACTAGCGTGTGAGATGAGTGCAACTGTGTGGTAGTTTGAGCATTCTTTGGCATTGCCTTTCTTTGGGATTGGAATGAAAACTGACCTTTTCCAGTCCTGTGGCCACTGCTGACTTTTCCAAATTTGCTGGCATATTGAGTGCAGCACTTTCACAGCATCATCTTTCAGGATTGAAATAGCTCAACTGGAATTTCATCACCTCCACTAGCTTTGTTCATAGTGATGCTTTCTAAGGCCCACTCGACTTCACATTCTAAGATGTCTAGCTCTAGGTGAGTGATCACACCATCGTGATTATCTTGGTCATGAAGATCTTTTTTGTACAGTTCTTCTGTGTATTTTTGCCACCTCTTCTTAATATCTTCTGCTTCTTTTAGGTCCATACCATTTCTGTCCTTTATTGAGCCCATCTTTGCATGAAATGTTCCCTTGGTATCTCTAATTTTCTTGAAGAGATCTCTAGTCTTTCCTATTCTGTTGTTTTCCTCTATTTCTTTACATTGATCACTAAGGAAGGCTTTCTTATCTCTCTTTGCTATTCATGTAAATAAAAGAAATGTTGCTTGGTTGAGAAGTCCATTTTCTTTTTCTCTAGGTGGCCACAATGTAGTCTAACACATCCTAAGAAACTTCAAATGATTTATTTTTTTTATCTAGCATGACTTTCTGACTTTTGACTCTTTGTGATCCCATGGACTGTAGCCTACCAGGCTCCTCTGTCCATGGGATTTTTTTTCAGGGAAGAATACTGGAGTGGGTTGGAATTTCCTCCTCTAGGAGATATTACTGGCCCTGGGATCGAACCACCATCTCTTGCATCTCCTGCATTGGCAGGTGGATTCTTCAATACTGAGCCACCTGGGAAGCTTCTGAAGACACTTTGTACAAGTGCAACATCAATTCCCTTTTTCGTATCCCTAATCCTCGCATTTCCTGGACATCACCAGTGTTATCGATTCTTGGCCCTCTGCAAATGATGATGGGATGTGTCGCACTCTAACGAAATGCCATTTGAGGCAACAGATCAATAAGGCTGATAATTCACATTACAAAGGAACCCGAAAGCGTGCATTGGGATAATTGGTTGCAGAAAATGAACATCTGTAGAGGGGCAATGTGGTCTGGTGAGCAGTCTCAGGTTTCTGATCCAGCTCTGTGTCTTTCTATTTGGAATATCTCTCCACTCTCTACACAGTAATTGTAGAAATGGCAGGGGTAGCTGTGGGAGTAGAGATGGTAACAATGACAATGATGAAGTCAGCTGAAGCTTATGGGTTTGCTTTATGAAGTAACTGAAATGAATAAAAATCAAAAAACAAAAAACAACTGCCCAAACAAAGAACGGAGGGCTAGACCACTCTTGCCATGGAAATAAATAGTAGTGTTATTGTTGTTGCCTAGTTGCTAAGTCATGTCCAACTCTTTTCAACCCCATGGACTGTAGCCCACCAGGCTCCTTTATCTATGGGATTTCCCAGGCAAAATACTGAAGTGGGCTGCTGTTTCCTCCTCCAAGGAATCTTCCTGACCCAGGGATTGAAACTGCATCCCCTGCACTGAAGACAGATTCTTTACCACAGAGTCACCAGGGAAACCCCAAAACAGTATGGATTATAACTCTGGGAAACCCTCAACCAAGAAGAAAGAGGAAGTGCTTTGAAGAATAGTTAGATACAACATGGGAAGACGTCACCCTTGGAGTGTGAACTGGGCATGACTCAAGAAAGTATTTGACTTGGAACATTTCCTTTTCTGTAAATTAGACCCGGGCTCTGTCCATCTCCGCCCCCTTTGGACGCCAGCCCCTTATTTCTGGTGGTCCAGGTAGATGTAAACTTTGGGGGAACACTCCTCAGTCCACCACCCCCTTCTTCTACCTTTCTTGGACTCACCGTTGTCTGAGAGAATCTCCACTGAGTCATTTTTCTGACTGCCATTTCAAGAACCCAGCTGTGAACCTGTAGGGATCTGAGTCTGTCTGTCCCTGCTGTGGCTCCTTCAGTGGTCCTGATGCCTAACCATGCAAGGAGATCCAACCAGTCGATTCTAGAGGAAATCAATCCTGGGTGTTCATTGGAAGGACTGATGCTAAAGCTGAAACTCCAATACTTTGGCCACCTCATGTGAAGAGCCGACGCATTGGAAAAGACTCTGATGCTGGGAGGGATTGGGGGCGGGAGGAGACGGGGATGACAGAGAATGAGATGGCTGGATGGCATCACCGACTCAATGGACATGAGTTTGGGTGAACTCTGGGAGTTGGTGATGGACAGGGAGGCCTGGCGTGCTGTGATTCATGGGGTCGCAAAGAGTCAGACACGACTGAGAGACTGAACTGAACTGAACTGAACTGAACTGAACCATGTGTGGGCTGGAAACTAGAGTCCTGGACCCCTTCGGCTCCCTGAGTCAGCAGCACTCCTTTAGTCTGAGGATTCTCTCAGTCCCTGGAGTCTGAGCCCTGGTCCCTATGGGCACCGCCACAGGGAGCAGCTGAGGAGGAATTTCCTAGGGTTGTTCCATCAGCCAACCCAGCCCAGCAGGCAGAGGCGCAGGCACTCCTTCTGCACAGCAGTTTTAAAAGAATTACCTTCTCTTTGTTTGGTTGCTCTGATTAAGAAGGGAAAGCATGGCATGAACTTGATTAGCTGGGTGGGCCATTATTAATGGCCTTTGCTGTATTTTAGGATCTGTTACTTGCTTTTACACTGCTTCTGGAGTTCTAAAGGGCCAACCAAATCAAATAAAATAATGCAGGGCTTCCCCAGTGGTCCAGTGGTTAAGAATCCACCCTGCAGTGTAAGGAAATGGGGGTCCAATCCCTGGTCAAGGATCTGAGATCCCACATGTGGTGGGACAACGAGCCCTGGGCATTGTAGCTGGAGAGTCCTTACGGCACAACAAAGATCCCACCTGCCAAAACTAAAACCCAATGCAGCAAAATTAAAAAAAAAAATTAAAGTAATGCATGCTCACTGAAGAGAAAAAGAAGACAAAGATGGAAGAGTAAAATGTGAAAATGTGAAAAGGAAAAAAGAATCATCTGTTTAGTCTACACCCATAGGCAACCATCTTTGGTTTCTTCTCAAATTATTTTTTGAGATGTATGAATGCTGTGTGAATCCTGGTTTCGATCATACCCTACACTGAAGTTTAAATCATGCTCTTTTTCCCCTTAAAATTAGGCCCTGAGCATTTAATCCCACATCATTGGAAGTGTTAGTCGCTCAGTCATGTCCAACTCTTTGTGACCCCATGGAGTGTAGCCTGCCAGGCTGCTCTCTCCATAGAATTCTCCAGGCAAGAAGAGTGGAGTGGGCAGCCATTCCCTTCTTCAGGGAATTGTCCTGACCCAGGGACACTGCATTGCAGGCGGATTCTTTACCAGCTGAGCCACCAGGGAAGCCCTTCCACACCATTAGAAATTAACACCAGTTACTGGTTATGCGAGTGGTACCCTGTGCTGGACTCAACCTACTCCTTTAATTTTCTCAGCGGCCACAGGCGCTGAGACATGAGGCAGCAGCTGATAGGCTGGGCTTTGGAGCAGGGTATCAATCCTGGGGTTATGGTCCCGGAGCTGCGCGAGTTTGGCAGAGCAGCTACGTTCACCTCCTGTGGGAGCTGTAGCAAATTACCGGGTTTCTTGAAACAACAGAAATGTATTCTCTGACAGTTATGGCCAAAAGTCTGAAGTCAAGGCAAGGCCATGTTTTGCTGACATCCGTCACTTTGTAAGGTAGATGGGGTTTAAATTATTGGGTTGGTCAAAAAGGTCGTTTGGGTTTTTCATAACATCTTATAGGAAGACCCGAATGAAATGTTCGACTAACCCAATATACTGATGTGCTTCCATGATGAACATGAGTCTTTCCCTTTGCGTTTCCTTCCCTCCTCTATTTTATACATGGTTATTGGAAACTTAAGTAGCTCTGTGAATTCTTATTTTTCAGTATTAATTTCATGAAAGTAAATTGACATTGCTTTACATTAGGTGATTTTCAGGAAGTTTCAAGGTTTTGGAGAGTGTTCATTTCTCTTATTCAAATCTTGTGGTCTCAATATGCTACATTTCTTGCCAGTTTTCAAGAGTGCAGTGCTGAGTCAGGAAGTTAGTCACCAAAAACCTTAGCTGTGATTTTTCCCCAAACTCATTTTTTTTCATGGTAGTTAAGTGCTTATTTTGATAAGTTTTGCATTTTTGTATGTTTTACAGTCATTTTACACTCTTTTTTTTTCTTTCCTTGAGACTACTTCAAAAACTGTAAAGTTTAGAAGGTCCTTTCCGTTAGAGAAATTTGATAAAAAGGTAACCTCACGTTCAGTTCAGTTCAGTTCAGTCACTCAGTCGTGTCCGACTCTTTGCGACCCCATGAACCACAGCACGCCAGGCCTCCCTGTCCATCACCAACTCCTGGAGTTCACTCAAACTCATGTCCACAGAGTCAGTGATGCCATCCAGCCATCTCATTCTCTGCCGTCCCCGTCTCCTCCTACCCCCAATCCCTCCTAGCATCAGACTCTTTTCCAGTGAGTCAACTTGTCGCATGAGGTGGCCAAAGTATTGGAGTTTCAGCTTTAGCATAAGTCCTTCCAATGAACACCCAGGATTGATCTCTTTTAGAATGGACTGGTTGGATTTCCTTGCAGTCCAAGGGACTCTCAAAGCTTTAATGTTTTAATCTTGATAGTCTGCTTTTTAATTTATCTGGAGGTTATTCTGATATGCAGTGAGAGTCCAAGCTCACTCTTCTTCCCGAATATTAAAATCAGTCTTTCAATCTCCACTGATTGGTTCACCTTTGTCATCCACACACACACACAGAGACACAGAGACACACTCAGGTCCCTGTGTGTAGCTCTACAGATAAGAACTCTGAGACAGAGAGAAGAGGCAAGATCATTTTCACGGACTCCCTTGGTTAAAGGAAGACCTAAGAGACCGTCCCACTTCTAAGGACGCCAGCTCAGTGCGGTTCCATCCACCCCATAACACTCTCTTATCTCATTAGACACCACAATTGTGACATCACTTCTTTCCACTATCCTTCCAAACAGACCTGTACCGTATGGCAACCACCAATCACATGTAGCTACTGAGGACTTGAAACGTGGCTAGCTCCACCTGGGATTTGCTGCAGCTGACAAACACACCCTGGGTTTTAAAGACTAAGTGTGAAAACAAGATTGTAAAATGCCTCATTAGTAAGCTGTATATCAGTTACCTGTTGAAATGATAATATATCAGAAATATGGGATTAAAAAATATATCATTAACATTCAGTTCAGTTCAGTTCAGTTCAGTCGCTCAGTCATGTCCGACTCTCCGCGACCCCATGAATCACAGCACACCAGGCCTCCCTGTCCATCACCAACTCCCGGAGTTCACTCAAACTCATGTCCATCGAGTCGGTGATGCCATCCAGCCATCTCATTCTCGGTCATCCCCGTCTCCTCCCGCCCCCAACCTTTCCCAGCATCAGAGTCTTTTCCAGTGAGTCAACTCGTCGCATGAGGTGGCCAAAGTATTGGAGTTTCAGCTTTAGCATCAGTCCTTCCAATGAACACCCAGGATTGATCTCCTTTAGAATGGACTGGTTGGATCTTGTACCTATTTCTTTTCACTATTTTAGAAAAATTTTATTGGAGTGAGTTAATCTGCTCTGCTGTGTTAGTGTCAGGTGTACAGCAAAGTGAATCAGTTATGCATATACACATATTCACTTTTCTTTTTTTTCAGATTTTTCTCCCATATCGGCCATTACAGAGTATTGAGTTCCCCGTGCTGTACAGTAGGTCCCTTTCAGTTACCTGTTTTATATATAGCTGTGTGTGTCAGTCCCAGTCTCCCAGTGTATCCCTCCTCCTCCCCGTCCCTGGTAACGATAGCTTTTTTCTACATCCGTGTCTCTACTTCTGTTTTGTAAATAAGTTCACTTATTTTATTTTCAATATGGCTATCAGAAAAATAAAAAATTACATGTGTGACTTGTATTATGTTTCTTTTAGACAGTATTAAGATTAGATGGTCAAATATATGCAGGGACTACATTTTGCTTGCTTTTTCTTACCATCTTATCATGAAACCAAAGGATCCTGTGGGGTCTTCCTAGGGACAGACTCCCATCTCTCCTGCCTGCCTCTTGTCTATAGAAAACTTTCAGCCTCCTAGGTCTCCCCAAGTTCCAAAGAGCAACTTTAATCAGAGCAGTGAGAAAATGCAGAAACAAAGGTGAACAGTTAAGCAAGACAAAGCCATAATAATTTAGCTATAAAACAAAGTCAAGGACCTTCAGTTCCTTCTTAAGGGCTATAGATAATATCCCAAGACACATCCTTGAGTTGTTTTGCAGATAATAAAACCCTTACATGTGTAAGAAGTTAATTGCTGAACAAGCAGGTAGATTCTAGGTAGCTTGGAACTAGAAGTTTGATGATGTTAACTCCAGAAATACCACCTGGTTAATTCACAACCAAGCAGTCAGAAGAATGTCCAAGAGCTGATCAGGTACCTTGCAACCCTCTCCTTGCCTTTCAAAACCCTTCACCAAAAGCCTTTGGTGTGGAGCATAAGATGTCCATTCTCATTGCTTAGCCTTGCTTAACATTGTACTTTCCTTCACTACAACCTGGTGTGTGTAGCGCGGAAGGCTGGTTGCCTGAGGTGGGGGAGGGCAGTGGGGAAATGAGGAGTTAATGTTTAAGGGGGACAGAGTTTCAGTTCTCAAAGATGAAGAGTTCTGATGTGGATGGTGTTGATTGTTGCACAACAACGCGAATGTATTTCATGCTCCTGAACTGTATGCTTAAAAGTGGTTAAAAAGGTAAGTCACATTATGTTATATACACTTAACCACAATTTTAAAATTGAAATTAATGTTAAATAAAGAAGGGAATAACATAGCATCGAATATTTATTGTATATCTCCGGGGGTAGGACATCAATAAAGGACCAAGACGCACGGGATCTCTCCAGGGCTGTGCCTACCTTCTCATGGGGAGGACCAATGAATGGGGGAAGCTTTGGGATCCCGGAAGAGAGGTGTTCTTGGACAGACTCCCAGGGGCTGGGCAGATACAGACATCTGATTTTGGGGGTGGTGGTTTTCCTGAAACACCTCCTGATCATCAGCCAGGTGGGGTGGTGGGGGGTGGATTTGGTCTAGCAGAGGGCAAAGCCAGCCTGGAAGGTGAAGGATGAGAGAGTCCAGGACACTCGTGGGAGCTGGAGACAGATGCAGGTGGGCAGCGGAGGAGAGCATGAGAGATGAGGACTGGATGGTGGAGCTGGAAAGTGAGAAGCTGACAGATCAGCAGGGCTGGGTGAGTCATTTCCTCCAAGGGCACCGGAGAGTGTTTGGAGGGCGCAGAAAGGGGAGTGACACATTCAAGTGAGCCTTTCTGACAGCAAACTGGGTCAGCAGCACAGAGGATGGGTGAGGTGACAGGAGAAAGATGGGAAACAGATAGAACACTCAGGAGGGGCTGCGATGTCAAGGTGGCTCCCTCTGCAGCCGTGGCAGTGCCCACAGAGCCAAGTGAGCAGACGGCAGAGAGCCCACGGGTGAAGGGCAGAGGAGGAGTCACGGATGGAGCACAGAGGCCTGGCGTGGACAAGTGGGTAGATGGGGAGCTGAATAGCTATTGGCTGCCTGCATGTTTGCTGGATGGATGGACGTGTAAACACTGTGATTCCTTTGAAACTCTGCCTTTGAACACATTGTTCACTTCAAAATGTTCTAAATCCTTTTAAGTCCTTGAAAATACATCTCAAGTCTCCTCTGACCCCTTCCTTCCAAACTCCTTCCTTCGGGTTCCCATGGCATTCTGCAATTTCCTTTTCTAAGCACTCTATTAAACTTGTCGGCTTACGTCTCTGCCTCTGTACACTTTAATAAAGAGATGGACTATATCTTCCTTCTCTGTGCTCCCAGTGTCTGCCTAATAGAGGATGTTAATTAATACATGTAGAATGAAAGGACATGTCCCACAAGATTTCCAATCCACCAGATTATAAGCCCCCTGAGAGCAAAGAAGTGCCTGTCTAATTCTCCATCTCATTCTCTAGTCTACCTGCCACTCAAGAAGTATCTGATCTTGAATATTTGGTCCATTTCAACCAGCAAGGCTGACCTCATGCCGAGGTAGAATATAGATTTTCTTAAAGGATCAGATATGAAAAATATATGTAAATAAATCTTCTCTCCTAGGAAACTTGCCAAGTACGGGGTGTGTTTGTGTGTGTGTGTGTGTGTATTAGTTGCTCAGTTGTATCTGACTCTTTGTGACCCCATGAGCTGTAGCCCAGCAGGCTCCTCTGTTCAAGGGACTTCCCAGGGAAGAATACTGGAGTTGGTTGCCATTTGCTTCTCCAGGGTTATCGTCCCAACCCAGGGATTGAACCTGGGTCTCCTGCACTGCAGGTGGATGCTTCACCATCTGTGCCAGCAGGGAAGACTTCGTAGCATCATAGGACTGCAGATGGTAGCATTCTTTCTCTTTCTTGTATGTATCACCTATGAGCAGGAACATTTCCCTTCTGGGCTTTAGGACTTAGCACATAAACTTATACACTTTTACACTCTCTTATTCATTCATATAATCATTCACTCATTTATTTATTCTTTCAACAATGTCTTTAGGTCTGCTCTGGTCACAAAAGCCTGGAGGCGGGCTTGCTGTTTCTAGGCACTGTTCTTTAACAGTGAAGTGAAGCTATGGCAAAGATAAAGACTGTCTGAAGGTTGCGGTCCTTGTCCAGATAGTAATTAGGAAAAAATAAAATAGGAGGTCGCAGATCTTTTCCTTCATACTCTAATGACCTATGTGAGAAGGAATAGTCCAGGTGAGTTAGGGGAAGCAGATATCAGCTTCTCAAGAAGGAGGCCCAACCCAGCTGGGGGTGGCTTCCTATGAGCTGCGGCCCCTGCTTCCTGTGTGGACAGAGCACCCCAGGGGCTGGGTGTGAACCTGCCTGACATACTGTGTGGTCCTCTCCCACGTGGAGTCACAGACCAGGACAGGTGAACTCCGAATCCCACTGTAAGTTCCTAGAATCCGAAGACTGAGTCCCTTGTGGTCTTACTTTCCTTTAATCCATCTGTGATGTTTTTCCAACTAATTTGCTCACATCTTGAACAGAGGAACCATGTCTCATTAAGCCAGAGCCATGGCCCCAAATATATCAGGTTTGAATTTTGCTTGACTGTGCATTAGCTATGTGACCACAGGATAGCTACAGAACCTCCGAGTCTCAATGTCCTCCTTAAGAAGCTCTATACCTGCCTCATGGGTTGTCATGAAAATTACATGCGATAGTGTACGTGAAACTCCCAGGACCACCTCTGGTATAGAATGTAGGGAGAGGATCATCATTGATTGCTATTTATTGACAACCAACTTTGTCATTTTTGGCATGTGACCTTGGAAAACTGCACAAAGAGCCTCATGTCAACACTCTTATGGCCAAATAGAACCCACCTTCATGATTCTGTTAGTTGATAGATGCAGGGCTCATAGAACAACAGCTGCCATATGTAAAGCACCGACAATATATAAATGTTAGCAACAAGGATTACTTGTGTGTGCCCTCAAAGCACCCTGTACATCCTCCAGCCTAGTTCTCATTCCGTTCCGTTCCATCGCTCAGTCCTATCCGACTCTTTGCGACCCCGTGGACTGTAGCCTACCAGGCTTCTCCGTCCATGGGATTCTCCAGGCAAGAATACTGGAGTGGGTTACCGTTTCCTTCTCCAGGGGATCTTCCCGACCCAGGGATCGAACCCAGGTCTCCCGCATTGGAGGCAGATGTTTTAACCTCTGAGCCACCAGGGAAGTCCAGTTCTCATTAGAGCGTCTTGTAATTGCTGATCTTCGTTGGTCTTGTCCGCCACCTGCAGTAGTATTTTCCTGCTCCTGTCCCACCCCGAATCCCACATCTGAGCAGAGCCTGTGCTCAGTTCCTTCAGTCGTGTCTGACTCTTTGTGACCCTATGGACTGTAGTCCTCCAGGCTCCTCTGTCCATGGGATTCTTCAGACAAGAATACTAAGTGGGTTGCCCTTCTCCAGGGGATCTTCTCAAGCCAGGGTTAGAACCTGCATGTCTTAGTCTTGTGCATTTTGGGCAGGCAAGTCCTTTACTACAAGTGCCACCTGGGAAGCCCCAGTGGGTTCAAGTCATGCTTGGAAATGAAAGAATGCAGAGCCCACTGTGGCCTGCTGCTTAGCTCTGCAGTGCTGTGTTCAGCTCACTGGCTGGATTTCCCAGGAATACTGAGGAGTCCTGCCCTCAGGCCAGGGCTCCACACTGCACAGCACAGGGGTTCCAAGTACTTTGTCCTCTCTGCCGATGGCCCCAATGGGCACACTGAGTGTGTCTGCTCTCTCTGGGATCTCAGTGTGCCAGGGGCACAGGCATGCAACACAGGGCCTGGGTAATTAGCGCTTATCTGTGAGATATGAGGAATTCCTGGGAAGCCATAACCACTTAATCTGAGGCTTTGTGTTGATAAAGTATTCCAGGAAAATGTAAAGTGCTGGCAGCCATATCTCATTTCTGACCCTCCAGCTATGGAGAGCCTGATGTTAGGACAGATAAGAAAGGGAATGCTTGGGGAGTGTCTGGAATTCCAATTAGTTCTGGGCTTCTCCCAGGCTAGACTTCACAACTCAGGGCTGAGTCTGTTGTGAAATATTTGGTGACGTGAGTGTTGACATGAGGCTCTTCGTACAGGTTTCCTGCGGGAACCAGGGCCTTAAGGCAGGTCTCAGAAGGGCTATTTTTTCTCCCTCATGTGACATCTCATGTTGGGAAACAGTGGACCTCTTCTGGAAAGAAGCTGGGAAATACACATGAGAGTGCATTTGGGGGTGGGGATGTAGGGTGGGAGGGGGCCATGCTGAAGTCATTTGGATTGAATGCAATATAAGCAAACCCCAATTTGCTTAATTCAGACTAAAAGAGACCCATTTGTGGGAAGAATCCTGACCAATTCAGGACCTGAAAGAAGACGTGAATAACAAAGATGTCCAAAGGAAGAGGCTGGAGTGCTTAGGGAAACCTGAGCCTCTGGCATTTGGGGTTCTCTCAGGGCAGGAAGTTGGGCAATCTTTCTCTGTAAATATCTTCTGTTCTGCGAGCCACACTCAATTTCGACTTTGTAGAGCAAAAGCAGCCACAGATCGTATATAAACGAAGAAGCATGCCTGTGTTCCATCATTTAGAAAAGCAAGCACGTGGCAGATTTGATCGTCAAGTAGTACTGGGTGGGTGGGCGGCATGGGGGGCATGGCCTGTGAAACTGTAGAGAGGGGCGTGGCTTTCTTCTCCAACCATCCCAACCTGTAACTCTCACAGTGTGGATTACTTGGTTCTCATCCCTGCAAGGCTGATCCTGATTAGTTCAGTACCCCAGGCCTAAGTCAATAAGTTCACTGATGCACAGCTGGACCTCAGTAAGTGGGCCAATCAGAGTAGAGCGGGGATTTTTTGCTCACTGAAAGGAGAGACGGTCCCTCATCTTCCCCTCCATCCTGGCTAGTCTCCATTTCCTCTCCTCTGCCTCCTCTGCCTCTCGCCCTCCCTAACCTCAGTACTTTTTCTCTATATATATTTTCCTTCTCCTTCTCTTTCTCCTCCTCTCTCTACTACTCCTGTACAGAAGCAGATGATGCCTATGACAAAACTTATGGAATTTGAGGTTTCCATTAGCCCAGAATTCACTACAGGTTAGATCAAATTAAGATAATTTGGTGTCTGGAGTCCCAGGTGGCAATGAGTCCTAGGCCCTGAGGGTAGAGAAATGAATAAGCCATTCCCCACTTATGAATAAGCAAGCTCATGGCTGGTAAGGGGTTTGAACAGGCAGTCAAGAAAATCTCAGTACAATATGATGCAGCAAACATTAGCATGAGCATCAGGAAATGTCACTGTGCAGAGAGGGTGGCTCATGGTTGAGAGAAAGAGGAGGGTCCAGGCCAGCAGAGGCCATGTCTAAACAGAGACTGGAGGGATCCAAAGTGTGATGGGGAAATACAAACACACACACAAACGCACACACACATACACAGGGCCAAGCAAGTGCAGTCACAGATAGTGGAGAACCCAGGTGTGTATTGGAGTCAGTGAAGTGAAAGTCACTCAGTCGTGTACAACTCTTTGTGACCCCATGGACTGTACAGTCCTTGAAATTCTCCAGGCCAGAATACTGGAGTGGGTAGCCATTCCCTTCTCCAGGGGATCTTCCCAACTCAGGGATCGAACCCAGGTTTCCCACATTGTAGGCAGATTCTTTACCAGCTGAGCTACCAGGAAAGCCCAAGAATGCTGGAGTGCAAAGCCTATCCCTTCTCTAGCAGATCTTCTCAGCCCAGGAATCAAACCAGGGGTCTCCTGCATTGCAGGTGAATTCTTTAACAGCTGAGCTACCAGGTAGTGTATTGGAGATAACTCTTCAAATACATCCTCCTGCATCTGCCCCATGAGACCTGGGCCTCTTTAGAATGATAGATCCCTAGAGGAGCCTCAACATCATCACTCAGCAGCTGGTGGAACCCCTAGTTGGCAGAGCAGAGCCCAGAGGTGGCAAAATAAAGAGCTGGCCCAGCAGCACATAGGTCTCCAGACCTCTCCCTGCACCACTGCCGTGCGCATCTGCAGCCCCGTGAACCCTTTCATGGGCAGTCTGAAGCTTGATTGAGGTCACATAGACTTGCCTCCCAATTCTGACTTGGAACGTCCCTCCACTGTACCTCTCTGTGTGTAGTTATCTTGTTTGTTCACTGGATCTGTTTTCTAGGAACGGTTGTGTGTTTGGCAAGCATGGATGTAGAGTGTCTGGTACTTGGTACGCCTTCAGCAGACACAAGACTAACTATTATATTATCAGTTCAAAAGGCAAGTTCCAGGATGCAGAGGGGTCCCATGGAAGCAGAGGATGTTGGAGGTAGGCAGAGGTGGAGTGAGAAACGTGGAATGAAAAAATATTGGCACAACCTCAAGGTTGAGAATTATGTTTTATTCATCAGGCTTACTGAGGACTATGCCTGAGATGGCAACTTCTCAGATAGTCCCGAGGGGCTGTTTTAAAGCATTAAGGGAGGAAACAGGATCTATAGGAGTTTTCCTGGAAAAAGAAAAAAAAGTAGTCAAAATCAAAAAATGATTGCCAATTACAAAACCAGACATCTGAAGTTAATGGTTTTAGTGCTTTTCAGGGTATGAGAAGTTACACTAGTCTAGGCTCACTGAAATCATTCCTTTGCTGTTGATCTTGACTATCTAAGGCCAGTATCCTGCTTACATCTTGAATGCCCCATGGGGCAGCTGCAGGTGCTAAGGGCTTCATACTCACAGTATCCTTTGTTTACTGACATGGTGGGTAATATTCTTTGTCCCACAGAGGACAGACCATGTGGGGAAAATGGAGACTCCCTGGGCTGCTCGAGCCATCATCGGGCTGCTCGAGCCATCATCATTCTGCCCAGATGCGCCCTCAACTTGGTGATTTTCTCTTCATAAGTCAAGACCAACCTTTGACATTTGGGCTCCTACCCACGCCCTTTCACCCACCCAAAGGCCTCAGCACTGGAGTTTCACCCACTCACTGTGTATATCTGTTTAAAAAAGAGATCTGTTTAAAGTTTTTAATTATTTATTATGAGGATATTAATTAACATATCTTTTTTTTTTTTTTAAAAAAGCATGATTCTATTTTAAAAAACAGCATAGAGGGCCCAGGAGGGTCTGTGCTTTGCAGGAAGACTTTGTCATGAATGACTTGGATGGTAGTTTTCACCAAACTTTAATTTCCTTTTCTTCCCACTGCATCAAGATTGTCAATGTATGGTCCCTTGGAGCAGACATGTCTTGAGCCTCTTTGGGCGCTGATGGTTTGAGGATTAAGAGCATTATTTGGTGTTTGGAAGAGGAGAGCTCCCAGATGGAGATTTGTTTGCATTGCTGAATCTGACTCCTGCACTTGTTCAGTTCAGTTCAGTTCAGTCACTCAGTCGTGTCCGACTCTTTGAGACCCCATGAATCACAGCACGCCAGGACTCCCTGTCCATCACCAGCTCCTGGAGTTCACTCAAACTCATGTCCATCAAGTCGATGATGCCATCTAGCCATCTCATTCTCTGTCGTCCCCTTCTCCTCCTGCCCCCAATCCCTCCCAGCATCAGACTCTTTTCCAGTGAGTCAGCTCGTCGCATGAGGTAGCCAGAGTATTGGAGTTTCAGCTTTAGCATCAGTCCTTCCAGGGAACACCCAGGATTGATCTCCTTTAGAATGGACTGGTTGGATCTCCTTGCAGTCCAAGGGACTCTCAAGAGTCTTCTCCAGCACCACAGTTCAAATGCATCAATTCTTAGGCGATCAGCTTTCTTCACAGTCCAACTCTCACATTCATACATGACCACTGGAAAAACCATAGCCTTGACTAGATGGACCTTGGTTGGCAAAGTAATGTCTCTGCTTTTTAATATACTATCTAGGTTGGTCATAACTTTCCTTCCAAGGAGTAAGCGTCTTTTTAATTTCATGGCTGCAATCAGCATCCGCAGTGATTTTGGAGCCCAAAAAAATAAAGTCTGACACTGTTTCCACTGTTACCCCATCTATTTCCCATGAAGTGATGGGACCAGAATGCCATGATCTTTGTTTTCTGAATGTTGAGCTTCAAGCCAACCTTTTCACTCTCCTCTTTCACTTTTAAGAGGCTTTTGCGTTCCTCTTCACTTTCTGCCATAGTGGTGGTGTCATCTGCATATCTGAGGTTATTGATATTTCTCCCAGCAATCTTGATTCCAGCTCGTGCTTCTTCCAGCCCAGAGTTCCTCATGATGTACTCTGCACTTGTGGGTGATGCATTTTCACAGCTTTAGGCTTCCCAGCAGCCTTTGCAATTGGCAGGCCCCTGTGTTCCTTCTAATGAACGAGCCCAGAAATGGAACTAGGCCTCAGCTGCCCAGGTGGATTGGAGAAGAGAGAAACATCTTCATCAAAACATTTGGCTCATCATGGAGGGCTCCATGGGGAGCACTAAGAGAGAAGCCTTGGGTAACCTTATAAGCAGCCTTCCTTCCCTCCCAAAGTATTTATTCAATGTGCTGAGCCCTAGACAAGGCCCTGGAGACACAGAGAGGAGCCAGCCACAGCCCTTTCCCTTACAGACCTCTCAGTTCAGTGGTTGCCTTACTTTAGCTCTCTGGGCATGTGAGAGCCCAGAGTAAAGTCCCCCTGTCCTAAATTAACCAGTGAGATGAATACCCATGTGTAATAGATACTCTTTGGGGCACTAGTTGTTGTTGTTTAGTCACCAGGATGTATCTAACTCTTTGTGACCCCATGGATTGTAGCCCACCAGTCTCCTCTGTCCATGGGACTCTCCAGGCAAGAATACTGGAGTGAGTTGCCATTTCCCTCTCTAGGGGATCTTCCCAACCCAGGGATTGATCCAGAGTCTCCTGCATTGGGAGGTGGATTCTTTACTGCTGAGTCACCAGGGAAGCCACCTTTTGGGCATTAGGGCCACAGTAAATAAGGTCCACTCCCTGCCCCAGAGGTGCTCCCTGTTCTGGGGCACAGGTGGCTACTGCAAAGGAAGACATTCTCCTGGGAAGGACAAAAACCATGCCTGAGAAGAGAAGCTTTCTGCTGGGAAACCTGTTGTGAGCTCAGCTCTGGGCTCAGCCTTTCAGACCTAATTAGTTTTATTAGATGGTTCAGAAATGAGGCAGCATCTGATCTAACAACTAGAAGAGAGCTCCAAGAGATTGTGCAGAATGGAAGGTTTTTATAGGAAGAATTGTGAGGCAAGGGAACTATTAACGTGATAAGAGAAGTGAAGTGTGTTTAAGGTCAGAACCTTTGGGGGAGGAGGAAGGAACTCTATATTATTATTATTTTTAATATTTAGTCTTGCAGACCACCTTTTCTTCCTCTCGGGGATGGAAAGGTCCATGTGGCAGATTACTTCATTCGTGGTAGTTTAGTCACTAAGTCAGTCGTGTCCAACTCTTGCAATCCCATGGACTGTAGCCCACCAGGCTCCTATGTCCATGGGATTTCCCAGGCAAGAATACTGGAATGGGTTGCCATTTCCTTCTCCAACATCATTGGTGCTGACCAGAAAATTCCAGACTGGCAGATTAAGATTGCATTTCAGGTTCAGGTCAAAACTACAATGAACTTAGATATTAAATCTAGGTTCAGTGACATGTGCTTTAGCACAGGTGATGTCACTTGGGGCCTGTGATTTCTCTCTTTAACGGGTATCAAGCCAGTGACCCCTGGGAGGGCCAGGGGCTCTGTCTGCTCAGGGCCTCTGAGAGGTGGTGTGGAAGGGAGAGGAAGGTTATACAGGGTACCACAAATGACTGATATCCAGAACTGTAAGATGCTCCTTTTCTGTTGGTTTAAGCCACTATGTTTGTGTTAATGTGTTACAGCCACCATAAGAAACCAGGACAATAGGTAACGCGCCCCATCTGCCTAGTACAAGTCTGGGTTCCCCACATGACAGATGGAGGGGCAGATGCTCCAAGGACAGTTCCACTGCAGTGAAGAGAGCCTTGAGTGAGAAGGGAAGGCGAACAGAGCAGGGAACTGCAGGAAGCCTTGTAGAAAGCAAACTCTCAACCCTTGGGCGGCATGTTCAAGGTCCTTAACCATTTGGCTGAACCTACACTTCCCATCTTCCTTGTCTCAGTCTCCCCCAGTCCCTGCGTTTTGGCTCCGCCTGATCGGCCCTCAGCCTCCCAGGCCTGGAATGTGCAGCCTGAAAGCTCTGTCCTGCTGGTCCCTCCACAGGGGGACAGCTTCTACTCAGATTCATCTATTCCCTGGTCTCCATCTACCCTGCTTGTTCTTGCTCTTCAAGGTAAGTGGGGGATGCAGGGGGTTATTGCACATACTATACAGTGGGGCTCAGTCCTTGGGGAACCTGATCTGTGATGGGATTTTTGAGCTTCCACCAGCATATGGGGATATAGAAAAATGTGTTCCTGTCCAGCTACTGTGTTGGCATAGACCTGCATTTTTTAAAATTTATATTTTAATTAGAGTATAATTGCTTTACAATGTTGTGTTAGTTTCTGCTGTACAGCAAAGTGAATCAGCTGTAAGTATACATATGTCCCCTCCCTTTTGAGCCTCTCTCCCACACACCCATCCCACCCCTTAGGTCATCACAGAGCACTGAACTGGACTCCCTGTGCTGTACAGAAGCTTCTCACTAGCTATCTGCTTTACACAGGGTGGTGTATATACTGTCAAGGCTCCTCTCTCAGCTCATCCCATCGTCTCCTTCCCCTGCTTGTCCACAGGTCTGTACACCTGCATGTTAGATTCAAAGTTAGTCTAGGATCTTTGTGGCCAGGGTGGCAGGCAGCTAGGACGGGGTGGGAAAAAGAAGGAGCTCACTTCCATCGAGCACAGTCCTCTTTATTCTTCAGAGCCACCTTTCCAGTGTGTCCAGGTGTGAACTCCAGAGCCAGAAAGTTCAGGTTCAGATTCAGGATTTGTCAGCTTCTAGCTATGTAACCTTGGCAATACCTTAAAATCTCTCTTCCTCAGTCCCTTGGTCTGGAACATGGGGAGAATAGCAGCAGAGGCCTTGTGAAGATGCATTTTTAATACTCCTAGATGGTCTTTGCCAACTGGAAAAAGTGACATAAGTGCTGGTTGTTACTAGAACAATCGTCAACTTCACAGCATCCTCATTTTTCACCCCTCTAAAGATGTTTCTTCTCCTCTCTGTTTTGTGGCAGGTAATACAGGCTCATAGAGGCCGGTCACACGTCCAGAGTCGCATGGAGAGCCTGGCAGGGCTGAATTTCAAAGCCAGAGCCCTCTGTGCATCGTGACACAGATCACTCGGGCTGTCTGTTCTCCGATTCCAGCTCCTGTGCCCTCGGGCTCTGTCAGTTCAGATTCCCCGCTTTGCTCCCAGCTCTCGCTTCCATAATGAGCTCTCTGTCAATTACCAGCTCCTGCCCCTGCTGTCTCCAGGGCAGTGGAACCTGATTGTTCTGTCAGGCCGGGGTCTGGGCAGGGCGTCTCAATTTGGGCAGCTATTCAGTGGTCAATCACCATCTAAAACAGAGACAGCAGGTCAGCCTTCCATCCAGTGATTTCTGGAAAGTGGCCAGCCCCTCTCCCCAATAAGGCACTCAATTTCTCAGCATGGAGTTTCCATCAGACATTTCATGCTAAGCCAGGCTAGTCCTAATTATAATTGGTTCTGGCGAGTTTTTGTCGGAGCTGTTAAATTCTTTATTTGCCCACCCTCAGAGGCTGTTTTTGACGTTGGGGAAAGAACCCCGTGTGTCCCTGAAAAAAAGTGTTCTCCCCCAATCTTTGCTAAATCTCACTTTTGCTCCACTGCACTCCAGCCATCAGCAATCTCTTTAAATGGACTTTTTTGTTTGTTTGTTTTGCTAGAATATTAGTGCTGGTCGTTGCTGCGGTAGTTGGATGGTTTGTCTCCTGATTTCCTTGATAGACTTAAAAAAAAATAGTCATGTCCAGCTCTTTGCGACCCCATGGACTATAGCTTGCTAGGCTGCTCTATCCATGGGGATTTTCCAGGAATACTAGAGTGGTTTTCAATATCTTCATCCAGGAGACCTTCCTAACCCAGGGATCGAACCCATAGTCTCCTGCTTTGCAGGAAGATTCTTTACCATCTGAGCCACCAGGGAAGCCCAAGAATATTGGAGTGGATAGCCTATCCCTTCTTCAGGGGATCTTCCTGCCCCAGGAATTGAAGCAGGGTCTCCTGCATTGCAGATAGATTCTGATAGACCTTAAGCCTGGGGCTTAAACCAGACACCTGGTTCTCTGTAGGGAATGAAAACAAGTGAAAGAGAAAGTGAAGTCGCTAAATCATGTCCGACTCTTTGTGAGCCCGTGGACTGTAGCCTGCCAGGCTCCTCCATCCATGGGATTTTCCAGGCAAGAGTACTGGAGGGACTGGTAAATCAACCTTCTCTTCAATAAGGACTAGCCAGTGGAAGTCCTGCCAAATTATCCTTGTGGTTTCTAAATACAAATGTAATCGGAAGTTTGTGGGGTTCAACATGTGCCATCACTAAGTTTAAATGTGTTGGTTTAGGATTTACCTTTTAGCTGGTTATGGTTTGTCGTCAGCCAGGATCTCAGGGGCGGGGATCATGGGGCAGTGGGGAGGGTGGGCGGGGGCAGGTTTCTCTCCAGTTATAAAACACAGGGCACATCCATTATTCTTTTTGGTCCTGAAAACAAATCTAAAAACTGAAGATTATTATTTTCTCTGTCTACCAGATGAAGAAATGAGGCTCAGAGTGGTTAAGTACTTTGCCCCAGGCCACACAGTTGGCACAGACCCAGGATAAGAATCTCATGTCAGTTGGATGACAAGCCTCTTTTCCTTCTGCCCATTTTCAGTTGTTTATTCATTTATTCCAAACCTATTTATTGGGAACTTGCCAGACAGTAATATAGGCACTTGGGAGTCCAGCAGTAATGAAGCACTTTATGCCCTGGGGGGAGACAGCACCAACAACTAACACTCCTGAAAAGTGATGATTGCAGAAATTAAGCCGAGGTGAGGCTGGTGGAAGTGTGACCTGGGATGACTCTATGGAAGGCAAGGAACAGTAGCTATGAAAATGTACAATGCACATTCCCTTTGACTGTTGGTTTGATCCCTGGGTCGGGAAGATCCCCTAGAGGAAGAAATGGAAGCTCACTCCAATATTCCTGCCTGGGAAATCCCATGGACAGAGGAAATTGGCAGGCTACAGTCCATGGGGTAGCAAAGAGTCAGACACGACTAAGCATGCATGCACAATTTATCCCACAGGCATATTAGTGCTTATGGAAAGCAAGGATATTCATGGCATCATCGAGCTAGCAAATGAGTGGAAACAACTTATATGTCCACCAATAGAGTGATGATTAAATAGAATGGTGTTGTCCCTACAGTGGAGCATTTTGTAGCCATTAAAAAGAGGGAGACGTTTTACAGATAAATGATTGACAGATGCCTAGATAGCTAGTAGGTGAAATGGCATTGAAGATATTTTATCAAGTGAAAAAAGCAACGTGTAGGGGAGTACATTTACTGTGCCACCATGTAATTATGGGAAAAGAATCAAACAAAAGAATATATGTTCTTAACTGCATAGAGCACATCGGGAGAGGGGGAACAACAGCCACCTCCAGGGGAAACTGAGTTGGCTGGAGAAAGGGGAAGAAAGCTTTTCTCTTTTTTCCTCTGCAGAGACTTTGTGCCATTTGAATGTGCATATTCACATAGTCTGGAAAATGTAGGCCAGGGCATAGGTGAAGAGGGGGATTAATGGCCAGGTAAGAATGATGGGTAGGGAGGAAGATGTTAAGACTGCTTTCAAGAAAGGGATTTCAGTGATGAACCACAGTCCTTAAGGTGGGGAAGAAAAAGGTGTAAGACAGTACAAGGTTACACTCAGTTCAGTTCAGTTGCTCAGTCGTGTCCGACTCTTTGTGACCCCATGAATCACAGCACGCCAGGCCTCCCTGTCCATCACCAACTCCCGGAGTTCACTCAAACTCATGTCCATCGAGTCAGTGATGCCATCCAGCCATCTCATTCTCTGTCAGCCCCTTCTCCTCCCGCCCCCAATCCTTCCCAGCATCAGAGTCTTTTTCAATGAGTCAACTCGTCACATGAGGTGGCCAAAGTATTGGAGTTTCAGCTTTAGCATCAGTCCCTCCAATGAACACCCAGGATTAATCTCCTTTAGAATGGACTGGTTGGATCTCCTTGCAGTCCAAGGGACTCTCAAGAGTCTAATCCAACACCACGGTTCAAAAGCATCAATTCTTCGGCACTCAGCTTTCTTCACAGTCCAACTCTCACATCCATACGTGACCACTGGAAAAACCATAGCCTTGACTAGGCGGACCATTGTTGGCAAAGTAATGTCTCTGCTTTTTAGTATGCTATCAAGGTAACACTGCTGCTGCTAAGTCACTTCAGTCGTGTCTGACTCTGTGCAACCCCATAGATGGCAGCCCACCAGGCTGCCCCGTCCCTGGGATTCTTCAGGCAACAACACTGGAGTGGGTTGCCATTTCCTTCTCCAATGCATGAAAGTGAAAAGTGAAAGTGAAGTCGCTCAGGTGTGTCCGACTCTTCGCGACCCTGTGGACTGCAGCCTGCCAGGCTCCTCCACAAATGGGATTTTCAAGTCAAGAGTACCAGAGTGGGTTGCCATTTAATCATGATGCAGATTTCCAAGGAATTGAGAGTTTTGAACGTGAATTTTAAAGATACTGAAGAAATAGTTAGGGAGCAAAGAGGACACCTGCCCCACCTCTCAGAACTATGTAAAATACTAAAGAACATGACAAAAATATTGCCTGTCCTCTTGGGGCTTACAATCTAGTATGATTTACACAGAACTGGAAATTACCAGACTGTTGAGTGTTCCAAAGCATAGGGTACCATAAAGGGTTGTAACAAGGGCACCTGTGCTTGACTCAGTTTTGACCTTCAGTATTTGTTAAATGAATGGGCTTCCCTGGTGGCTCAGACAGTAAAGAATCCATCTGTAAGGAGACCCAGGTTAGACCCCTGGGTCAGGAAGATCCCCTGGAGAAGGGAATGGCTAACCTCTCCAGTATTATTGCCTAAAGAATTCTATGGACAGAAAAACAGTCCATGGGGTTGAAAAGAGTCAGACATGACTGAGCAGCTAACACTTTCACTTTTCACTTCATTTGTTAAATGGATACTTCTTAGCCTTTTATTGCAAACTCTCTTATCTCATTGATTCGTGCATATTTTTCTTCCTTCTCCAATAAAATAGAAAGCTCTTTAAGGGTGGGCAATGTATGGACACATATTTTGCTTTCCTTACAGAGCCACGTGTACTGTGAACTGTGATGAACTGTGAACTTTGGTGTTGGAGAAGACTCTTGAGAATCCCTTGGACAGCTAGGAGACCAAATCAGGCAATACTAAAGGAAATCAGTCCTGAATATTCATTAGAAGGACTGATGCTAAAGCTGAAACTCCAATATTTTGGCCACCCGTTGCAAAGAACTGACTCATTGGGAAAGACCCTGATGCTGGGAAAGATTGTAGGCAGGAAAAGAATCGGATGACAGAGGATGAGATGGTTGGATGGCATCACCTACTTGATAGACATAATTTGAGCAGGCTCCGGGAGTTGGTGATGGACAGGGAATCCAGGCTTGCTGCAGTCCATGGAGTCGTAAATAGTTGGACATGACTGAGCAACTGAACTGAACTGACTAACAGAGCCAAGCCCCACAGGTTCAGGTTTAAACTGGTTTATTAGCCATGATTTTGGTTGCAATTGACAGAAAGCTGACTCAATCTGCCCTAAGTGAAAAATGGAATTAACTTCCCCAGACCACCAGTAATTTCACAGGGTGAACCTGGTTCCTGGCACACCTGTATCTTTGGGTTCTTTACAACTTTCCCTGGGATTCTGTCTGTGCTGCTCTCTCCCTCCACCTTGTCTATGCTCGATCATTGCCAGATAGCCCCTTGTGAGTGATGCAAAGACCACTGGCAGCTCTAGGATGCAGCATCCTTAACCACAGTGAGAGGAATACCCTCTTCCATGGAATTCCCATGGTGGACATGATTCATCTGCCTTGGGTTCGCGTGTCACCCCAGGCTAGAGAGAGGGTCTTCTTCAATAGACTGTGTCATGATCTGATTTTGGAGCCAGGGAAGGGGTCAAGCCTATCAAATTTCATGGAAGAACCACATTTTCTCAAAGAAATGTTGGGACGCTGTCACTGAAGAAAGCAGAGGAGTCTGGCTGGGCAGACAAAAGCCCCGAGGGTCTAAACACTTGGAGTTGTACCAGAAGCTGCTCAGCAGGTTATTGGGAAGGTTAAATGAGATCCAGTGTATTAAGGCCTGCTGTGGTGCTAGGTAGGGGTTCACAACATTGGTATTCTCTGTAATGATCCTGTTGTATTTTGGGCTCTGACCAGGCCTTGTTGTGTGATGACAGATAAAAATCTCTGGCCTTCTTTCAGGGTTCGTGAGCTCTGAGGACGTTGCTTTGTCTGAGGTCCCTCGTGGTCCATCTCAAAGAAAACGGCCACAGTCGCTCTCTCTGTATCACGCTCCCTGCCATGTGACTGGCATCTCCTCCCATCAGAAGTGCTGTTTACTCTCGCACATCTTGAACTGAGGTGGTGACGTGTTTTGGACAATGGAATGTGGCAGAAGGAACAGTGTGTCATTCCAAGCTGGGCCTCACCTTTCCTATGCAGTGGATCCCGAGCCTGCACTAGCCTGCTAGAGCGTTTCCCTGGTGACTCAGTGGTAAAGAATCCATCTGCCAATGCAGGAGGTGCTGGTTCAATTACTGGGTCAGGAAGATCCCCTGGAGAAGGAAATGACAACCCACTCCAGTATTCTTGCCTGAGAAATCCCCTGGACAGAGGAGCCTGGCGGGCTGCAGTCCATGGGGTTGCAAAAGAGTCGGACACAACCTAGTGACTAAACAACAACAAAACTAGCAAAGCCTGCTGGAGCTTGAGACCATGTGGACACAGGGTTCCCAGCCAAGGCTCATCCTAGACTAGCCAGATCCCAGCTGACCTGCCATCCATGCAGACTCTGAATCAAGCCGGGATCCATAGGACTGCCCAGTGGACCCACAGACAAGTGAGCTAGATAAATGACTGTGATCTTATGCCAGTAAACCTTGGGGTGGTTTGTTCTGCTGAATAACAATTCCACATGTTCCTTTGTAGCCCAGGTCTTCTGTATCTTCAAATCTTGTTAAATGCCACTTTCTGCTCACTCCCTGAATATATTTGGGGAGATAAAGGCCCTTTGCTCCCCGCAAAGCTGAGCGCCTCTGCATATTAAACAGCTCTCTTTCCATAGCTTCAGTTCCCAGGGTTTAGATCGACAAGTGTTGGACAGAAGTCCCTGCAATACAAGCAGTTTCAAAAATGCTGCTCTTGATCATGTCAGCATGGCATGTTGGCTTTCCTTGTTTGCTGAAGTCGTGCGTATTTTAATGAGGAAGCCTATCCTTTCCCCTGGTTGCTGTATGGTTCCTGTCTGTGGTTTTAGAAGTTTAGTTTTTTACGCCTTCATTTTCAATGCTTTACTAAACGAGCCTTCGGAGTCAGACATCAGAGGACCCGGGCTGCGTCCCCTTGAGTGGATCCGCTCCGAGGTTTCCTCAAGGGCAGCTTTAGAGGTTGTCAGGATTGACCTCAGAGGACTTCAGAAACGATGAAATAGAACCAAATGCCTGAAGGTGTTAGCACAGAGTTTGACATGTGGAAGGGGCTTGACACACAAATAGTTCTTTCCCTTCCTAACGCTTGTCACCCTCATGAAGTCCCTGCCATGTGACAGGTCCTGTGCTGGTAGTTGGGGATACAGCGACAAATAGGGTATCAAAGAGGCTATGTTTTAATTAGGGTGATTATTTTTTTAAAAACATGGTAAACAAACAGCCTGGGCTTTCCAGGTTGCTCAGTGGTAAAGAATCTGCCTACCAGTTCAGGAGATGCAGGAGACATGATTTCGATCCTTGGGTCAGGTAGATCCCCTGGAAAAGGAAATGGCAACCCACTCCAGGATTCTTGCCTGGAAAATTCCATGGACAGAGAAGCCTGGCAGGCTACAGTCCATGGGGAGGCAAAGAGTTAGCCATGACTGAGCGACCAAGCCCATATGCAGAGAGCCCAGAGGATAAGGGAACACGTAGGTGGATGCTGATTGCAGCCATGAAATTAAAAGACGCTTACTCCTTGGAAGGAAAGTTATGACCAACCTAGATAGCATATTAAAAAGCAGAGACATTGCTTTGCCAGCAAAGGTCCGTCTAGTCAAGGCTATGGTTTTTCCAGTGGTCACGTATGGATGTGAGAGTTGGACTGTGAAGAAAGCTGAGTGCCAAAGAATTGATGCTTTTGAACTGTGGTTCTGGAGAAGACTCTTGACAGTCCCTTGGACTGCAAGGAGATCCAACCAGTCCATTCTAAAGGAGATCAGTCCTGGGTGTTCATTGGAAGGACTTATGCTAAAGCTGAAACTCCAATACTTTGGCCACCTCATGCGACGGGTTGACTCACTGGAAAAGACTCTGATGCTGGGAAGGACTGGGGGCAGGAGGAGAAGGGGCTGACAGAGAATGAGATGGCTGGATGGCATCACCGACTTGATGGAGATGAGTTTGAGTGAACTCTGGGAGTTGGTGATGGACAGAGAGGCCTGGCGTGCTGTGATTCATGGGATCGCAAAGAGTCGGACACGACTGAGCGACTGAACTGAACTGAACTGAGGAGGACATTTACTCTCCTCTGCAGCATGGAATGGCCATGGAGGAAGAATCTCAGATCTGCTTGTTGGGTGGTGCTCAGGAACAAGGACTTAGGGTCGGCATGCCTGGTTTCAAAGCCTAGTTTTACAATGTACAACAGGTGGGACTTCATGTAAACGACTTCAACTGCACTAAGCCCCGGCTTCTTCATCTCCAAAAATAGTGAAATTATGGTACCCTGTTCATGGGGATTCTGTAGCAATGAAATGAGAGTAGTGGTCACCTGTGAGCAGAATGCCTGCTCCATATCCAGAAGGGTGTTTTTCTGGCCTTCCCGTGGTATATGAGGAAAGCAAGCCTCTGAGAAGCGTTGTGACTTGCTGAGTTTGTGCTGACATGGAAGGGCAGGGCCAGGCCTCCTGGTTCCCAGATCATTTTTTTTTTTTTAAATGCCGCATTCGTTGTGAGTTTAAATAAGTGGTTATTGGAGTGGAAATCTTCAAGGGTATAAAATGACAAAACAGATTCTCAGCAGGGAGAAAGGCTTTTTTCCAATTTCTAAATCAAATAGTCATTTTTCAAGTTTTGAAAGAGAGTTGATTTTCTTTCTTTCTTTCTTTCTTTCTTCTTTTTAGTTCTGAAAAAGAGCAAGTTAAAAGGTAGCACTTTCTTTTCTTTTTTAATTTATTTTTTTATTGAAAGATAATTGCTTTACAGAATTTTGTATCAGCCACAGGTATACATATATCCCCTCCTTTTGAACCTTCCTCCCATCTCCCTCCCTATCCCACCCCTCTAGGTTGATAACAGAGCCCCTGTTTGAGTTTCCTGAGCCATACAGCAAATTCCCCTTGGCTGTCTATTTTACATATGGTAATGTAAGTTTCCATGTGACTCTTTTCTTACATCTCACCCTCTCCTCCCCTCTCCCCATGTCCATAAGTCTATTCTCTAAGTCTGTTTCTCCACTGCTGCCCTGCAAATAAATTCTTCAGTCAATTTTCTGAGTTTAAAAAAATTGATGACAAATTAAGCCAGTAAGCCATCAGACCTTTTAGGGAAGCGAGGGGCTGCACAGGGGTGGCGTAAGACAGACAGGGCACTGGAAGTGAAGGGAGCGGGACGAGCTCTGTGTGTTCCAGGAGGCTTCCACTAGAAGCTCATCGACCTGGTGACAGCCAGGCCTAGAAAGGCCAAACTGAATTAGCAAATCAGACAATATACGTACAGGCTGAGCAAGGCAGCTTCTGGCTGGTACCAACACAGAACAAGTACATAAAGGAACAAGGGTAAACTTCATCAGACGCTGTCTTTTTTTTTTTTTTTTTTAATATTTATTTGGCTGTGCCAGGTCTTAGTTACAGCATTTGACCTTTTAGTTGAAGCACGCACATTCTTAGTTGCAGCATATGGGATTTGTTTCCCTGACCAGGGATCAGACCCTAGTCCCCTGTATTGAGAGCTCACAGTCTTAGCCACTGGACAACCATACAAGTCCATGACCTCTTTTCCTGA